>NC_088201.1:51309841-51611886 GCF_037126465.1 Ornithodoros turicata
GTCTGCTAGCGTAGACACGGAAGTCCACCCTCTTCCCATGATTCTTAGAAAGTACCGCTCGCCTATGCGGCGTTGCTGCTTGCCTGCTTCTCCTGCATACATTGGGCATGTACAGCGAAAGCACGCTTTACAGGAGACCGCCACGGACGAACACACAAAACTTTCAATTCGTTCCGCTGATTCCATCACGGCTGTTCGCACCGTACGATGACGTCGTGCTGCATTTGATTTTCGTTGGCATGTGCGGTAGGGTTAGCTTGGGTAGACGCGGTAGTCTGCTTTTTTTTTTTTTTTTTTGCGATTGTATACACTAACTTGATCACGTCAGTACCTCTTCTAGCGGAACCCCCTTGGACAGCCACACTAAAAGCTTTCTGCAACAAACGTTAAGTACAGAGGCGTCGAAGGGCAGTCAAGACCGTAGTTTGAAGAACGTAGAACACCAAAACATTGAAGACGTTCGTGAATGTATTACTGTAATGGTTTCCTGCAGGAGGCTGCACTTCTTCAGCTACAAAATTGCCTGTGCCGTCTTTGTACATAATACAGGTTTTCAGCAGAGAAGGGGAAATAAATAGCATAATAAACAAGTACATCTGGAAACACGTGTCTTCTAGGAAACGGACAGTCGACCCGTGTGTACAAAGGGCCAGGGAAGACAGAAAAAAGGCGAACCAAAAAGACATAACGATTGAAAAGAAAGTCGGGCAGCAGGGGTTTGGCTAATTTGGGGGGTCAGCATGGCAATTAACGACTGGTAGGGATGACTGTCCAAATCGGTCGCTTAGTCGTGTAAAGTCTAAGAAAAGTGTAGGAATGACGAAAAAAAAAGAAAAAAAAAAGAAGTGAATTAAAGACAAGTGAATTGACGTAGCTGCTGGTCACACCCCAACGCCCTAGGTGGTCCTAAGTAGGGAGGACTCCCCACTCTGCTTTCCATAAAAATTCCCGCGCCATCTCTGGAAGACAAACTGAACCAACGTCTCCCCAAGTTAAACCCAACAGAGACAAATTATTACTACGTTCCTGATCATCTCATCATCTGTTTGTTCTTCCTCTGTGTAAGCGTTCTGGGGTAGCCAGTTCGACTTCGTCGAAACTCACATCCCCATTTTTTTCTTTATCACATCACATCACTACCTTCCTCAACAACATTGAGCAACTCACAAATCCGCGACACAGCAGTGGTCTGGATCGCGACATTTGGCGCTTGGTCATTCGCCCGCTTAAACAGATCTCCCACAACACGGTAGAAACGCGAAGGCGAAACAGAGGTGGGATGCATATTACGAGGACCCCTTGGAACAAGGGTCCTCCGAAAGTGTCACAACCAGAACAAAGCTAGCACGCGTACAGGGTGCTGGACGTCATCGAGAGTTTTCAGGACAGCACGCAAGGCGAGTAAGTTATAGAAAGTAGAAACGTTGTGGCAGACTCCAACCACCTTCAGAGCGGTGCTGCTGTACAATAGGACGCTGAACCAACGCAGATCTTCCACTCCAGAAGAAGGAAAATAGCATAGTCGACACCTCAACGCAAACTACACGAGGCGGCAAGGCCACGCGGGCAATATACCATAATATACTGCACAAAACATTCTTAATGAGGAAGGCGCGCTCACAAAGGGGTAAATCAAACCTCCCCGCAATCGAAGCTCTGTCCTCGAGGTCACCGAGCACCACATCCCAGTTCTCGGGGGCAACACCGCTAGGGTTAAAAGTAACACCAATAATTCTCAGACAGGAAGAGTACGCTAGACCTCCACACAAAGCCTCATCGAAGCCTGAAACAGACATGGCCTTACTCTTGTCTTGTCTTTTTATCAATTGTTATGTCTTTTTGGTTCGCCCCTTTTTTCTGTCTCCCCTGGCCCATTCCACTCTGTGCGGAAGGGTCGACTTTCCGTTTCCTAGAAGACACGTGTTTCTAGTTCTAGTTCGTTCTAGTTTCTAGTTCGTGTTTATTGTTGTTTATTGTCTAGTCTACTTGTATTGTTGTTTATTGTGTTATTCAGTTCCCCCTCTCTGTTATGAAAACCTCTATATATGTACAACTACGACACAGACTACTTTGTACCCGAGGAAATGCAGCCTCCTGCACGAAAGCTCGTATAGTAATAAATTCACGAACGTCTTCAGTGTTGTGTTCTTACGTTCTACAAACGTTAACGAAGATAACCAACATTTGCCAAGTATACATCCGTCTCGCAGACGTTGGTGAAGCCTGTGCTTCTCCTGCTTAGTGTTCTTTCGTAGTACCACAGTCACTTTGCGCTGTAAAAAGTAAATTTGGTTTTACTCATCGTCCGCCAGAGCGCTTCAAGGACCCAAGCCCTATCACGCATGCAACGGCAACGTCAATGCAGCAATGCCATTGTTCGTAACAAACACTTAAGCCATTTTCGTTGGTGCTGGCGTAAACGGAGGGGGCCTCATCTCAAATTTGCGTTCCTAGTATTTGTTCATAGTTCATATCCATGCAAGTAATTTCAGGAACCAAATTATACGAGCGATTGAAACGTCTATACAAAGATGGGGAAGTCCATTGGGAGACGTACCCCTTCGGTGTCACCAGTTACTTCATGAACACATGGGTGCCTGTGTAGTTTTCACTCCTCGTATCAGGCATCTAACGATACACTTCAGGAGCCTAATTTAAGGTACGGATTACTAATTAGCACAAAGTTGCGAAATCGATACCAGTTCGAAAATATTCTGCAACAGATGTTCCACAACGTTCTAGTAGAGTGATTATTCTCTTGGGATGGAAGTTAGCGCCGGGATTTTTTTTTAATCCCTGTCGCTAATTCCTTTTAATTGTCAGTTTCTTTGAAGTGTTAGAAATTGGAGCTGAGGTTGCTTTATTTACGGCTCCTCCCCAGGTAGGTTTCAAGTAAGGCGCGTCATGCTCCGCTCTACCGAACAATTACGTTTACCGAGCCATGATGTAAAACAGTTCCCAAATAAATTCATAAATATTTCGAGCTAGTGCGTTATGTAGGTTGCATTTCAGTTACACAATGTACGTTATCTCGTCTACTACTACGTTAACATTATGCATGCTTCAGCACTAAATACATAACGGCCGCAATGTCCCTGTTCCAGTGAGACCATCAGCAAATCGAGCCCTTGATATTTGGTACTCATGTTGCAAATTAGGTACATTTGTGAAATGTCGAAAGAGCAACATATTGACACTCACTATCATAGTTGTTGTTGTTTCTGTTTCTTTCTTTCTTCTTTAGCTGTACGACATGCAGTCGGAAAGAATTTTTCGTTTTCTAATCAGCGAAGCTCTATTTCTTGTTCTGTCCGCTCTCTGACGGCTGAAATTGTCCATTCAGTAGAAGAAAATCACGCGATTCAGTAAATGGAGTTTACAGAGATGGGAAACTAGATGCGACGGACAAATTCCTCTCAACAATGGGGCACGGGCGGGCCTCGAGGAAATTGGATCCTAGGAAGGCCGCAAACTGGAAATGGCAAGCAGAACATAACGTCGACGCCTCGAAAGGATTAAGTGTCGACTGAAGATGAAAGCCCTCTGAAATGGAATTGCTGATTACGGAGATAAGCGCGAAATCGGATGAGATGAGCAGCGTCAACAGAAAACAAAACCAGATTCTTCTCCATTTTGGAACCGGAGCTTTTGAAAACTGCAGCGTTTCTGAAGAATATTCGTAATGATTGTATTCTTAGAGCTGCTGCTTCACATGTTGATGAATTCTTAGATGCTTTTCGTGCTGACGTGTTTTCATGATGAAACAACATATTTACAATATTGCTACTCTGCAAAGAATGTCTCCCACCGAGGAATCAGGTTGCGTTGGTTGTGCAGGCAGGTTGTGCAGCACTTATACCCTACACTGTTAGAACAGAACACCACATAGCACGCTCCTACCCAACCACCATTCCGAATGCTATCATTTCGTGCATTAATTTGTTGAAAATGGGAGGAGGCGCCTATCTGGGACAAGATAATCTGTCTCAGGTAGGCGCCTCCCCCCTGTTTTGAACAAATCATGACACAGAATGATATCATTCGGTATGATGGTTGGCTAGGAGCGTGCTATGTGGTGAAGTTCTGTTTTAACAGTGTAGCCACACGGCAAACTTAATGCATTAAATGGAATGGCATTTACTTCACCTCCTAACGAACCATCGTCTCGGATGACATCATTCTCTCCTCTGATTTGTTGGAAACAGGAGGCATACGCCTTTTCTGTTACAATTATGCTCTGCATAAACGTCACAAAAAGGGCACAAATCAAGGCAGGGAACGATGTCATTTGAGATGATGGTTGGGTAGGAGGTGAAGTAAATGCCATTCCCTTTAATGCATTAAGTTTGCCGTGTGGCTAGGGTATTAGTCTGCTCTTGCTACCGCTTCCTTTCTTTCTTTCTTTTCTTCCATAGATTGATCACAAAATGCCGTATAGGCTTTGAACGCCTTCTCGGTGTGCACTTTTACGCAAGCGTGGTTGTCCTCTCTCACTCGTGCATCCCGTTCTGGGTTTGGTTGGAAAGACGACGGTAACCCGTCCTTCACAGCACCGGCAATAGTGAGCAGGTGTTCTAGTGCGATAGTTATGTGCATATCTGTCTCTCTGCTGTGCTGTCCTTCCTGATCTTGCCTTCGAAGGACGAATGGGACATTCGACATTTCAGGTCAGAGAAACCGCACGGGAACTGTGTAGTCCAAATTTGAAGAGAAAAGTTTCTCGGAGTGACATCATAGAGACAGCAAATAATACTTGAATTATTAATTGAATAATAATAATACACACACACACATAAATGGGATGATGATGTGGTGGGTCATTCTCCGCCGTTATGGTGGGATAAGGAGAACACAGACACGAGCGAAAGCTGGCGTTCTCGGCAAAAAAAAAAAAAATCTCGCCACCAGGTTTTATGTTTATTATTAGTTTTTATAGTGTGTTGTTATGGTGTTTGAAACTGAATGTATGGTGCCGTAAATAGTCGTGGCCATAATAGTGTTATGGCGAGCAACGTGTGCTAGACAATAATGCCTCCGCATAACAACTATTGTTGTGTGTATGGCTTATTATTGTTGGACGCACATCTTACGTTGAGAACTGCGTGGCGCGACGTACATGTTGGAAGTCTCTGTATTCTCTCATCTTACTGTCACTGAACATTCAGTTATGCGTAAATAAACATACGTTTATAAGCGTGTGTTAAGACTGTGTAACTGTGTAAACAAAGTCAAGCTAGAGATGTTTCTCGAGTTATATTTCATCAGGCACGTTGCGTGAGTAATTAACGTTATGCATTATCCATTAACATGCCTCTATATATATACATTTCTGCACTGGTGAAACACCGCATCTCATCGTCAGTATCTAACTGTTGTTGTTGTTGTTTCTGCATTGCACACATCTGTGAGTTCGCAGACGTTAAAGAAGATCGATTATTTTCTCTATCGAAGGGTAAACAGGGAAAGAAGATGCGTGCATTCCAAAAGACGTTGTTGTAAGAAAGGGCATTCAGATGCACGACTAAAGAATTTTTGGTACAGAGTGCATCCCTTCTGTCAAGGGCTGTTGCAAACTCTTGACCGTTGACGAGGAAGTCAGCTTTGCGATCATTGCTAGCATTTTTTGTTATCGCAGCTAAGGGGCAGCCTAAACAAAAAGGGAGCAAGACTGCTTAGTTTTCCAGAGAAAACGGGTTGGGCCCCAGTAATGACAATCAAGCATAGTAAGGACGATCATGAGCAAGCTTCTTCGTGGTAAAAACCCATAAGTCTACGAACTGTTTGATGACTATTATCAAATCAAAAGTACAGGGTTCGCCAAGATAAACTTCGGGGTTTGTAACGAAGATAAAACAAATAAGAACAGTGCCGGAAGGCTAAAGTATATGTTATAGGACGTATTATGCCCCAAAATTTTAGGTCAATAATTCCGCTTGGTGTGTTTCTCTAGGGATAAATCGTGAAAATTAAAAAACCGCCGCTGCCTAATCGGCTATACATGTGTTTCAGCTTCTTCCCGTCAGATGGCGAAACGGTCGAGCGCGACGTTGCAGACGACATCGAAACCAAGTGAACAAGTGGAACTGAATGCAGACTCGTACTCAGCAAAGCCGCGCTCGACCGCGTCGCCATCTGACGAAAAGAAGCTGAAACACAGGCATAGCCGATTAGGCAGCGGTGTTTTTTTTTAATTTTCACGATTTAGCCGTAGAAAAACACACCAAGTGGAATTATTGACATACAATTTTGGGGCATAATACGTCCTCTAACGTCTGCTTTAGCTTCCTGACACTGTTCTTATTCGTTTTACCGTCGTTACAAACCCCGAAGTTTATCTTGGCGAGCCATGTATTTTGGGTGGCAGACCTGGTTAGGGATATAAGCAGATTTCAATTGAAAGATCATGACAGGCTTGGTACTTGACGATCCTTTGCGTAAGAAAAATGATAAATGGAGCAAGGGATTCGTCGCTGTGGTTGTAGTGGTTACTTCGGGGCTCTCGCATGGCACTGGCTAAGGTATTTGGGTCCGATACGGCTAATAGTGGGTTTTAGTATAACGTACGCTCTCGTTTTCGGGTACGTGAGCGATAGCGTGGTGGTTCTGCTTGTGTCTTGCGCGTGCGCAGAACCACCAACGTTATCCCTTACGTACACAAAAACGATAGCGTACGATGTATTAAAACTCACTAATTAGAATTGCGTCCGTTTTTCCTCCTTGCATTCTATCAAGATTGTTTTCGAGGCTCTGTCGACGACTTTTAACGGGTTGGTGGGTTCAGTGCTGCACCTTTGCACGAGGAAACGTTTGTATTTGTTGCCATATTAAAGGGCGACGACCACTGAACGTCAATGTCGGGTTGGTGGAAGTAGGGGGCGCAGTTTTGTCGTTCTTTTCTCTTTTTTTCGTTTCGTTTCTTTTTTTTCTTCAAAAATCTGCGTTCCGACGAGGCGACATAGGGCTGGGATGGAGCATGCCGACATTTCCTTTGGAGAGCCTGATCAAAACTAGAGGGAGGAAAAGCCAGACAGCAGAGCCTGTGCATAGGATTCTACTCTGGGTTGAAAGGTGATTGTCGTAACCACTAACTCACTGGGCCGCGAAGCCAGATGCGCAGATCATCATCACACGCTTTGAGACTGCTGATGATGCGCGAATATTATTGAGTGTGTAATGATGGAAGCTATTTCACAGTTCCTGACTACACCGGACGTCGAGTCATCTTCAAGGCAACCTGTTTTCGATACGTGGCGCGCAAAAATCATAAACATGCGGCGCAAACATATAGAGTTACCCTAGCGCACGACAACGAAAAATGTGCTTTAAAATTCGACGCACACTGCCTATTACCGTGCCGAAGGATGTGATGCCGGAACAGACAACTTCGCATACGTAATTTTTTGCAACCCGTAGCTCGTGTAACTTTGCGCTTTCTTTCCATCTTTGTTCCTCACAGCGTGGAGCATATTCTCGATGCGCCCTGCGTAAGCAATATCTATGCAGATATTTCGATAGCAGCGCGCCCTAGTGGTCGAAGTGAAGAAAAAAAAAAAACATGAAAGGGATCTATGCGGGCGACTGAAATTGAAAAGCGTATCTATACAGTAGATATTTACAGCACCCCGCTGCTTCGGCATATGAAATCTTTTATTGTTCGTGTGGGCATTCTCGCGATAAACTCTAAACGAAAAATGTGAGGACTCAAAGTTCTCAACTATTATGCCGAGTTTTAATGTTTCGGGCTTTACTTCCATGTAGGATGCCCTATAGGTCGCGTTGATCCCAAAAGTTAGAGAGCAGAAGTTAGGACATTAGTTTTATTACGTGGACAGGACGCGGACAGAAATCGCTGCAGTGGCCAGCATGCTCTCGCTTCGATCTTTCGTTCGATCAGTATAGAAGGATCACTCCCGTTGCGATGCTGTTGCGCACGCATTTCAATATCTGGCGACCCGCAAGTCCTGTAAGCGAAATGACTTCGGGTCCTTGTTGGCAAAGGTGTCCATTGTTGCGTCATCGAAAATAATTATTGGCAATTGAAGTTCGTCACCAGTAGTTCGACTGAAGTGCGTGAATTGAAGGCGCTCCATTTTGTATCGCGACTGATGTTAATGGAGACGAGAACGTTTGATGTATACCCAAGGTATCCGAGGTATCTACACGTGTCTCTTCGATGTGTTTCGGCATATAGCACATGTAGCCACGAATGTTTCTGACAATGATGAATGCATTATCACACTAAATGATTTTGTCGCATAACTAGCATTATCTGTACAGCGTATGATTGTGAACCAGGAATATTGTTCGGAGCTTCGAGAAGAACAAGGTGAAGGTAGGAGTGATGTATGTCACGAACGCGCACTTTGCATGAAAGTCTCTGCCACGTATAATTTTCCAATCCCGTATGTGCTGCTCAGAATGCTTCCACCAGAGGAATTTGTGCTTAGTGCTATGCTTTTATACTTCCTAAGCTATGCTTGTAATAGCAAAACGGCCTAGAGGAAGAATACAGGGAGGCACCCTAAGGGTTTTCCAGCGAAGTGTGGATGTGACTTAGCTCATGTGAAATCTTGTGAGCACCACGTAACTTAACGTAAGGTTAACGTGAACCACGTAACGTAAGAAGACTAATCAGAAGGCTTTGCGCAGGCCACTTCGAGGGTCATTTAAATTCGCTGCAGGCGCATATGTCCAGGAATTACGGAGCTAACGGGGTCAGCGCTCCCCAAACAACTTCTGCACGAGACACACCTACCAGGTGATCCAAGATGAATGCTGTATCGAAACCGAAAAGCTCGAGCACATTGTAAATTTTTGCATTATGATAAGGCAAGGGAAAGCCATTTTCCACAAGCGAAGGTGGTGACTCTGAATGAGGCTTTCTCTCATTCCTCCCGCGCCATCGGAAAACCAACGCCACCTTGATACAGAAAGCCTCCTTGGTGGTGGCGATTCTCATAGAACTGCTAGCCGTAGTCGGCTACGCTCAGGCGGGCAACGTCACGACTATCGCACGGGGAGATCGTGTGTCCTGGGCCGACTTCACAGGGAACTGTGCCGACATTTGTCTTAAAATGTCTGTGGAAAACCCAGGGAAAACACCCAGAGAGCAGAGGCGACGCTCGTATTCTAACCCGGGTCACCTCCCAGTCTCGGCGTGGAATGCCATGCATCACCGTATAACCACTAGGACACGGGAGCTGGTGAAAGTCTCCTTAATTCCCCCTCTCACCCTTTCCCACGTAGATATATAAAGTTAGCCAATCGCCGCAGCCAGCCAAGATGTCAGCCAATCGGTGTTGCCAGATTGGGCTACTTTCTGGCTGTCGTGGCTTTGATATTTGGGCGTTGATAAGATTTTTATGTAAATTTTATGTAAAAGATCGAACTGACGCTAGGATTAACGGTCTCCGTTATCTCTGTGGGGCACGATGGGGAGCTACATGCCACTCTGTGCTTGGACTACCACGCGTCTCTGGTTGGTTATGCTGGGTTAGGCTTGATTATGCGTCTATGCTTGGACAACCACGCGCCTCTGGTCGACAGATGTTGGCGTACCACTTACCGTCCTTCATGGTCCGTCTGCGACATCTGAAACTTACCGACAGCGTATCCTGGCAAAGAGCGTGAAGATTCGCCTCGGAGTACCAAGCGCTACACCGAACCTGCCGGCTTTGGCTGAAGCACGGGAATCGGACGTACCGACCCTCCGCATGATCGAAGCGCTTCGACATTACACTCGTCTCGCAACACACCACAAGAGGCACCCGCTAATATACGCAATCCATCGCCGATCTCATTCGGGTATTCATCAGTGTGTTATGCCTCCCAGGTGCGAAATTCCAGCCCATAGTCCATACCCAACTGCATCGTGCCCACCATGGACCCAGAGACAACCAATTGTGTGCGTGGACATACCAGGCCGAAGACTGCTGCTCCTCAAGTCGCGCGACAACTTACCCTAGAAGTCATAAAGAGCTACAGAGAAGTCAAACAGATACTTAGTGACGCGTCAACAACCCCAACTGGGTCAACCTGCGCTTTCTACATTCCAAGCTGTGGCATTCAACACCCCATTCGCCTGTCCCATCCAACATCGGCCACCGCAGCAGAATTATGTGGAATTCTACGCGCCCTTAATTACGTTTGTCGCTACTGTGCCAGCCATGGACTCCTGGGTTATCCTCAGTGACTCTAAAAGTGTGTGTGTGTGGGGGGGGGGATATGTTTAATAGAGTGAAAGAAAGAAAAAAAAACGGAAATGTCAGCCAGGCTATTGCCAGCTTGCTATTCCGAAAAAGAAACTGAAAAATAAACAAACAGAAAGAAAAAGGAAGGAACTGAGAATAAACAAAAGAAATAAAGGAAATGAAAAAATGAAAGAAAAACAGGCACGCAGTGCAGTGCAGTACAGGCACGAAAGAAAGTTCCAAGAATGTCCAGTCAGAGGGCAGACGCAAAGCCCGAGTCTTTTAAGAAGCGGAGCAGGGCTGTGGTGAAAAGTGACTTAACCACACTTTGTACGGCGAAGGACACCAGCAGCCTTTCACTTGTTATCCAAGACATCAACGCCGCGCACACCGAAGCTCAATGGGCTCAATTCGAAGCTCAATTTATTGCCAGAAAAAGGGGAAAAAAGGAAAAGGAAAGATAAAAGGGGAAAGGTCAGCTAGGCAGCACCCCGGCTTGCCTTTCCCTTAAAAAGAAAAAAAAGGAAAAAGAACGGCTCACAGGGAGCCCAAGAGGTCCATATCACGCAGAAAGCGGAGCACCGCCTTTGTGAGGCTCCACTGGCTAGCTCGCTGCACGGGCCCTCTCAGAGCTTGGGTGCACGGACGATACCCTCGAAGCTCTAGACAAAGGCCACGATATCCGGCTACAGTGGATACCGGGTCACGTGGGCATCTGCGGCAACGAACTAGCCGACCGTCTGGCGCTGAACGCTCACCAGCGCGCGCCCACACAGAAAGTCTAGTTCAGCGGCTCCGACACGAAACGTACTCTTGGTCTTCTGCGAACGCGACTGGTACCACGTGATTGGTTGTACGTAAGGGTACCGCCGTCACTGCTCCACAGGATTGATCCTCACCTCGCATATCGAATACCGTCAAGGAGTCCCAGACCACTGGAAACCTTTCTCCACCGATTTCGGCTGAACGTTCCCCACGGCCGCGGGTTTCTACATCGTGTCGGGATAGCTCCGTCACCGGACTGCATCCAATGCGGAGTGCCAGAGGACACTGAACATACAGGGTGTCTTTTTTTTTTTTCGATACAGATTTTTTATTTAAAAATCTATAAGTGCTATAGACATGCTGTTTTCACTTCTATCATTTCTGGGCCGGCGGATGTTCTTGGCCATATGTTGCACAGCCGTCAAATGACTAATTACCTAAAAATTGTTAACTTTTCAATTGTCAAAGCTACGAAGTTGTCCTAATGAGAACATCCGTTCCTTTCTTTGACCTGATATCGTAGCTGTTTTCAGAACCGCCGTTCAGTAGATCGTCCGCAAAAAATTCGTGAAGGAACACCACTTTTTCTTTATTTTGTTCATTGCACATCTGCGGAGACCCGTCTTTCCGGATAGGGTTAGCATATATATATATACATATGTGTGTGTGTGTGTGTGTGTGTGTGCGTGTGTGTGTGTGTGTGTGTGTGTGTGTGTGTGTGTGTGTGTGTGTGTGTGTGTGTGTGTGTGTGTGTGTGTGTGTGTGTGTGTGTGTGTGTGTGTGTGTGTGTGTGTGTGTGTGTGTGTGTGTGTGTGTGTGTGTGTGTGTGTGTGTGTGTGTGTGTGTTCTTGCACTCGCATATTCAGTGGGGATATCGAAATGGCGTGGACCTGGGCAATGCTAAAGGGACCAAGCATTTGTTAAAATAGTTTGTAAAAATAGTGGCTAGCTGACAGCGATTTACAGGGCGTGGAAATAACTTGTTCAGTGATCTCTTTCATTCATTCATTCTTTCTTTCCTTCTTTTTGAGCCCGAAAGGTAGGTTCGGACGGCTGGAACAGGCTTTAAGTCCGTCTTTTCTTAGCCCCTGATCCTTTTTTCGGTGGGACACCCTGTATGTGTGCGTCAGAGGTGGGGAAATTACTTTTATTTTGTAATGCATTACCATTACTCATTACTTGTATAAAAAACTAATGCATTACATTACTCATTACATTTTGGATATTAGTAATGCATTAGTAATGCCATTATTTTAACGAAGTAATGGCATTACTCTGGCATTACATTTACGTTTTAGGGCGTAAGCCTCAAAGGTGCTATGCATAAGTTTTTTCCTTGCTTTTTTTGCTATAGGCAATAGCCACACGAGTATCCCCAAGTCGGTGCCACTAAATCCCCACAGGAGCGAGTCTGACATGCAAAAACTATACATAAGATTTAGTGCAGATGATGCCTTTTCTAGCATTATGAAGCCGGCGGATGAAGCTCAGCCTACAGTTCTGTCCTAGCAGAAAAATTACCTCTGACAGCACAAGAGAAACTAACACGGTACCATACCAAAACAGTGAATCCCTACAGCAATTGTTACGTGTTACCCTCACAGAGACTATGTTTCTGTTTCATTGATTTTCCTTTAGTCCAAATGCGCACAGGAGAAAATCGGTGATATCATCATGTAGACACTTGTGACACGCACGGCCAACTGTTGAACTCTTGCAGAATCCCCCAAGGCTGCGCCTTTCTCTTTCCTTGTTGCCCTGTGCTCATTGTTAAAGGCGGGTTGAAGAAAATTTGGATGTTGCCAATCTTCACGTGGCGCAATGAACATTCGACAAAAGTAATGAGTAATGTCACCCTGCATTACTCAGTCGAAATGTAATGCATTACCATTACTCATTACTCAAAAGTAATGCATTACTTTGTAATGCATTACTTTTTGTCTGACCCACGTATTGGGCCCGGCATGTGTTGCATTGGATTACATAGATAACGTTGCATGAGTTACAGTCTACGTCTGCGTTGATCTTGACGGTAAAGTTGGAATTCGTACTTCTGACCGTTTGTGCGGTCTGCATTAACTTGCAAATCTGGCATCTCCTGCCATTACATGGATGACAGCCCGCCGGAGGGCTAGTGGATTCGCCTACTTTAGAGCGGACCAAGGAATTTGTAAACCTCTGTATATATATTTGAAATAAATGGGAGACAGAAGACGAAAGTAGGGGAAGTAACAAAAAAGGGGTTTATTAAAACTTAAAAATTATAAAAGTTAGGGAGGATGTCTACGTTATGGCGGAAGCTCCGCCTTCTTCGGGACAAAAGAGCTAAATGTGGCCACGAGGCTGATAAGGGGCTTGAGAATGACGTGGTCGGTTGGGGGAAATTCCCGCCACCTGGCGGTTGTCAGTTGGGGAAATTCCAGAGCTGTTTTGTGTCAGGTCCAGGAGTGGGGTCATCGTCCTTGTGGGTCAGTGGGGATTTTGATCTGGCTGAAACGAGAAAAGGCAACAGGGTCTTATCTAGGTTGTTAAACTTCTTATTGTTGGCAGCATGCCAGGGTCCTCGTTAATGGCCGATCGGAATTTGTAAATTAGGTAAGATTCCCGTTGTTCCCGGGAGCGGTCGGAGATAAAGTTGGACTGGAGAATAAAAACTGAGGCTTCGTTGATTGTATGTTCTGGTTGTTTGAAATGGCGTGAGACTGGAAGATTAGGTTTCTTGGTAACATCCGATCGGTGATTGTTGTATCTAATTCGGAAAGAAGTTTTTGTCTGACCCACGTATTGGGCCCGGCATGTGTTACATTGGATTACATAGATAACGTTGCATGAGTTACAGTCTACGTCTGCGTTGATCTTGACGGTAAAGTTGGAATTCGTACTTCTGACCGTTTGTGCGGTCTGCATTAACTTGCAAATCTGGCATCTCCTGCCATTACATGGATGACAGCCCGCCGGAGGGCTAGTGGATTCGCCTACTTTAGAGCGGACCAAGCTATCTTGTAAGTTACGTGTACGTCTGTAAGCGACACGTGGTGGATTAGGAAATATGTTTTTCGTGCGTTCTGACTGGAGAAGGATACTGTGGTGGCAGCTAAGTATGTGGTTAATGTTTGGGATATTTCCGGCGAATGTTACAGTTAAGTTCACAGCATTACTTTCTGATTTGTTTTGTCTTTTCTCGAGTAAGCTTAGACGGTTTGCCTTGCGAGCTCTGTTGGGAGCATCTTGAACTAGATCGGGTGGATACTGACGACCGACAAAGGTTTGTTGCAGCTGTTCTAAATTTCTGTCCAGATCGTCGTCATTCGAGCAGATTCTCCTATACCGAAGAGCTTGACTTTAGGGAATGGCCAGTTTCGTGTGGCGAGGATGACAACTATGGAATGACAAGTACTGCTGAGAATCTGTGGGTTTACGGAACAGATCAGACGTTAAAGGTCAGCTACGCCGATTTCCCGATGTGTTGAAACGGTTGTGATATTCAGAACGAGCACATCCAACTGCCCCCAAAACGCACCTTCGTTTCTCAATTTTGTCTTCCTATTACGAAAATTAATTCATCAAAGAAACCAAAACAAGCCATGGGCGCAGCCATTTTTGTGACGTAGATGGGATAAACCTGCTCCATCTACGTAGATAGAGAATCGTGCGTCTGATTGGATGAAAGCTGAGGCTTTCTCTGACTTCCCTGGCGTCTTCTCCCGTTTGCGAGGAAATCCAGTTATGGCCGCCGGCTACGATGAGTGTTTCGTCCGAGGTAATCCCGAGAACTATTGAACGATGGAAACACCAACCGCGAACTCACCTCAACATCATTTTCGGCGTGAAATTGTGATTATGTGCTCGAGAACTTCGCAGTTCAACCGTTCAGCTGCCATTCACGTCAACCCGTTTGCTGCTTTTACTACAAGTGCAGGAATGGGAACGATTGAGCAACAACGTGAGACTTGGTGATCGTTTGAGCATATACCTGCAGAGGACTGGTCTTCAAAGAAAGAAGGCCGTATTTCTGCCCATGCACATCGTGCGATTGCCAGGTTTGTTACACGAGATACATATATTGTGCAGCATCATAGCGCGACTGCAATAAACGACGTAGGAATGTATCGTGACCACTCGAACTGCATTCGTTGAACCATTCGTCGGTTAAATGAAAGTGCTCATTAGAGTTGCCCCGAACAAAAAGTGTGTGATGTAGTTTTGTAGTGTGTTGTTTATCTCGTAGAGCGCATCGCGGCATGTAGGTCGAGAGCCCTTATACGTATTTTTTGCATGTTTACTTGAGTGTGCGCATTGTTCTATACCACACAGGTCATATTTGATTCATAATAGTTTCGCAAATAAACACGTACGGGTCGATCTCATATTGCTTTTGAGTTAGGCATAGTGTCTTCAGATCAGGGTATGTGTACCCTGTTTGCTGGGCCCAACAGATGTTATTAAGGGTAGTGCAACATTTCCCACTTGAACCATGCTAACATTGCCAGAATAAGGAACATTACACTGTGCTGTGTATTCCACACTCAGTTGTCTCGCGACGTATACCCCCAATTATTATATTGGGTACTCCACATGTTCAACCAGTCAGCACTTCCCATATCCTATTTTTTTTAAACATGTGCTTAAAATTGCACAACTGCCACTCAAGTAACTTTGCCACCAAATTAGTCAGTGACAAAAGGTATATGTACTTTATCACAAATTTAATAACCTTAGTGGAAATGGTTGATGGTGTCCTCTGCCTCATACGGTGCACTTCATAGCAAAATACACAATAGTCCAAATGTTTTCCTTGTCCACAAATGCCCTGTCAAAGCTGAAAGACTCTTATCAAAATGGGGAAGCAGGCTTGCTTGTCCAGAGAAACAAATATGAAACTGCAGCGCTCAACGTAAATAACTGCATTCTCAGCAACTAAGGCTGGTGATGCCGAAGACCTAATATTTCTAGGTTAAAAGGAACAAAGGAGAAAAGACCACTGTGGCGTATTAATGTTGTTTCAAAAGTATAACACCACATAATTTGTGAGAGTCAGTTGGTGTATTTAGTTACGTTGGTCACCTCCTGCACCAATTTTTAATAAGATTCAAATGCGTTGCTACCAACCAGGACCTAAGCCTGACCTATGATCTAATAATAATAATAGTATCTATCTATGACCTATATGGACCTTCACCACTAGTTTGGTCTAGGTTTCACACGTGGCTTCTAGTGAAATTCGAAGCTGCTCTGTAGAGCTGACAGGAGACTTGCAGAGTAGAGAATTTTTTTATTTATACTTTCCAAAGAACATGTAAAAAAACAATGTGCTGTACCAACTGTATTCAAAGAAATACAAATATACATTGTTTTAGCTATGTGCATATTAGCAGATTACAGGTGACTGATGACACACAATGGGCGTCAAGGGTGAGAACACAAGAATACTACCACTGCAGGCACTGTCCTGAAATTCTAAGTCACCATTTGTCAGAAAGCAATGACCACGCACAGCCTAAGGATCATATTGAGCTTCTTCCATTATTCTTTTTATTGACAGCATGTTGGCTGCCATCCAATCCATGAAAGTGACCCTTATCGTTGAAAGAACAGTTCAACAGCAAGCGAGCTGGTGATAGTGTCCATGATGGCGAGACCTGAAGAGGAGATACAAGAAGGGACATAAACACGCTATGTTGAGACATTGTGTATGTCCCTTCCTATCCCTCGTCTCAGGGTTTTTCGCTATGGACCTTCATGATGTTTCCTTTGGCAAACTTTACATATTTTTATGTAGAATTGTGGAGGTACAGCCAGGCGCTGTTAGCAAATCACACAGTACTTTTCTTGAATCGAGAATCCATAGAAGGAACACAGTCATCTTCAGCATTGCACACATCTATGGGACATGTTAATCACTTTGGAATGTCACAGACATGTCATGGAGGCCGGCACATGGTTAGTGGTGCTGAAGAGACAACTATTTGTCATAGTTTAAGCATAAAAAGCAGTTTTGTCACCTGCATGTTGAGACAGATGTATCTCTACATACTTTCCCATGACACAAATATATGAAGCAACAAATGTACCCTCTACTTTATTATGGTTATTAGTCAACACTGCGAAGAATGTGGGAACACAGTCTTGTACCACCTACACTCTTCAAAATGACCTTCACACACGACACATTGTAGGTCAACGAGACTCCAGAATGATGTCCTCTCCCTCCCCATTGGCTGAAAACATTTTTCTACTACTTTGCATAAGGGGAAGTTAGTACAAGAAACGCACAGATTCCTTTTTTGAGCAAATCAGTATTCAGAGCGTTACCATACTGTGGTAGGCCTGCAGTGCATTACATGGTACAGCACACACTGCAAAAAATTTCACCGTAGAACATGTCCCTCATTCTAATGACAGTCTTCTCCAGTTTTTCAAATTGCCATTTCCCATAGTGCTTTATGGTATGACACAGTATTTCTAAATCTTTACTGTAGTTTACTGGTTGTAGCAGAAAAAAGAGACCACTGTTTCCGATCACAGGACGCAAGCCATAAGTGCTATACGGAAACAGTACAGTCTGCTCTCTAGCAGTTGTTAGTGTTTGGACATGGTATGGTGCATGCAGGGTAAATTCCATGGTTAAAATATCCAAACGTGAACAACTGTTAGATTACATGATGTAGAATGCTCTATAGTACAGTAAAACCTCCAAAGTCGGACACCTCCCTACCTCGGACAACTCCCCATGATTTCATTGCACGGGCAGGCTCCCATTGAAACTACATGGGGACGAAATTCTCTATGTCGGACACCTCCCTATCTTGGAAGTAGGATAGGGTTTTCCCTGCAAAGTCAGACAAAACCCTGGCCAAATTACCTCAATATCGGCCCATCTTTGCACCAAAAAGACCCAGTGGCCTTGACTTTTACCCCTTTTTTCCCCTATACTGGTCTCAGCATTTTGTTGCTTTAGTTTTTAGAGTCCAAAAACAAGTGCTGTCAGTCTACATTGTAATTCTTTATGTGAGCACTTGTCTTCAGTTTGTCTAGAGCCTTTGAACGAGCACTGCACCAAAGCTATGAGAAGTAAGCTGACGCTTCAGAGACAAGTCCTTGCTGCTCGAAAAGCTCCAGAGGTAATGCCATTGAGTAGAATCTCAACGGAATTGAATATACTAAAATCAGTAATAATTATCAGTGAAGAGTGGGTAGAGGTACCACTACCAGGCACCACCACCAGGTACCACTAAGGACCTTAAATTGAAGAAGGGGGACATTTCTCACAGCTGTGATCTCTTCCATTTTTTGTTGCCATCATATTCTGTAACTCGGACACCTCTATAAGTAGGAGACGCTTCGGCTGCACCGCGGGTGTCCAACATAGGAAGGTTTCACTGTATTTATGTTCCGTGTCATGTGACCACAAGCAATATATGCTTTTGCTCATGCTGCACAGCACAGGCGAATTGAGCTGCATGTGAGGATAATAACATGAAACCCGAGGCACGGAGGAAAAGGCATGACTTTACGGTCTCTGTGTCAGTTGTTTCATGTTGTAATTGCGTACCAGCTGGCCTGTACCTGAGAACAGGTTTGATGCATTGTACACACACCATAGACATGCAGTATGTGGTGTGTTGTGATAGTAATGCCACTGCCAATTGAAGAATAATGCTCCAGGTGGATTGTTTCGGTACAATCTTGAACTATGCATACAAAGGGGTAGGGCATCTGCGTGACAGGTTTACCTAGAAGTAAGAATGTAAATGTTCGGTGAAGTCATTGAATAATTAACATTATCAATATACTGCTGCAGATCATACCAACAATAGCACACAAGATGCTCCGATATGTTATGCAGGAATGTCTATGTACTCACAATATTAGTACAGCAGCTACAGAAAGGCATAAAACAAGTTTTTGTATACATAATACCACTTGAATGCAGCACAAGCTTCAGCTGCACTGCCAGAACACCACGGCGGACAGATTTACCTTACTTCACCTGAGAAAAAGTATGTACTGTTGCACACATGATGCTGTTTGAATGTCTCGAAAAACATAATTTATGACCGAAAGACATCAACTGGAAGATTTCGATTTGCCTTAGTCAAAACTGAGAAAAAGTATGTGCTGTTGCACACATGAAACTGCTTGAACTGCCCTTGAGCGCTCTGGAAGAATACCTTATTTGTGACCAAAATACAACAGCAGAGCCAATATTGAATTTATACCTTACTCAAAATACACAAGATGTGCTGCCGTGCATATGATACCCCAAGCAGCACACAATATTGGACCCATATTGGCTGGTCATTGGCGATACGGGTCCAATATGGGACCCGTTTCGCCAAGATTTTCCCCATATTGGCTGAAAATGGGCAATATGGGCCCCATATTGCCCAGTTTCAGCCAATATGGGGAAAATCCTGGCAATATGGGCCCCATATTGCCCACTTTGAGCCAATATTGGGAAAATCTTGGGAATATGGGCCCCATATTGCACGCGTACACCCCATATTGACTGAACAGCGTACGTAGCCGTGTTGTACAAATGCCCAAGCAGCACGGCAAGATTGAACGTTGAAGCGTGTGAAATACCCTATTCACTACATCGTTACATTCAACAACTTCCCGCAGATGATACACATTGTTCGAAACAGTCAACGTACTTGGCATTCCCAACGTAAAGTTCGCTAGAGTTCGACACCTCAACATTCCACGTCTTGAAAGTCGCCGCCATCTTCCTTCGCGATGCCAATGCCAATCGGTCGAGCCGACTGTGAGCAAGCGAGTTGTTTGAGCGTAATCACGCGTCCTACAACTAATGCGCATGCGCGACAGCCCGAACGGACGTTTCATAGGGCTAAAATGTCGCTGGGTGCTGTAATGGTAACGAAATTGCGGCAGGTCAAGTAAAAAACACAATGTTTGATGAGAAGGGATGACTATTCTGTAAAGTTAGGTGATTTCAAGTTGCTGCAAGCAGTGTAAATTGCTCTGGCGTGTGTCCGTCACCGCCACGAAAGTGTTTCGCTGCTTTGTATTCTCGGAGCGGGTGTGGAAATTGTTAGTCCACAGAATATTGCAATCCCAATGAAGGCTTCTGAGGGATCTTAGGTATTGGCAGTTCTGTCAGCCGCCGGCTCTAAAGCGAAACGCACCGCCTCGAAAATATTGTCGCCACCGGCGTGCCAGCTCGGAAGACCTCTCATTGGCTGCGCATTATATGTATAAATATTTGGATGCTCATTGGTCTAAAAAACTGGCGTCAGTTTCCTTCGCGCTGATTGGGCGAGAGTCATTTGAGTGAGGAGCGAGCATCCGAACGCGCGAACCGCTCAACGGAAGCAGTCGGACGGAGGAGAAAGAAGAACGACAGAGAAGACATCGCGTCTGTCCGGCCATGCGTGTTCTCTTGGACTGCAACCGTTGTGCACGCAGACGCTACGGGGTAGTTTGAGGGCTTTGAATGCTTTAGATTTAGATTGTGGCGAACTGCTAATGTGAGAACGGAATGGCACATCCACCCCATCATCACAACAGCGGGAAGACGAACATGACATGGAATCCGCCTGCACCTCCAAAGGGCGCAGAAAGCGTCAGAGAGGAAGTCTGCACTCTTTCCGACGTACTGCAGGTGAACGGTAAGACAAGTTTGATTACTTTTTTGTGATTGAAGGAAGTAATGCAGTTTTATCACGTTAAGTGTATTACGTACAGCATTTACGAGTCACTCGGTACGTTAGCGGCGTTTCATTGTGCAGTGCATTGCCGTAACTTGTACGTTTCTGATATGCCGTTAATCAAAATATGTGTGGTTATGCTAGTTGCCCCTCATGCGCGTCTCAGCCGTTCATTCACTGTGATCTACAAACATTCGTGACAAATGCCTTGTTGTTCAAATACAAAATCAAGATAGATTGCCTATCATAGCAGTGATTTTCGTGCAGAGTTACTGATCATCAATGTATTTTTTTGTTTTGTTTTAGTTCTCCCGCAACCATCGGCAACAACGACGCACATAGCTCAGCATTGGCTTTTGAACGGCCCTTGGATGTCGAAGTACCTAAAGCTCCAGTGAAGCCTGTTACAAGACGTAAAAAGATATGTACTGTAGCTTTTTTGAGGCAGTTCCCGAGGACAAATAAAGTTGATTTGTCATACACCATTGCTTTTTGATTGTCTGCTTCGGGACAGCATGATCGTTGCTCTACAGCAAGACAACGACCGCCGAAGACAAACGGACGAGTCTGGGGGGGGGGGGGGGGGGGGACGAGAGGAGAGACAAAAAACCCGAGGAGAGAAGGGGAAGGAGGTTGGGAAAGGAGGTCGGTCTGCGCATGCGCACTGGGCCCCAGCTTTTTTCCCGCGCAGCAGCTCGGGGACGCTGTGAGTGGCTCCTCGAGATCACGTGGTTTGGGCGCCCGCCATTTTCCCTGGACCATTGCGTAAACGGCAGCTTCCGGCGGATGGTTCTGTGGGACTGCTTGTGATCTTCGCTTTTTTGTGTGTGTGTGTGTGTTTGGGCAATGCCGTGTTTCTTTCCTTTTTTTCGTTCTTTTTTTTTTTTGCAGTGATGTGAACGTGGATCAATTAGATCCGCAGAAATGAAAAAGCAAAATCATACAAAAGTAGTGAATATTATACAGCATAATGCTTTATTACTACACGGGCTCCCCGTAGGTGTTATCACAGAAATATTGGCAATATTGGCGCAAAATGGGCTTGCCAATATGGGCAGCCCATATTGGACCAATATGGAGCCTGGTTGCACTCCCCATATTGGTCCAATATTGGCAGCCCATATTGGGCCAATATTGGCAATCTTGGCAACCCATATGGGTCCAATATTGGACCAATATTGGCGTGCTGCTTGGGACTGCTTAAATGTACTCTGAAAGCGCTGGCACCTCAGGCATGGTTGCTCTAAGCTAGCGAGCAACAGCAAGGGTATACGAACACAAGTCGAGCACAAGTGATAGAATGCACTTGATTAATCAGAAAATGAAATGCCTCAGTACCAGGTGTCACTGTTCCGTCAAGAAAAACAGATGAACTTTGAAGGGGCGTCTGGTTGGCACTGGTGACAGCCTTCAGCTTGAAACCCAGACGGTGATAGTTGAGACATGGAGTGCAAGCTTTTCGGTGGTGCCAGAATGCCTGCGAAATCATTTAACAAATAAGGCAATTCCAAATCTGTACTGAGAATACACCCGCTGGGGCGTAATCTCTAAAGGATGAAGCAGTAACTGACAGATAGCGTATTTTTCTCTTCTACGCATGACTGACTTGTCTAACATTACGTGTCTTACCTTTATCTGCTGCCTAGTCCTGCCCCTGCAATCTCCTGCTGCAGATAAGGTTGGCACAGCATCCCGGACGAGACATCTTCGGCTTCTTGTGAAACAAGTTGCGCATTGCTTCCGTAACATTCGTATGAGCCAGATGAACAGATCAAATCACTGCTTTCGAAGGTGGCACCCAGTCGGAGTTGTAACCGATTGTTGCAGTCAATAGATTTCTCTTTCGCCTTTCGGAAAATTGTGGTTTGAAACATTGGATCTGCATGCTGAAGTGTTCTTGCAGACGGGAGCAAAACGCTCACGCATTCTCGGCACGCAGCACAGAACACGAATCACACCAGGAAGTCTGTACTGGCCTAGCAAATGCTTTGCAGTCGAAGGAAGCAAAACTCACATTCCTCGTGGGTTTAGTGAAGTCCAGAAATATACTGGCTCCCTAATAGCGAACTGTTTATCACTTCCCCAATGTGAATCTGCGCAGCAGACGGCTCGGCAGAAGAAACTGGCCGGCTTGGCGGAAGAAACCAAGCCAAAAGTCACGCCAAGCCGGAGCGCGGACAGACCTCGAATGTGTCGTCGACACAGGGTTTGCGGGACACAAGACGGGATGTCAGTGAAACTAAAAATTCACTTTTTCAGAAAACCGCGAGGAGTTTGGGATAACTATTTTGCATACATAATCAGTGTTCTCTTATGAGCACATCGTGTGAGTACCATTCCATTCTGTAACACTCGAAAATCGGCGTAGCTGAGCTTTAAAACTCCATTGGTTAGCTTAATTTGAACATCAAGAAAGCTAACAGTGACGGGAGAATAGGTGTGAGTGAAGTTAATAGAAGTATGGAACTCATTGAAATCGCGTATAAATTCCAATAGGCTGTCTTCCGAATGTGGCCAGATCATAAATATGTCATCAAGGTAGCGCTTGTATAAAGTGGGTTTGTCCTTACGCGTGCTCAAGAATGCTTCTTCTAGTGAACCCATGAATAGATTTGCATAGTTTGGTGCCATTTTAGTGCCCATAGCGGTGCCGTTGACTTGTAAATAGTGGCCATCGTTAAATTCAAAGTTGTTGTTCTTTAGGATCAGTTCTAGTAGAGTAGATACGACAGATGGATCACAAGAAGAATCAGAGTACTTTGAAAAAGCCGCCTCGGCTGCAGCTATGCCATCATCGTGGGGAATATTGGTATACAGGGAAGAAACATCTAACGTAACTAGGAGACTAGATGGGGGTGGCTGACATTGATTTAGTATTTGCAGGAAGTGATTAGTGTCCTTGATGTACGATGGTAGTCGCGGGGGTATGTCCTTAAGAAGATGATCTACGAAACTAGAGAGTTTTTCAGTGGCTGTCCCATTGCAGGAGACGATTGGACGTCCGGAGTTCCCCGGTTTATGAATCTTTGGAAGCATGTAGAATCCACCTGGCTTTGAGTTACGGGGAAGAAGGTATTCATACAACGCCGAATCGATCTTCTTTGCGGCCTTTAATGCCTTTACATGTTTGGTGATAACTGAAACAATCTGTTCCGTGGGATAAGTGTCTAAAGTTTTGTAAAACGTGGCACAAGCCAATTGTCGCAGTCCCTCATCGATATAATCCTGCATATTCATTACGACAATTGCACTACCTTTATCTGCCCTTTTGATTATTAGGTTTTTCGATTTTTTAAGATGCGACAGACTACTTTGCTCGGCTTGACTCAAATTTGGTTTGGTTTTACGGGAAGAGGGATTATATGAAGTAATTATATCTTTTTGAACTGCTTTTATATATCTCTCAAGAGCTTTTTCGCGATTGTGCTCTGGCGTAAAATCACGTGTTACGTGACCTTCTGACGCCATCCACTCAAACGTTGCCTGCCTGCGTACTGTTGATGAGGCCCAACAAGGCCGAAACAGCTGTCCAGTACTGGCATGGCGACGTTTGAGTTACAAACATATGCTATACGTGCAGCCAAAGAGCTCTGGCTATTTTTTTCCTTTTATACTTCACTGGCTTTGCACTGGGCTTTCAGTGAGTGAGTTATCTCACCCTGACGGGAGGCATCACGTGTTACGTGACCTTCTGACGCCATCCACTCAAACGTTGCCTGCCTGCGTACTGTTGATGAGGCCCAACAAGGCCGAAACAGCTGTCCAGTACTGGCATGGCGACGTTTGAGTTA
The DNA here is from genome assembly GCF_037126465.1 of Ornithodoros turicata. Classification (NCBI taxonomy): domain Eukaryota; kingdom Metazoa; phylum Arthropoda; class Arachnida; order Ixodida; family Argasidae; genus Ornithodoros; species Ornithodoros turicata. The sequence continues at coordinate 51,334,259 of NC_088201.1, forward strand.
CAAACATATGCTATACGTGCAGCCAAAGAGCTCTGGCTATTTTTTTCCTTTTATACTTCACTGGCTTTGCACTGGGCTTTCAGTGAGTGAGTTATCTCACCCTGACGGGAGGCATCACGTGTTACGTGACCTTCTGACGCCATCCACTCAAACGTTGCCTGCGTGCGTACTGTTGATGAGGCCCAACAAGGCCGAAACAGCTGTCCAGTACTGGCATGGCGACGTTTGAGTTACAAACATATGCTATACGTGCAGCCAAAGAGCTCTGGCTATTTTTTTCCTTTTATACTTCACTGGCTTTGCACTGGGCTTTCAGTGAGTGAGTTATCTCACCCTGACGGGAGGCATCACGTGTTACGTGACCTTCTGACGCCATCCACTCAAACGTTGCCTGCCTGCGTACTGTTGATGAGGCCCAACAAGGCCGAAACAGCTGTCCAGTACTGGCATGGCGACGTTTGAGTTACAAACATATGCTATACGTGCAGCCAAAGAGCTCTGGCTATTTTTTTCCTTTTATACTTCACTGGCTTTGCACTGGGCTTTCAGTGAGTGAGTTATCTCACCCTGACGGGAGGAATCACGTGTTACGTGACCTTCTGACGCCATCCACTCAAACGTTGCCTGCCTGCGTACTGTTGATGAGGCCCAACAAGGCCGAAACAGCTGTCCAGTACCGGCATGGCGACGTTTGAGTTACAAACATATGCTATACGGGCAGCCAAAGAGCTCTGGCTATTTTTTCCTTTTATACTTCACTGGCTTTGCACTGGGCTTTCAGTGAGTGAGTTATCTCGACCTGACGGGAGGAATCACGTGTTACGTGACCTTCTGACGCCATCCACTCAAACGTTGCCTGCCTGCGTACTGTTGATGAGGCCCAACAAGGCCGAAACAGCTGTCCAGTACTGGCATGGCGACGTTTGAGTTACAAACATATGCTATACGTGCAGCCAAAGAGCTCTGGCTATTTCTTTCCTTTTATACTTCACTGGCTTTGCACTGGGCTTTCAGTGAGTGAGTTATCTCACCCTGACGGGAGGAATCACGTGTTACGTGACCTTCTGACGCCATCCACTCAAACGTTGCCTGCCTGCGTACTGTTGATGAGGCCCAACAAGGCCGAAACAGCTGTCCAGTACTGGCATGGCGACGTTTGAGTTACAAACATATGCTATACGTGCAGCCAAAGAGCTCTGGCTATTTTTTTCCTTTTATACTTCACTGGCTTTGCACTGGGCTTACAGTGAGTGAGTTATCTCACCCTGACGGGAGGAATCACGTGTTACGCGACCTTCTGACGCCATCCGCTCAAACGTTGCCTGCCTGCGTACTGTTGATGAGGCCCAACAAGGCCGAAACAGCTGTCCAGTACTGGCATGGCGACGTTTGAGTTACAAACATATGCTATACGTGCAGCCAAAGAGCTCTGGCTATTTTTTTCCTTTTATACTTCACTGGCTTTGCACTGGGCTTTCAGTGAGTGAGTTATCTCACCCTGACGGGAGGCATCACGTGTTACGTGACCTTCTGACGCCATCCACTCAAACGTTGCCTGCCTGCGTACTGTTGATGAGGCCCAACAAGGCCGAAACAGCTGTCCAGTACTGGCATGGCGACGTTTGAGTTACAAACATATGCTATACGTGCAGCCAAAGAGCTCTGGCTATTTTTTTCCTTTTATACTTCACTGGCTTGGCACTGGGCTTTCAGTGAGTGAGTTATCTCACCCTGACGGGAGGCATCACGTGTTACGTGACCTTCTGACGCCATCCACTCAAACGTTGCCTGCGTGCGTACTGTTGATGAGGCCCAACAAGGCCGAAACAGCTGTCCAGTACTGGCATGGCGACGTTTGAGTTACAAACATATGCTATACGTGCAGCCAAAGAGCTCTGGCTATTTTTTTCCTTTTATACTTCACTGGCTTTGCACTGGGCTTTCAGTGAGTGAGTTATCTCACCCTGACGGGAGGCATCACGTGTTACGTGACCTTCTGACGCCATCCACTCAAACGTTGCCTGCCTGCGTACTGTTGATGAGGCCCAACAAGGCCGAAACAGCTGTCCAGTACTGGCATGGCGACGTTTGAGTTACAAACATATGCTATACGTGCAGCCAAAGAGCTCTGGCTATTTTTTTCCTTTTATACTTCACTGGCTTTGCACTGGGCTTTCAGTGAGTGAGTTATCTCACCCTGACGGGAGGAATCACGTGTTACGTGACCTTCTGACGCCATCCACTCAAACGTTGCCTGCCTGCGTACTGTTGATGAGGCCCAACAAGGCCGAAACAGCTGTCCAGTACTGGCATGGCGACGTTTGAGTTACAAACATATGCTATACGGGCAGCCAAAGAGCTCTGGCTATGTTTTTCCTTTTATACTTCACTGGCTTTGCACTGGGCTTTCAGTGAGTGAGTTATCTCACCCTGACGGGAGGCATCACGTGTTACGTGACCTTCTGACGCCATCCACTCAAACGTTGCCTGCCTGCGTACTGTTGATGAGGCCCAACAAGGCCGAAACAGCTGTCCAGTACTGGCATGGCGACGTTTGAGTTACAAACATATGCTATACGTGCAGCCAAAGAGCTCTGGCTATTTTTTTCCTTTTATACTTCACTGGCTTTGCACTGGGCTTTCAGTGAGTGAGTTATCTCACCCTGACGGGAGGCATCACGTGTTACGTGACCTTCTGACGCCATCCACTCAAACGTTGCCTGCCTGCGTACTGTTGATGAGGCCCAACAAGGCCGAAACAGCTGTCCAGTACTGGCATGGCGACGTTTGAGTTACAAACATATGCTATACGTGCAGCCAAAGAGCTCTGGCTATTTTTTTCCTTTTATACTTCACTGGCTTTGCACTGGGCTTTCAGTGAGTGAGTTATCTCACCCTGACGGGAGGCATCACGTGTTACGTGACCTTCTGACGCCATCCACTCAAACGTTGCCTGCCTGCGTACTGTTGATGAGGCCCAACAAGGCCGAAACAGCTGTCCAGTACTGGCATGGCGACGTTTGAGTTACAAACATATGCTATACGTGCAGCCAAAGAGCTCTGGCTATGCTTTTCCTTTTATACTTCACTGGCTTTGCACTGGGCTTTCAGTGAGTGAGTTATCTCACCCTGACGGGAGGCATCACGTGTTACGTGACCTTCTGACGCCATCCACTCAAACGTTGCCTGCCTGCGTACTGTTGATGAGGCCCAACAAGGCCGAAACAGCTGTCCAGTACTGGCATGGCGACGTTTGAGTTACAAACATATGCTATACGTGCAGCCAAAGAGCTCTGGCTATTTTTTTCCTTTTATACTTCACTGGCTTTGCACTGGGCGTTCAGTGAGTGAGTTATCTCACCCTGACGGGAGGCATCACGTGTTACGTGACCTTCTGACGCCATCCACTCAAACGTTGCCTGCCTGCGTACTGTTGATGAGGCCCAACAAGGCCGAAACAGCTGTCCAGTACTGGCATGGCGACGTTTGAGTTACAAACATATGCTATACGTGCAGCCAAAGAGCTCTGGCTATTTTTTTCCTTTTATACTTCACTGGCTTTGCACTGGGCTTTCAGTGAGTGAGTTATCTCACCCTGACGGGAGGCATCACGTGTTACGTGACCTTCTGACGCCATCCACTCAAACGTTGCCTGCCTGCGTACTGTTGATGAGGCCCAACAAGGCCGAAACAGCTGTCCAGTACTGGCATGGCGACGTTTGAGTTACAAACATATGCTATACGGGCAGCCAAAGAGCTCTGGCTATTTTTTTCCTTTTATACTTCACTGGCTTTGCACTGGGCTTTCAGTGAGTGAGTTATCTCGACCTGACGGGAGGAATCACGTGTTACGTGACCTTCTGACGCCATCCACTCAAACGTTGCCTGCCTGCGTACTGTTGATGAGGCCCAACAAGGCCGAAACAGCTGTCCAGTACTGGCATGGCGACGTTTGAGTTACAAACATATGCTATACGTGCAGTCAAAGAGCTCTGGCTATGCTTTTCCTTTTATACTTCACTGGCTTTGCACTGGGCTTTCAGTGAGTGAGTTATCTCACCCTGACGGGAGGCATCACGTGTTACGTGACCTTCTGACGCCATCCACTCAAACGTTGCCTGCCTGCGTACTGTTGATGAGGCCCAACAAGGCCGAAACAGCTGTCCAGTACTGGCATGGCGACGTTTGAGTTACAAACATATGCTATACGTGCAGCCAAAGAGCTCTGGCTATTTTTTTCCTTTTATACTTCACTGGCTTTGCACTGGGCTTTCAGTGAGTGAGTTATCTCACCCTGACGGGAGGCATCACGTGTTACGTGACCTTCTGACGCCATCCACTCAAACGTTGCCTGCCTGCGTACTGTTGATGAGGCCCAACAAGGCCGAAACAGCTGTCTAGTACTGGCATGGCGACGTTTGAGTTACAAACATATGCTATACGTGCAGCCAAAGAGCCCTGGCTATTTTTTTCCTTTTATACTTCACTGGCTTTGCACTGGGCTTTCAGTGAGTGAGTTACCTCACCCTGACGGGAGGAATCACGTGTTACGTGACCTTCTGACGCATCCACTCAAACGTTGCCTGCCGGCGTACTGTTGATGAGGCCCAACAAGGCCGAAACAGCTGTCCAGTACTGGCATGGCGACGTTTGAGTTACAAACATATGCTATACGTGCAGCCAAAGAGCTCTGGCTATTTTTTTCCTTTTATACTTCACTGGCTTTGCACTGGGCTTTCAGTGAGTGAGTTATCTCACCCTGACGGGAGGAATCACGTGTTACGTGACCTTCTGACGCCATCTGCTCAAACGTTGCCTGCCTGCGTACTGTTGATGAGGCCCAACAAGGCCGAAACAGCTGTCCAGTACTGGCATGGCGACGTTTGAGTTACAAACATATGCTATACGTGCAGCCAAAGAGCTCTGGCTATTTTTTTTCCTTTTATACTTCACTGGCTTTGCACTGGGCTTTCAGTGAGTGAGTTATCTCACCCTGACGGGAGGAATCACGTGTTACGTGACCTTCTGACGCCATCCACTCAAACGTTGCCTGCCTGCGTACTGTTGATGAGGCCCAACAAGGCCGAAACAGCTGCACAGTACTGGCATGGCGACGTTTGAGTTACAAACATATGCTATACGTGCAGCCAAAGAGCTCTGGCTATTTTTTTCCTTTTATACTTCACTGGCTTTGCACTGGGCTTTCAGTGAGTGAGTTATCTCACCCTGACGGGAGGAATCACGTGTTACGTGACCTTCTGACGCCATCCACTCAAACGTTGCCTGCCTGCGTACTGTTGATGAGGCCCAACAAGGCCGAAACAGCTGTCCAGTACTGGCATGGGCGACGTTTGAGTTACAAACATATGCTATACGTGCAGCCAAAGATCTCTGGCTATTTTTTTCCTTTTATACTTCACTGGCTTTGCACTGGGCTTTCAGTGAGTGAGTTATCTCACCCTGACGGGAGGAGTCACGTGTTACGTGACCTTCTGACGCCATCTCCTCAAACGTTGCCTGCCTGCGTACTGCTGATGAGGCCCAACAAGGCCGAAACAGCTGTCCAGTACTGGCATGGCGATGTTTGAGTTACAAACATATGCTATACGTGCAGCCAAAGAGCTCTGTCTATTTTTTCCTTTTATACTTCACTGGCTTTGCACTGGGCTTTCAGTGAGTGAGTTATCTCACCCTGACGGGAGGAATCACGTGTTACGTGACCTTCTGATGCCATCCACTCAAACGTTGCCTGCCTGCGTACTGTTGATGAGGCCCAACAAGGCCGAAACAGCTGTCCAGTACTGGCATGGCGACGTTTGAGTTACAAACATATGCTATACGTGCAGCCAAAGAGCGCTGGCTATTTTTTTCTTTTATACTTCAAGGCTTTGCACTGGGCATTCAGTGAGTGAGTTATCTCACCCTGACGGGAGGAATCACGTGTTACGTGACCTTCTGGCACCATCCACTCAAACGTTGCCTGCCTGCGTACTGTTGATGAGGCCCAACAAGGCCGAAACAGCTGTCCAGTACTGGCATGGCGACGTTTGAGTTACAAACATATGCTATACGTGCAGCCAAAGAGCTCTGGCTATTTTTTTCCTTATATATATGTATATGTGTGTGTGTGTGTGTGTGTACTTGCACTAGCATATTCCGTGGGGATATTGCCCTTGAAATGGCGTGGACCCGGACAATGCTAAAGGGACCAAGCATTTGTTAAAATAGTTTTTGTTAATTGACATTGCCGTACTGGCTAGCTGAAAGCGACTTACAGGGCGTGGAAATAACTTGTTCTGTGATCTCTTTCATTCATTCATTCTTTCTTTCCTTCTTTTTGAGCCCGCAAGGTAGGTTCGGACGGCTGGAAGAGGGTTTAACGATTTTCGTTAAACTTCACGTCGCCGCACCATTATAATGGCGGCTCCACGACAGAAAATGGCGAGGAGAGCTTTCGCGAGAAAGCCAACACCCACGTTCAGGGAAACAATCTCGTGTTGAACGAAAATTGTTGTTGTTGTTTTCTTTTTTTTTTTTTAGAATTGCCGTTATTTTGAATTCTGCATTGATCAAAATCCTATAACACCTTCAAAGCTCTTCTACCTGTCTACGAGTCTTTCAGTTTAACCAGCGAAGTTTTTTCTGTCCGTATGTCGAAGTCAGCGGTCGTTCACAAAGAGCTCCTATAGCATGCGTGAGATTTCCATACCATTTAGCTGTGGAGTCAGGCGGTTAGGGGCCAAGTTATCTTGGAACTGTTTTGAATTTAAAATGACAATTCTGTGTGGATACCTAACTGAATGAAACAATAATAGAGAAATTGAAACGGTGAGTAGCATTGGGCACTGCACGAAAGCGCCTAGATAAAATTAGACCTTCCTAACCGTGTCAACTCTATATTCTGACTGCCTACTTCGGGGACTTGCGTGTGTCATGTGTGTGTGCGCGAGTGTGTATGCCTCATCTTTTTCATCGTCATCGCACTCATATATTGACCCACATGCACTGAGGTATGGTACCGCCATTGTTGCGGTGAATCACCTCATCCCATCGTCATTCATGTAGTTGTTGTTGTTGTTGACGGCGTTTTTATATTCTGTCTTCTCAGGAATGAAGTCGCATATAACACCTTGCAGTATTTTGGAAAACTTTCAATGGATCTCTGAATGTACTGTAATGTCTGATAGAATTGCGCAAAGAGTATTTTTACGAAACGTCAGTTTTTATTGTTCCTGTACATGTTGTTAGCTGGTGTGTTAGAACTATTAAGAATGACTACTCCCGGCCTCTGGACTATATTCAGAACCGCGTGTATGGCAAATGATTGATTTTCATTATATGCAAATGCTCCATATGCCAGGCAATTAGACGTCAAGGTTACTGCACTTTGTGGAATGTGGTTTTCGTGCGCACTTGATTTGAGATTATTTGAGATGCTACTTAGGACCCAAGAGAAAGCATACGACCGAGCCCAACTACGTACGTATACATCTGCGTTTCCATAATTTCATGCTTCTAAACGAAACAGTAGCAGGAGACGCACTTCGCCTTCATAGCGTTCACAGAGAGTTGTGTGATGTATGAAGTAACATGTGTATCCCCAGGAAGCAATCAACGAGAACTGTGAACAAAAGAAACAACACACATGGCGTTTACCGTAAGGTACCAGAGTATGCGCTACTAGCTCCGTCACCCATATCTTTTTTTCGTAAAACCCGGAACATATCTCCGTGCACAACATTGATCATCCACTTACGATTTCAAGCATTATTTTACTTCTGAAATGCTATTATCGGTAGTAAATCGGCACTCCTACACAGTAACAACGCCGCCATATTTAACGCTCGGATTAACCGACCGACAGCGAGCGATCCGGAATAGCCGTCAACTTTGACGGGAGATTTCGCTCACCGGGGTTGGTTCAACTGAGCTGTTGGTCAACTCTAAGTTTCGGGGTGTTTAGGGATCTCTAATGTCGGTTCGCTGAAGTCGGGCCATGATGACACATTTTCGTCATATGCGTTTGCTAGCAGTGAGACGGTGATGTCTTATTCACTGGAGCGATATATATATATATATATATATATATATATATATATATATATATATAGATAGATAGATAGATAGATAGATAGATAGATAGATAGATAGATAGATAGATAGATAGATAGATAGATAGATAGATAGATAGATAGATAGATAGATAGATAGATAGATAGATAGATAGATAGATAGATAGATAGATAGATAGATAGATAGATAGATAGATAGATAGATAGATAGATAGATAGATAGATAGATAGATAGATAGATAGATAGATAGATAGATAGGGGAGAAAAGACACCAGAGACTGAAGTAGGGAGTAGGGGAAGTTATTAAGCTGGGCATTTAAACTAAGGGTCTGGGGAAGTCTACGTTTCGGCGGAAGCTCGGCCTTCTTCGGGACTGAGACGAAAATCTATGTACAAGGTCTTTTAAAAGGTTACAAAAGTGTCGTCACAGCTGGTACAATTCCACTGCGAGGCAGTCGTTAGTGAGTCATGTTCTGGAAGATTCCGGAAGGTTCCTGGGTCATCAGCCGGGGAGATTACGTGTCAGAGCCTTGGAGTTCCAGAAAGGTCTGGGGTCGCGCTCGTTGAAAACCTGTTGTCCGGGGTGTTCTTAGCGTCATTGTGTCCAGCTGTAAAGAAAAGAAGAAAAGAGGCAGTGGGCACTCCGAGGACACACAGAAAAAAAGTTATCCGGATATGCTTCTTACACCCCACCATGAAGTTCACCCACTCCTTCTCGGCAACGACTGTTAATTTCCTAGATGTAAAAGTAACCTTAACCGAGAAGGGTTTTTCCACTGACCTGTACCGAAAGCCAACTGATGCTCAGCAGTACCTTTCCTTTAACAGTTGCCACCCGCGCCTTACTAAACTCGCCATTCCTTATAGCCAGGCACTCCGATACAGGAGGATCTGCTCGGACGACGATGTTCTAAACAAAAACCTCGCGGAATTAGAGCAGACCTTCGTTAATCGTAATTTTCCACCCAGTCTTGTAAAAGACGCCCTGTCCAAAGCACGACAAACAAACCGGAGGAACTTATTCGGTAAACGCAACGATGAACCCAAGGGCGACCGCGTGAACCTTGTTCTTACCTTTGGTGCAGGCGTGGGTAATATTAACAGTATCCTCCACCGCCACCATAGCATCCTTCTGCAATCTGAACGGACACGACAAATATTTGCCGAGGAGCCACGAGTTACCTACAGACGTGCCCGCAACCTTCGAGATAGACTAGTCAACTCCAAAGTTCGCAAACCATTAACACCTACGGCGGGATGCCATCCATGCAATGGTAAAAGATGCCAAATATGCAAATCAATGTAAAGCACGGCAGCGGTCAAGAGTACAAACTCCGACTTCTCCCTTAAAATCAATGGCGACTTTGACTGTAACTCCAGTAACGTTATTTATATCATTCAATGTACAACATGCTCCGCGCAATATGTAGGTCAACGTAAAAATTCATTTAGGATTCGATTCAATAACCACCGATCAGATGTTTCGACAAAAAGGTAGCCTCCCGGTTTACCGCCATTTTAGTCGACCCCGTCATTCCATTAATAACGTCGCAGTTTTTATTCCAGAGTCAAATTTCACATCCGATCGCTGCAGAGAGCAACGCGAATCGTACTTGATCTACAAATTCCAATCTCTAATAAATGAGGATGAAGGAGTACTATCAACTGTAAGAAGCATATCCGGATAACTTTTTTTCTGTGTGTCCTCGGAGTGCCCGCTGCCTCTTTTCTTCTTTTCTTTACAGCTGGACACAATGACGCTAAGAACACCCCGGACAACAGGTTTTCAACGAGAGCGACCCCAGACCTTTCTGGAACTCCAAGGCTCTGACACGTAATCTCCCCGGCCGATGACCCAGGAACCTTCCGGAATCTTCCAGAACATGACTCACTGACGACTGCCTCGCAGTGGAATTGTACCAGCTGTGACGACACTTTGTAACTTTTTAAAAGACCTTGTACATAGATTTTCGTCTCAGTCCCGAAGAAGGCGGAGCTTCCGCCGAAACGTAGACTTCCCCAGACCCTTAGTTTAAATGCCAGCTTAATAAATAACTTTCCCCTACTCCCTACTTCAGTCTCTGGTGTCTTTTCTCCCCTATCTATATACAACATCCTGGTCGTTCGAACCTCAGTTTTGTAGTATATATATATACGTCACGACTCATGACATATGCGAGCCCTTCAATATACCAAGACAACCCAGGCGGTAATATGCCGGCATCACCACCAAGCACGCGTAACTTCAGTTTGACCGACTGAAGTTCATCGACAGACAAAGGGAAATTCAAAAGAAATAATGGGGAAGCGAGAAAGAAAGGCCGACGATACGCGCAATGTTGCATGCCTTTAGCAGAGACGCCATTAAATGGTGTGAAGGCATTCCGTTCACATAGAAACGTCCGTAATTGGATACCAGAAATCGCAATCATACTTCGCAGTCACATCAAATGAGAGCATGGGTGAAACAAGCTGGTAATTTTTTTTCATGGCGGAGCTCATTTTTACTTTTGTGATGGAGCAACGAATCGCTGCGCAGATGCATCACGCGTTGCAGCAATTCAACTGCATTCCACTCCTCAAGGCAAGCGGACTCGGGTGCTCTGTGATATTTCGGGACGTTCTGTCTCTGGCAATCTAATCGCGCGGTATCATGTAATCAAATTATATGATGCTCGTTGGCGTGCTCAGTGACATATTAGGGCCTGGGTTTGTTTAGTTAATGCACGTTCTGACAGACACAGAGCAGATACTGCACACTACAGAGAAAGGCTGGGCAACATGCTGCCATATTGGCAAGCAGATCACTCGGATGTACACATGCCGAGAGACGGTTGCGACGATAAACAGCTGCCAATGCTTCGTTGTTGCAGTCTGAAACGTGTACCATAGGACGTTTACGTAAACTTCATTGTTGAGGGTCATCCTTCCGTCTGAGGCGTGCTGCAATAATAAAGAATAATATCGCCACCATGGAAGTAGAATAGTAGAGACAGCCAGTCATAACACCTTGTGACCGAAAACGATTACAAAAACAAGTAGAACCGGACTGTCTTATAACCACAAGAAAGTTCCTTCGTTTCTCTCTCTCCCTCTCGCTTAAGTTAGATACCGTTCATAGCGCAGTCTAACTTCCTGGCTGTGAGGCACTGCATCTCACAGGTTGAAGACTGCTATACTTTCAGCTTTCCACCAGGATCCACCCTACTCCATGTTCCTACTGCCAGAGAAGCGTTCGGAATTGCTTCCTTCTGGGCACCTAACATATGAGAACATCCGCCAAGGAGACATATCAGGTGACAACGGAGGAATAGCGGCTACGAGGGACGGTCTTCCCTCGCTCTCCCTTTGGCATGAGTACCGCAATTCCCCTGGGTTGGCGTCTCTTGTTCCTGCTGCTGAAAATAATACGTTATGACGCCCGAATATATCACGTTGCGCCTCCGCCGGCGTCCAACGCTGTGCAACAGGTGTTTATTTTCTCGTTGGCTGCATGACAAGATTCTCCGGGACAGCTGTGTGTTCTACGGTCTTCGCCGCATATCTTAATCCATCATCCATGCAGCCATGTTTCACACGACGGCGAAGCACCGTAATGATTATGACGCCTATTATTCATTGTCGCCCGAAGTTTCTGTGCAGGTCGTCACACCTGCAGTAATGTAAAGCGTATGTACGTAACGTTTCCCTTAAGTAAGATGAAGAGCCCGACTATCTTGTTCCCGGCAACGGTGTACAAAGCCACGCTACGCCGACTTTCCGCGTGGACATGAAACGAACAAAGAAAAGAGACTGTCGAAAGGCATGAGGTTCTGATGCACGAAATATGTGTAGGAGGCGCGTTGTACATTATGCATCGATTCATCCTTTTCTGCTATACGCTGCAAAGGCAGATGTGGTAGTATTCGTGCTGGTGCTGTTTTCGCTAATAAGGAAATTCGTGCATAAACAAATAGCCACTTCGTAGAGCGAGGTGCGGAAAGAGATTCCATCTACAGAAGCAACAAGAAGATTCCATCTTTCGCATCGCATGGCAGAGTGGCACGACTCGGTGTCCATTCCATGTATCTCCGCGTATGCGAATTATTAATAAAGTCTGACGATAAAATTGTATTTTCACGACGCACTCTACACGAAATGGCCCACCTCATCATCATCCAATGCATATACATGTATGTGTGTGTGTGTGTACGAAATGGCTTCTCCGATTGTTCAACTTTTGCAGAAGCGATGGTCAAACATTTTCATAATTAGCGCCATTAAAGTAGCATGTGCGCCACGATGTTGTTTCATTATCGCTCACTTTCTCGTAACCAGTATGTTAATTATTTTAATTATCGAACGTAGCTTCTTGAAATCAAAGCCAGACGGTAGGGTTACAAAAGTCGAAATTCCTCGTGCATTGATCAAGGAGAGTACACGCAATTGTTAGAACAGAACTGATTCTATAGAAGATAAAGAGCCTGTTAGTTAAAGTTCAATATGGCGAGAACGCGAAGGGACTGTGTGTGTCCGTGTCTGTTGTCTCGTCCCTTCGCCTTCTCACCCTGTAGAATTGATTCGTTCTTTCATTTGGACTTGTAGCAACAAGTCGCGCCGGCGACGACACCAGCTGACGAAGAGCGCACGGCGTATGAACAACGGGCGCGCTTGTCCTGTTTATCGTGTAGCAGTCCGATCGACCGTCAGAGCCGACCTTTATCTTCATACTATGGCGACTCGAATCTCTCTCCGCTCACTGCCTTCCTGAACTGCAAGCAGAAGTTGTGTTATGACTGGCAGATTTCGGGCACGATGCCAGTCGAATTCAGCCGAGTGTATGATTAAAATAGAGTCAATGATTCGACTTGGGTACCCGTCCAGGGCGCTCCCCGGCCTCAAACACCACGAGATGCAACTGTCGCTGCAAGTACGGCTACAATCCACGATCAGGTATGATTCCGTGCAGCCCAAATAGCCCACCTCACGGATGTCTCGGAATAGTTGTTCATTATATCCACCAAATGATTGTAAGCAGCGTCACTGAATACGTCCGCTAAACCAAATAAGACGCACAGAACTGACAAGTGTCCGCATAAACCCGCACATGTAAGCTGCATGACCATATCACAGCATAACTTGACATCGACGTCAATCATCCTAGATCATCGTCGATCACCTAGAAATAACGTGTGCTGGGAGAAGCATGTTTTACATGTTTAAGCATGGGTCGGTGTCACACTAAAAAAAAAAAAAAAGTAGAAAGAACGAACTTCACCACGTAACACGCTCAAGGAGAACCACTGCACGGGGTGATAGTGTTAGCACTCCTGATTTCGGGAAAGAACAGGGGCGTACGCTCTCGTGTGAATGGTGACATAAATTTAGACCGTCACAAAAATGCGTACGCCTCCCACTTTCAACAAAATGGGAGAGCAACAACAACACCAACAACAAATAAATGAATGAAGGTGGGGTTTTTAGAGGTGGGCACCTCTGTGAGGCCGACAACGGCGAGCCCTTCTACCGGCACCACCTCCATCTGTTTCTAGAGTGTGATGGATGATTCACTGTTCAAACAGAACTTGACCACAAAACACGCTCCTGTCTAACCGCCCTTCCGAATGATGTCATCTCTGTCCTGATTCGTTGAGAATGGGAGGAGGTCCCTATCCTGTACACATTATGCATGACCAAGATAGGTGCTGCCTCTTGTTTTCAACAAGTGTCATAGCAATAATTAAACAAGTATTTTAGCTGTTGTATCTTGGGAGGGGGCAGCCTCACTTGCAGTACAATAAATCGGTCATCATTTGCAAAAGAATTCGTGAAGCGGCTGGTCCTCTCCAAATGCTTAGACGAAGACTCGCTAACCCGATTGCCAGGCCATCGCAGGCAGGAGTAGCAGGCCAGCCCGGTCTTGGCCAACTTCTCCTCAAACCCCTACCAAACGAATATCGCAGGCCCAGTGATGTTCATGGCGCGGGGGTTTCAGCTCCTCGTCTGACGATGTACTGCTGCAGAGATGGTGCTGAATTTTGTCGCCATCAAAACCAGTGTTTATGGGGAACTATAGATAGGAGAAGGCGGCCGGCTTAGGTCAGCCTGGGTTTACCCACTTGTTGCTTCACTTCTCCACTTTGGTCGGCCCTAGATTAATTTGGCTGATCAGAGAGTTCTTCAACCGGCGCTGTTGAAATATTTCAGCAAATGTGGCACACACACACATACATACATAAAGAAACGATTATGAGATGGGGCTGATGCCGGCCAGTAGGCTGAGTGCTGCCCCAGTGCCAATTGAAGAGAATGAAGGATGATGATGGAGATGGCAGTTCAGGTGATCAAAGCACGGTGGAGAGGCCCGTTGGGACACACTGTTCAACATCCCCCACTATAGGCCAGGCACTTACGCAATTTGTAGAGCAATCAAATCTCCTTCTCCTTCTTTGGGGGCGCAACCCTTGACGTCCATATCAATGTACTGGCGCGCTCACAGAAAGCTGTTGCACAAAGCGTAGACATGAAAGACAGGACTGACACTGAGATAGCAGTGCTGTCTAGATATTTTTCCCGAGTTCTCGTAAGAACTGAGGCACCTGAGGAAGGACGGACTCCGTCCGAAAGCTTGTTCTTTAGTAAACTAAATAATTTAAATGTCTCAATCTCTTTACATACTTATCTTAAGACGTTATAAGGCAAATGTCAACGTAAAATGCAGAGGCGTCAAGTTAAGTTTGTTCGTGGGCGGTGAGTGTTGTCCGTCCCGTTTATGTAGATACTATCGACACATTACAATGGAGTACGACTGACAACCAGTTACATTTATTTCCGAAAGCCCCGGAGCAGCCCTACATCAGTGGCGTCCAGAGAGCATCTGCCCGCGTTTTTCCCTTTCCAGGCCGCGGCTCGTCCCCTGAAGTCCCTAAAATCGGGGTTCCGTCTCTGTTTCTCGGAACGCGCTTAACGAGCGTCCCTCGGCTATGTATACCAGCTCCGGTGGCGCAGCGGTAACGCGTGCGCTTGGAGACTGGGAGGTCCGCGGTTCGAATCCGCGGGCCGGCTGTGCCGTCTGGGGTTTTTCCTGGGTTTCCCTCAGATGTGTAATAGGCGTATGCCGGCACAGTTCCCCTGAAGTCGGCCCATGGACGCAGCTATCCTCCCCAAATGCGCTCGGTCTTCCACTTCACCCTTTCCTCCTCTCCACCATCTTTCCCTTCCCGAGAAACATGCCGCCTAATCAGGCAGGCAGACCTCTCGGGTTCCTCCCAACGACACTCCTCCTCCCTCCTCCTCCTCGGCTATGTATCACCATGACAAGCAGGGCACATGTTACTCAAGGTCAGTCCCCATCGCCATGGACTGTGGAGAGACACTTAACAGGACAGTGGAAAGACACTTAACACCTCCCCACCCAAGAATGTTTTACGACACTTGTTGTCTGTAAAACATTTCCAAAAGAAACGAAAAACATCACTGCACGCACGTACTGCAACGAAACCTAGATGAGACTCCGTCCCACACACCACGAAACAGCCATGCATGATAGCTACACCATTACTCGAGCTCTGCGCTCATTGGCAACAAAGTGGAGGGCGGTCGCTCCGAAATGTGCGCCATGATGCCATCTAGTCTGACAAACATATCACTTCGTAATTCTCAAATACCCTCTACAAAACCTACTTGTAACAAATTATACTACGCGGCATTTTACTATTCCAACTTCAAGTTTGCTAGTACACACATAAAAGATATCAAATATGAAAGAATATGCACGTATAACTACGCATTGTACTCCCAGGCAACATGAAATCCATTATGAATAAGATGAATAATGACATATGTTCCTGAGCTGTGTCCCTAAGACGGCAAAATAAGATACAGCAAAATAATAGCAAAACAACGTAGAAGCGCTCTGCTTCTTACCCATACTCTCATTACACACACTTCGTTATATAGTGGTGCTCAGTCGTGATAAGGCATCTGCACATACATTTTGTGTCCCTTTTATATGCTCAAATGCAAGGTTGTACTTTTGTAGTGCCAGCGCCCACCGAGTTAATCGAGCACTAGAAGAGGGAGCGGATGAGAGATAAACCAGCGGATTGTGGTCCGTGATTATCCGGACTTGCGCACCAAACAGCCAGGTCTCCAACCGCCCTAACGCCCAGACTACAGCGTAGGCTTCGCGTTCGATGGTTGACCACTTCATTTCTGATGGTGTCAACTTTTTGCTGAGAAAAGCTATAGGTCGGTCATTGTCGTCGACCTCTTGAGACAAACACGCTCCGATAGCGTATTCCGACGCATCAGTTTTCAGCTGAAATTCCTTGGAAATGTCAGGAGCTTGCAGATATGGGATCGCAGCTAGCGTTCGTTTTACTAATTCAAATGCGTATTGTGCTTCCTGACTCCAAGGTATAGCATTTGGCACTCTACGGCCCGTAAGCTTCGTCAGAGGCAGCACTATTTCGGAGTAATTTGGGACATACTCACGATAATAATTAAACAATCCGAGCATACTCCGTAGTTCTTCCTTGTTTTTCGGTGCAGCTAGGTCTTTGATGGCTTTCACTCGATCTGGGTCGGGAGCGTGAACGCCGGAGCCTACAATATGGCCCAAGTACTTTATTTCTCCTTGACCAAATTTACATTTCCTTTCATTAACTATGAGCCCGACATCTTGAATTGTTCGCAGAACAGCCCGTAGGTGCTCTAGATGTTCTTCCCAAGTCTCTGAATATACGGCAACGTCGTCTATATATGCGCAGGCGTACCCACGGTGACTCTTTAAGACTTCATTAATAAGCCGCTGAAATGTTGCTGCTGAATTTCTCAGGCCGTACGGCATTACTTTCCATGCATACAATCCGTGAGGAGTAGAGAATGCAGTCAGTTTTTGAGAGTCCGGATGGAGAGGAACTTGCCAATACCCTCTCGTCATATCGAGTACCGAGATATATTTGGCCTTTGCTACGTCATACAGCAACTCATTAACGTTCTGCATAGGAAAGTTGTCTGGCTCGGTGATTTGATTCAACTGTCGATAGTCAACGCACATTCTCATTCCCCCATCCTTCTTTGCTACACACACGATAGGGTGCGCGTAAGGGCTATCTATTGGGTAGATAAAATCCCATTCAAGGAGCTGCGCAATTTGTCGCTTTACTTCTCCGCGCATGATCAGTGGAACCTTGTAGTTGTACACCTTCTTAGGTTTGGCACCTGGCATCAAGTGTATTTTATGTTCTCCTACTTTACACCTTCCTGGGTTTTCAGAGAAAACGTCACGAAATTCTTCTAGTATCTGTGCGATCTCAGAATTATGCTCTTCAGGCAGGTTTAAATGATAACTGGGGTTTTGTGGATTGTTACCTGGATTAGTAGGAGTTTGCGGCACGTCTCCAAATTGCAGGTCTGCTTCGAAAATAACACCCACTTGATTTACTTTCGCGACGTACAGACGCAAGTGATTTGCATGGACCCATTTGGGACTTTCCCCTGACATTTGTATAATGTAGCTGTCTTGTCGCTTCTTCTCGATCACCTTCGCAGGTCCTATCCACGTAGGTCGCATTTTCTTTCCCTCCGCGGTGTTCAGGACTAGTACCTCGTCATCAATGCTAAATTCCTTTTGTCTCGCACGCAGGTTGTACTTGCTCACATATGCATTTTGAACTGCATCTGCGCGTTCATTTACCAACTGAGCTGACTCCGCCATTGCTTGCCGCAATTCTTTCAAGTATTCAGATGCGGACTTATTAAGCGACACAGGTGGTGTCCATTCACCGGTCCAAGATTTCTTCAATATATTTAGTGGACCTTGGGGAGCTTGGCCGTACATCAGTTCGAAGGGGCTTATGCCCGTCACTTCATGGGGTATTTCTCTATACGCCCATAACAGGCATGGCACGTATTTATCCCAATTCCCCTTATAGGAATATATGATGTGTTTAAGCATGGCCTTGAATGTCCCGTTCCAACGTTCGACAACGCCATTGCTTTGTGGGTGCTCGGGCGTAGAAAAACGGATTTTAATGCCGAGCCTAGCTAACAATTCGTCTGTTAGTTTTGCTGTGAAATTAGTACCCTGATCACAACAAATTAGATCAGGTATGCCAAATCTTGCGAATGAGTCAAGTAGCGCTTGACATGCTGCTTTCGCAGTCAGGGTCTTTAGAAGTACAACTTCCGTCCAACGTGTACAGAGATCCACTATACTTAATGCATACCTATGCCCTCGAGATGATGGAGGGTCTAACGGACCGATACAGTCTATAAAAATAACTTCAAATGGTTTTTGTGGCCTTGCCAGTGGTACTATTGGTACGCGGTCGGTAATTCGTCGTTTTGCAAATATCTGACAAGTTTTGCATGACTGACAATGCTTTCTAACGTCTGTCGCTAAAGACGGCCAAAAGAATGATGCCTTAATCCTTTGCTTCGCGCTTCTCAGAAAAGTGGCCTCCACACGGAGCATCGTGAGCTAGCTCCAAAACATCATTTCGCCTACCTTCGGGAAGTACAAGTTGCTTATATGTTCTCCCGTCAATTTCCTCTTTATGGAATAACAGGCCATTTTCAATCCCCATTCCATGACTGCCTAACCTCGCTTGTTCCCACGCTTCTTTTAGCGTCGCGTCATTGCTCTGTTCTTCCCCGAAGATAGCATTCGTAGGCGTTTCACCCGATCCCCTAGTGACAACATTTACATGTTCTATAACACAGTCATCCTCAAACTCCAGTTCGTCACGTACAATTTCGGTATTCTCTGTCCCATCAGTCGTTATTTCTGCAGGTTCAGCCACCTCCACTTTATCGGCTGGATCAATATCATCAACCGTTTCTTTCAACGACACGTGTTCTAGTGCCTCGTATGCTTCAGGTGTAACCAAGGCGTCAATACCCTCAGATAGTTCTTCGGTTGCGGCACACAGCGTTATTACTCCTTGACTTTTACCTTCCTCACCTTGCAGTGACAGTGGAATATAAACTAAATCCGCTGTGACCACGTGGCCGAATGCTCCTTTCAATTTAATCCTTCCTTTGCTCTCGTCATCAACATCAAACGGTAATTTGCTGCTTCTGAGTACGCTTATATCTGCGCCAGAATCTACCCGTGCATTCAACATAGCGTGCCCAATCGCCACTTTGACTGCTTTAGCCTCTTCTTGCCTCTCTAGCTTCCTTTCATCGCTCAAACCGTAGGAAACTCTCCCTACTAGCTTTGGAGTCGTGTTCTGCCCATTTTCTACTCTAGCATTTCTCGGTACATAGTCTCTTCTGTCCTCTCGCTGGTAACGTCCGTTCCTCGGAGGTCTTTCAAACCTCGGTCTGTCACCTCCCTTTCGTTCATCAAAACCATAACGTGCATTCTCAGGCTCCCACCTACTATGCCTCTGAGTTTTGTGAGAACTGTTGTCATTCCTGGCGAGATGGTTACTGCGTTTTCTGCTTTCTTCATAATTTTCCGCTAGTTGTGCCACTTCCTTTGGCTTTAGCCACTCTTTCACTTCGTTTTGGATTACATAGCCCCTTATGTCGTCGGGCATGACTTGCTTTAGTCTATCGGATATGATCAATTGCTTTATATCATCGAAGCTTTCTACTTTCCGACTGTTAACGTAGTAGGTAAAGAGCGTTTCCAGTCTTGTAGTGAACTGGTTCCATGACTCTCTTTCTGCTTTTCGCGCCGTGTAGAAGAGACGTTTGTACTCATTAGGCGTCATTTTCATTTCTCTTAGAACGCCTTGCTTTAGTTCTTTGTAGGAAATAATCCTTTCCCCACACTGGCTAGCAGTGAATGCCCTCATTTTTTCATTCAAAAACGGCAGAATAAGTGCACCTCTGAGATCTCCTGGTACGCATAGAGTTTCAAATACTACATCTACGTTTTTGAACCAGGCTGGTACGAGGGGGTCGGAGTCCGGCATTGGCGTTAACACGGCTCTCAATTCCCTGGCGTATTCCCCCATCACGCTTCTCTATCCCTGCACTCGTGTTCTCGACGTTACATCATTCTCAGCTTGCTGCACTTGTGCTAGTTTGAGCTTTTCTAGCTCGATCTGCAGTTTTAAGGACTCTAATTCTAACCTTTTCTCTTGCATCCTTTCATCAAAGCTATCATCCTCCCTAGGTGGATCATTTTGCTGTTCCGACGCGGCCGCCTCTCCATTTCTCGCCATATGTCTCGTAGTCACTGACATGGCTGACCCAAAGTGTGCTGAACAAAATCCCACCTACCTTCGCCACAACGCCGATGTCCTTCTTTAGGAGCACTGTCGTTGATCCAGCCGTAGCTGCAGAACTTCTCACTTGGATATTGTCCTGTGTTGTAAACAGTAGCTTGTAGAACCTCTCGCTTAGATATCGTTCTATATGGTGCGCCGTAGCCTGCAGAACCTCTCACTTAGATGTCGTTCTGTACGATGGGCCGTAGCCTGCAGAACCTCTCACTTAGATGTCGTTCTGTATGATGAGCCGTAGCTTGCAGAACCTCTCACTTAGATGTCGTTCTGTATGACGAGCCGTAGCTTGCAGAACCTCTCACTTAGATGTCGTTCTGTATCATGACGTTTCTTCGTCGCCAGGCTTCTTTCATAGCCGTTGTGCTGCCTCAGATATGGCTGACGGGTATCCACTTAGACTTACCCATATCTGGTCATTTTCGCAGCTTCGAAGGCAACCGATGTCGTTGCAGTCGTCTCCATGTAGAAAGCCGTAGTATCCTGTCGGCTGCGCCAGTTAAGTTTGCTCGTGGGCGGTGAGTGTTGTCCGTACCGTTTATGTAGATACTCTCGACACATTACAATGGAGTACGACTGACAACCAGTTACATTTATTTCCGAAAGCCCCGGAGCAGCCCTACATCAGTGGCGTCCAGAGAGCATCTGCCCGCGTTTTTCCCTTTCCAGGCCGCGGCTCGTCCCCTGAAGTCCCTAAAATCGGGGTTCCGTCTCTGTTTCTCGGAACGCGCTTAACGAGCGTCCCTCGGCTATGTATCACCATGACAAGCAGGGCACATGTTACTCAAGGTCAGTCCCCATCGCCATGGACTGTGGAGAGACACTTAACAGGACAGTGGAAAGACACTTAACACGTCAGTTAAGACGAACAACATTTAGCCCTAAATGCAGTCTTTCAAGGCAAATGTTGTCATAATTCCCAAGAAAGTGTGAGTAGAGATAGGGTACAGGCAAACTGGTACTCCGGATCTGTGTATCTGTTGTCCCCCTTTTTGTCCGTGCCTCTCAGTTTTCAAACCTCATAATTCCCAGGGAAGTCTGCCTACGGCACACCATCCTCTCCCCACCCCACCCGAACAGCACCTGCAGGCAGATCACATGGTACAGAAATGGCATTGGTCTTAGAGCTCTTGCCTCCGGTATGACAATGGTATGACAGGCATACCAGGATATGCTCGATTGTTTCAGGTTGTGGACAGTTACCACAGGAGGCGTCACCCCTAGAGCCGATCTTGAATAGTTGAGAGATGGTGAACGCAGATCCAGTGCGTAGCCTATGGAGCATGGTCTGTATGCCTCTAGGAACATTTTTCACGGGAAGAAGGGGGCGATGATGGTGGATGATGTTCCGTATCCCAGGGTGGCGCAGGTCAACAAGCTGCTGAACGACCATTTGCCTGTCGGTGCCGACCTTGCTTGCACTCTAAAAACAGAGCTTCACCACATAGCACGCTTTTAGCCAACCGCCATCCTGCGTGACATCGTCCTTTCACCTCGGATTTGCTGAAAACGGGGGCGTACGCCACTTTTGTTGCATGCAGTTCATAATTGCCACAAAAATGGTGTACGCCCTCCGTTTTCACAAAATCAAGGGAGAGAACGTTGTCATTTGGGATGATGGTTGGCTAGGAGCGTGCTATGCGGTGAAGCTCTGTTTTTAGAGTGCAAGCAAAGTCGGCAAAGTGTCAGATGCTGTGACGGAATCCGACATTTTGCTATCTCTAGCCGCAGGCTTTCCCGTCCTTCAACGACAACTTACTGTTGTGTCGAGGAGTGCAAAGAATACCTTTTGTTAGCCTTCTTTGACTTCGGATTTCCACCCCCGCTAACACTAATCCTTCGACTTGAGCTCCTCAAGGTGACGGGAGAGACGACTCCCCCCCATATCTAATTAGACGGACATCGCAGCTGCTAAGATTGTAATAGCTCTGAGTGTACTCTGAGTGACTCTACGTGAAACCACCTGTTGAAGAGTATGTCTTCCAGAAAGAGCATAACCCTGCATAATCCACATAAGTGAAGTGCCATTAGAGAGACTAAAAATACGGAAGTAAAAACAGGTGCTGTATGATGACAGGTGCAGTGGTTGATGCACACCATTACCACCACCGCAGGTCTGAGCCTTTAATTGCAAACGTATCGAGAAGCTTTTAGAATCCGAAGGGTCCTTGAGGCCTAAAGGGCTGCCTTAAAACACTACGGGGAAAATAAATGTGAAAAGAAAACTACACGAGAAGCTTAATAAAAACCAACGCGAAACCTCCTCGTGGGCAGTCAGACCATCATGTACCTTCCAGTCAGTCGGCCACTCGCCAGCCTCCTAAGTTGAAATAGTTTCATTTCTTTAAAAGTTGTTCCGAGTTTGTGAAGTGAAATGAAGTGATGTGCGATCTCCAACTGGACACTCTTGAAGATCATCATCAGGAAGACAACGACAGCTGCAGTACCCGAAAACAACATTGCCAGCAACGAAACAGATAAGACTTTGATTATAATTGAATTTGGAACTCTATCTACACTATCCGGAACCCCATTACCCCTAAGTTGTTACCATGCTTTGCGCATCTTTTGATCAGTGTTAATGCTACCCTGTAACCGCTAGCATTGATTTGTTGAGTTGTGTAGCAGCGAGCTAGAACAGATTATGATTGCGAAGTAAATATTGTTATTGTTACCAGCACCTGGACTTCTACTTTCTCTGTGTGTGTTGCCCCAGTGCGTATGTCGGTTGACATAGATCAGTCCGCCCACTTCTTCTGAATTGTCGGAAACGGTGTAGTTAGCCCACTGTTGGAGCCGCGCAGTGATTGCCGGTGGATATTAGCTTAGCCCTCCCCATCGTATAGATTGGCGGTGACGGCCCACTCGGTGCGATCATCTCGCAGCCACAGTGTGATTGCGCGCAAATCAAGAGGCAAACCGGGCTTCCGTGACAGATGCCTATGTTATCTTATCGTATCTCATGGTATAGCGCGATAACGGTTAGACTGTATACACATGTTCCTGGTATTAAAATATGGCAGGATTTTTTTCTTTTTTTGCTTTGAAAGGACACACACACACACAAAATCGCATGCTGCTTGCATTATTCCAGTTGGCGGTGAATCGCCCACCCCACCACCATCCAATGTATGTGTGTGTGTGTGTGTGTTCAGTTGCGTGCTTCGCAACCTGAGTGCAAAATTTCTGTCGTTTTTCTCTACTTCTGTAACACTCCTAGCAATACTTATTAGAAAACTAGTACGGTGCTTAATCACTCTATGTACATTTTGAAAAGCTATCGAAAGAGCACTGTGAAAACAGGTGAGCCATTTATCGAAAGGCAGTGCAAATTTTTTCCCGTAGAAAATAGATGAGGCCACGCCGGTGGTACCCCTCTTTGTATACTGCGGACTCATACGGTTTTCCACTAACGGTGTGCTAGAAATTGTACTCCCGAGACTCATACAAAGTTCGTGGAGAACATAAGCTGGTGTGTGTAAAAATCACTGAAGAAGAGCCTTCGCTCGAAACGTACTCCCCCCCCCCCTTCCTTTGCTCTGCTCTTCGGTACACCAGTTCCCCCTTTTTTTCTCTCTGTGTAATAATCGAATGATATATAGAAAGTGTCAGACACTTATGAAATGTATGAACAACGCCATAGGGCTGTTGCGGCGAAGTTTGCACAACGCCATTTCAGGCCCAAGCGGCCACGAATCCTACAGTAGGTAGTTGAATCAGCGGGTTCTGCCACCCCATCACCATCCAATGTATGTGTGTGTGTGTGTGTTCTGCCAACACTTTTACGTAGACTACAGGAGGCCTCTGCACTCAATTTACGTCACGCGTCTGACCCTGCTATGGCTGTTGGCGACAGATAGATGTGACGTCACCGAAAGAGCGAAGATGAGAAAAGATGACTCCTTGAAAATGTATGGCAGCCGGACCAGACGCGTGACATTTCTGAAATAGTGCAGAGGCCGTCTCCGTTATCCAGAAGGCGCTGGTTCCGCATTTCAAGCGGTGTGGCGCCAAGCAAAGCTACAAAACCTGTAGAAAAGCCACAGAAAATGCGGTGCGTCTTGCTAAGTGCGAACAACACGAGACCATGTATTTGAAAGGGCCGCCGTCGTCTGCTATACCGCGCGTTGCATATTTTCGGGCGCTGTCGTTGCTGCTCCCTCGCGCCACCTGGCCCGCAACAACAAGGTCTACGGGTTTCAAATATGAGAATAATGCTTCATCGATACATGTATGTACGTAGATACAACTGAACAACTAGACTACGTATCGTTCATATTGTGTGTTTCTAGTTTGTTTATCTTATTTATTCATTTGCAGTTCTCTTCGTTCTTAATAGTTTTCGTTTACTTCTTTTATTGTGTGTGAGCGCCGCGAAGCAACTGTGACTACGAGCGGCGTTGGGGAAAAAAAACGACTTCAAGGGGAAATGCGGTGACATTCGTCTGAAAAATCTGTCGTAAAATTTCGTTTATACTTTTACAATTCACTTCTTTACTGCACTATTCGTAAAGCGCATTTTTGAACCTTTCGGGAAACCCATCATAACATCTGCACGAGTGTACGTCGTCCATTCTGTGAAATTGTGCATGTTTGTAAAATCAGAATGGTAGCTTGGAAGCAGAGTTGTTTTAGTGTGTGCGTTCCACGCATCTATGTTACCGGCTCACTTTTGGTTGTACCTCCATGCCACGAGCCACTGCTCTGTTCGCATAATAGGACAAGCTGGTTCACCCATGGGATATCAGACCGCAAAACAAAAGCAAACTTCAGCAAGACGAACAAAAAAGGAGGACACGGAACCCCTGTTCGATTAATAAACTATTGGCAGGCCTGTAAAAATTCTTTTCAAAAGTAATTGAATTACGATTACAACTACATGTTCATAAAAGTAGTAATTAGTAATCATAAGTAACTAAATTACAGTTACAGTTAAAAAACAATAACTCAATTACAACTTCGGTTACACTGAATGACATTGATTTCAACAGATATTTTTGTTGTCTAACTTTATTGTGTACTTAATGAGAAGACAAACGACTAGAAGACTAGATAAAAGACAGGAAGAAAGACCGGCGGTAGTGGAGCACAATGCTTAGAATTGTACAGTCTTGGAATTGCTGGGGAAATCTGCTTATCACTCAATGTGTCAGTATCCTCCTCATCATCTGACTTCTGACCTTCTACTATACAAGCTGCAGATCTAATTGCATTGTTAAAATATGTTAATGCAGTTCGTTTTAGGTTGTCACATGAATACGGCCTGTCTTGAACCTGGGATACGCGATAAAACATGTGATGAGATCCTTGTCTCAGATTTGCTCACTGCCTTCTTGGTTGATAGCAATGCCAGGCAACGACAAATGTCAACAAACACGGTCAGGATCAGATTATGCTGGCTTTGACTGTTGCACACCCGTTGCGTCCTTACGTGCGTTACAGCCACAATAATCTTGTCTTTGGAATCTTTCGTGAAAGAGTAAAAATCGTGGACATTGTAAAAGAGATTCAATAGTTGAAATGAGGTTGTATCCCAAATTGCATACAACGTAGTTGCAAAGGTAATTCCGAGTGCACTACAAATCATTTGCAAAAGTAATTCAATTGCAGTTGCAATTCCATAATATTGAATGCAATTCTGGAAGTAATTAATTACTAAGAATGTACTCAATTACAGTAATTGAATTACTTGTAATTAATTACTTTACGGGCCTGACTATTTGCCAGTGCAACGCTGTCCGTGTCCGCCCACGTCTGTTTCGCGTTGCTTCGACGTGTCTCCTGTCAACGAACACGCATTACATCTTTTTGCACTCCTGCCCGTTCGATCAGTTGGCGACAAATCCTCATTTTCTGCACGGTATAGCTGCATCCAGGCACACGAGTTCTACGAATGGCAGTTTCTCAATTTGCGAATAAAGCAGCAAATGACAAGGATGTCATATTTTCCGAGTCTCACGCTTATCAAAAATGGCAGCAAGTAAATGCTGCCGCCAAAGACATACACAATAGCAACGTTTTATTCATCGGCAAGCTCTCTCACTTAGAGACACATATCCCGGGCGAACGACACATGGGCGGTGGCGTGCCGCCTTCAATAAAGGGCCGGTTATCAGTATACGCCTCTGCGTCGTCGCTGGCAACGTGCATTTTTATTCGCAATATCCACCGACTTATTTTGTTGTGAGAACGACAGGAACGCGGTGCAATATGTTTCGCCTGGTTCGCGTCTGAACGGCTTAAAATATAAGCGAGTCATACGTTGCATGCGGGGATGATATTACCTAAGTCAATACAGAGGACACATAGAAGGTAGTTCGCTGCGGATGCACGGTTCCGACACTGTGTAGCAACAGTTCGCTTGGAATTGAAATCAGTAAACATAGTCGTGAGCTAATGCTATGTACGTTTGGAAACAACATTGCATTCGCTAGCGACGGCAACAGAGGTGCGGTATTTCGACTTTGTTCTTGGTGCACGCTTTATGTATTTTTTATGTCGCTCTCACATATACTGTATACAGTATATGAAATGCCTGAAACCGAACTTATGCAGCGCTGCAGTTGGGGAACCTAGTGGCGACATACCGTGATCTGGCGCGGGAAGCACTTGTCCACGTCGGTGCTTCATGTATCATAGACATAGATTTTATTGCGCGTTCGATAGCTTTTACAAATTCACAAAAAGCGCTGCCCTACCCAGGTCTTGAATTGTAAAACTTAAAGCAGGGAAGAAACCTTCGGCATACAGTGAGATTTGCAGCAACACTTCATTATTGACGACTTCTCCGAAAAGAAAAAGGAGGATAGCGAAAGGACGACATTTGAAGAGTTTCCCATCAGAACTTCGCAATTTTATCTCTTTGTTACAAGTGTGTTTGGAGGGGTTCTTCTTTCGTAAATATTTTATTCGTCGTCTACATAATCCTCACCTCCTATTTTTTTATGATCTCAAGACTAAAAAATGCTCAGGTCTGCTTGCTGAACGTACACAACGGAACTCATGATAGCGAGAAGCCGCGTCTTGAATCGCATTCCACGTGAAATTTCCATGCACGCTACGCCGCGGAGTTGACAGTTATATACTGATATTGGACTTTTTGGCTTGCACGTACAGGTCAAAGCCGCAAGTAGCAGTAGAAGTAGCCAAGCATTGCAGAGGAAGGACAACGCCGTCTAGTAGGGGAGGCCGGGGAGTTGCCACACTTGTAAGATGTGGTTTGTTAGCTGTTAGCGGCACGAGTAACACTAACTGAACAATCGTTCGCCGTCATGGAAAGCTTGGCTGCGAGTACACGTAGCACAAAACATGTTTCAGTGACGGGTAAGTAAAATATTCCGTCCTTGGAAATTTCGTTGACAAATTTTGCAACGACGCCTACGAAGGCTCTAATGGGTGAGACACATGTACGACAGCATGCACGACACGTCGTGTGACGAGTCGCACAGTTTCACGTCACTTGCCGCATGCTGCATTCGCATGCACATGAACGGCGACATCCCTACGCATCCATTAAAGCGCCAAGAGGAACGAGGACGCAGGACAAAACAACACTGGCGCTTCCTCCTCCTCCTGTACTTCGTGTCCTTCGTCCTGGTTCCTCTTGGCTCTTAAAAGATCAATAAATTGACCCCCAATATTTTTTTTTTTATTTTCCGTTGTTTTGGGTTGTGCGGCCAAAAATATGAATCTCTGCAAAAGATTTACGGCTGAATCTCACAGGTGGAGCGCGAGGTGCGCGCTCTAATTTCGGTTTTGCCAAGCGCGCTCGCCCAACACTACCTGGATACAGAAAGCCTGCTTACTCGTCACAGTGACGTAACTAAGAGTCCGCCAATGAGGATCGTGTTTCCAACGGCCGTAGCCAATGGCGAACGTGCTTTCAGTGGTCGTAGCCATGGAGACGAGCCACCGTCAGCCGCGTGGGCAGCCACTGTCGTCTGCGAGTAGTGAACGACCCCGCGTACTAAGTGGGAAACAAACTAAAGCGCATAACGGTCTCAAATGTTTTCTCAAGACTGGTTTTCGAGAAAGCATGTTTCACTTTTAGTCTATGGGCCTGTTGCACTAAAGTTTCGTTCAGCGACCACAGCGCCAACTGTCTTTCTCTAGTGTAGAGCACCCTTACTAGACGGTCGTGTCCGGTGTGTTCCCTGCCTCACCGCCGTACCGGGAACGTCATCTCTTTTGTGGAAATCCTTGCGCCACGATTTTTCAGAGCTGCAGTGCACGTGATACATGCCTGTGTACGGAAAAACCTCCGGCTACGCGACCACAAATGGCGCTGCAGAATACGGTTCGGAGTGCCCCCAAATGTCGTGAAACAGGCCCATAGGTACAACTTTGCGAAGTTAGCTGTGATTATTTGCGAGTTCTTGAATTCGCAGAACGGCGAATCGTTGTAGCAGACGAATTCTGACTATATGTGTCCACGTAACGAAGGAGGGAGAGGAGGCATTAAGCAGTCCTTCTGTATCTAGGTGGCGTTGGCTCACCCACTTGCAGGTATTGTTAACGTTTCGCTGATGACGTAGTTAGTTTCTGCGATCAGGTGACTGGCAGCAGAGAGCCAACGGGAGAGCTGCCACATCGGACAGCTGACGGTGCGAATAGATGGTAGCAGACGATTTTTCTGAAGGTTGCTGAACAAGCGCAGACTCCGCAGACTAGCGACGTCACGGCGGCGGGCATGGCAAGCACCACCTAGACAGACGGCCAGCGCAGCTCCGCGTAACGGCATCCTACTCGGACGGGCGTCGACCAATTACACGTAAGCGGTGTCCCGGCGAAGCAGACGACACTCGCTTCATTGGAGAGAAACCATCTGAATAGGCTAACGTATCAAGAGGGCGAGGGGATATTGGAGAGGCCTTCTCTTCTAGGTGGTGTTGGCCGGTGACTCGACCGAATTCAACGGAAAGGATTTGCATGGTGATTCATACTAGTGTGCT
Source organism: Ornithodoros turicata (assembly GCF_037126465.1). NCBI lineage: Eukaryota > Metazoa > Arthropoda > Arachnida > Ixodida > Argasidae > Ornithodoros > Ornithodoros turicata. Next base: position 51,363,507 of record NC_088201.1, read on the forward strand.
TGATGAGTGAAGTGGGGTTTCGAGCCAGATCCAATATCACTTTATTGCTCCTTTCAAGAATGGATTCCTAACAACAGGCAGACTTATGGCGAATTTGGGTGATCATTTCGTGGCCACACGGCTTAGCGCTCGGAAATTCCTAGGTGCCTAAAGTGTCAGGAATCTAGCGGTTTAAGTCGATTGGATCACGCTAGGGGCATCGCGGTCGCTCGTCTTCGGGTTCCGTCGTCTGCTAACGCACGTGAACTTCGACATGCGGACCAATGAGCGCCCCCGTCACCCTCGCGGTGAGGATGTGACGACACCGGATATAGTTGGGCAATCCGCTGACCGGTCGCTTCCAGGCCGGGCGGAAAAAGTGCTAGCTGGCAAATTCCCGGCGCTTGGAAAGCTCCACGGGAACATACGGGATTGATACATTTTGGCCAACGCAGTTGCTCGGAATATGGTAAAAAACTGTGTCTGGAAATAACCACACGAATTCGCCATTAGCGTATTAACGGACATCCCTGCGACATGTCACTCAGGACCGCCGTATTGCTAGAACAGTGCGGTCAAAGATACATTCGCTTTGTTTATTTAACGTAATGAAATTTGTTCACATAATAAAACACTGAAACGAGAATAATCCGTTCCTTATTTCATTTGTCTTTCCGTACGCAACACAACGGAATCACCCACTCGCTGCATTCTTGACGAACACTGTCCGCCACTTTTTCTCGTACCCACCACATCTACCAGAGAGGCAGCATGATTGGCTGCTTGGTTCGTGGCGTCACCACCTCCGCAGTACAACGCACGACGGGAGCGGAGATATCCGAGCAGGTGACCTAGAGGAGATGCAGCGACGATCTATTTCGACAAAATCCGTCCCAGTATGCTTTGCGTCGCGACGCGTCGGATGTCGCGTCGCGCGTTTTGTCGCACACGTGTCTCGCAGCGGGACCCTCCCGTGTGCCTCGTTATTTTGCATCGCTGATGCATATAGGCTCCGTCTTGGGGTTGTGTACACCCCCCATTTCAATCATCTGCTCGGCTGCTCCGACTCCATGCCCTTCTCTCACTGCCGTTTTGGCAGATATCAAAAGCATGTGCTATTGGACAGCCATCTTTACAGCTCCCAAAGAGCAACATTTCAGTGTCGTCTGCAATCGATCGCTGCCCCACCATTCACGTTGGCAACCATCCTCGGTCCTTGGTCTAACATGATTGAACATCGTCGTGCTCTGCAGTATTTCCTGATCTTTCTCCGTGACACCGGTCTCCTCTCTATCCTATTATGTGCCTGTGTACCCTGTGCTGTGTGCTTTTCTGTGTTGTGTTTTTGCCTATAGCATTTTCACCGCTCCTAATGTTGAATCACCGACTCCGCTGACTGTCTACCACTCACTTCAGCGTCGTTCATCATGTCATCATCATGCTCATTCCGTCCATTGTGCTTTGGGGTAGTGCGAATTTCCCCATTCATCATCGTCAGTTTATCTGTTGTTGTTGTTGTTGTTGTTAAAGCAGGGATTATTAAGCAGGGATGAATTCGGGGGGGGGGGGGAGGTACATGTTTAATGCAAAGAAAAAAAGGAGGAGGGAAAGGTTGGCCATGATGTAGGCTTGCTGCTCCCAAAAGCTAACAGACAAACAAAGGAAGATAAAAGCAGCAGAGACACAGAAAATTATGAAAAAAATCAGAAAAGAACAGCTCCTTCTCTAATCGTTGTGCAGACAGTCATATAGGACGTATCAGAGAGTGGCCAAGAGTTTAGATTCCCGAAGGAATCGTGTCAGACCAGACATGACTTCAGCGTGCTGAGTAGGGTCAAGTAGCACCACGAGGGGGGGGGGGGGAGCTCTCGGTAGCCTAGATGAGCGAGACGGCGCCGGAGAGTCGACCGGTGATCTTCGTACCGCTGGCAGGCAAAGAGTATGTGTGGCACGTCAGCTTCTACCTGACACGTGGGGCAAAGAGGTGATGGATGGTGACTCATCTTAAAGAGGAGGAGTGGTGTACGTGCCACATTCAGCCGCAGCCGATGAAGCAGCGATCCCTCGTGCGAGGCATAGCATATGTCATTAGTGGGTCAATGGATTTAAGGAAGGCATGGTTCGTATAGCTTCTTGCTGAAAGAGCTGCGTGCGGTTGGCAATAAAGCGGTGGATTTTCAGCTGGCACATAGAGAGCGCAAGGGGAAGGACAGTTGATTGCTCAGTGTCGTGGGCTTGCCGAGCGAGAGCGTCAGCACGATCATTGCCAGAAAGTCCGACATGGCTCGCAATCCATTGGAACACCACGCCGTGTCCCAGTGATGCAAGTTCGGAGTGCAGGGCAATGATCGTGGTGTAGGTGTCACTGATGACTGAAGTGGAGTAACAGGCCAGGCGCCTCCAGAGCCACGTTACTGTCGGTGAGGATCGTCCAGGCCCTGGGCGCCAACAAGGAGACGTGTCTCAAAGCGGCCAGTTGTGCGAATGCCTTGGCCTCGGCAGATGGCATACAAGGGAGATTGAATCTGTGCTCAATTCCATCCTCTGGGATGCAAAAGACAGCAGACGACCCAACTAGAGAAACTGAAGCATCAGTATATACTTGGGTTCGATGCCGGTGGTGACTGTGAATGTGGTGTAAGGTCAGTTGGCAGGCCAGAACTGTTGACACAGCCTTCTTTTCCCTAAGACCGGGAATGGACGTTTGTACAGTGTGGTAGTGAAGTGTCCACATGGGTGGCGCGTAGGAGGTCCGGGCCGAGGCTGAGGGGATGTTGCCTCGTAAACGAAGAATAGCTTGACCAAATGCAGATGCGGGATAACGTTGCGCAATGTCACAGAGATAATAAGCCGGATGGCGGGCAAGATATCGTGCGTACGCGTGTAAGGTGACACTATCGCGAAGAATAAGCAGCGAAGGCTCCCGTGCGTCCGCCAAAACAGGGAAGGTGTGGCGGCCACAGGTCGGCGCCACCGGAAGATACGCGCCAAAAAGAAACGTTGACGCGCGTATCTTCCGGTACATTTCCCGCAAGAAGCTCGCTGACTCGACAACTTGCCTTACAATCTCCGGCGTGGCTTCCACCCACCCAAGTATGGGCATTCGAACTGTGATCCCCACCTGCTCCTACGCTGAGCTGTTGCTCGACTTTACGGCCATCACGAAACCCTGCAACTTGGCCGTCCCCCCTAAGCACGCCGTCTTGCACCATATCATCACCAATGGTCCGCCGGTAACTGCTCGACCGCGCCGTCTCGCTGAACATAACGGCTGAATATAGCGCGTCGGGAGTTTGACCACATGTAGCAGCTTGGACTGATTCGACCCTCTTCCAGCCCCTGGTCATCCCCGCTGCACATGGTCCCGAAAGCGTCCGAAGACTGGCGCCCGTGCGGCGACTACAGAGCCTTTAATGCCGCTACCGTACCGGACCAGTATCCGCTTCCACACATTCATGACTTCACCCTCGACCTCGCCGGCGCGACCACCTTCAGCAAAATTGATTTGGTAAAGGCCTACCATCAGATACCTGTGGCACCGGAAAACATTCCAAAGACAGCCATCATTACACCGTTTGGCCTTTTTGAATTCGTGCGCATGCCATTAGTCTACGTAATGCGGCCCAATCCTTTCAAAGGTTTATGAACGAAGTGGTGCAGGGTCTCCCGTTTGTCTTCGTTTACCTCGACGACATACTGGTTGCTAGCAAGACCCCGGAGGAACACAGGCACCACCTTCGTCAACTTTTCCAAAGGCTGGACGAGCATGGCCTAGTCCTCAACCCCGCGAAGTGTCTTTTCGGCCTGTCTTCTCTGGAGTTTCTAGGGCACCTGGTTTCCCAGGAAGGCATCCGTCCCCTTCCTTCAAAGTTCTGCGCAGTGCAGGATTTTCCCATACAAACCTCCCTTCGCAAGCTCCGGGAGTTCCTGCCAAAAAGCACCCCGATGTCGGGCCGAAATCGGTCCGATGTGCTACTGCTGACATTCTCGACATCGGCCCAACATACGCTTTGCAACACCGCCCAGAGTTGGGCCGATATCATTTGGACATGCTGCCGATGTCATTTCTATATACTACCGATTTGTGACTGATGTTGCGCCAACATAATTTTGTATTTTTATTCGTGTGTTGGCAATCGTAACTACAAAAACAACGTTAGACTGGTTGTTTGCGAGGAAACATCGTTTTATTTCTGCCATTGTTTCTTACTCGTTTTATTTTCTGATGGTTTCCTTTGTTTCTCGTATTTCCCACGGCGTGCAATGAGCGCGGTGCTACAAAAAGCAAGACGAAAAAAGACCACAAAGTGCAAGAAGCTTTCAAAAGGTACCGGCATTCCCTTCGAAGCGAAAACAGATACTATATATATTCATGTCTTACGAGCTTCCGCAAATTCGAGAGCCCTGCTCGTCTCGAACTCAAAATGGTGGAGGTGACGTGTCTCAGTTTAATTCGCTCACGCAAACAAACAAGGCTCAAATGAGGAATTGCTTCGGATATTAACTCGACATCAACGTAACGAATCCCGAAGATGTAATCCAGAAGATGTGGGTTCGATCCCTACAGCTGGCTAACCTTTTCAGTGACTTTCATCTTTCATCGTAACGAATGTGTTTCCTACTTGCTTTTGGCGCGGGACGCCAAGTAGGTCGATGGAAAGCCAGTGCCAGCGTCATGTCGTTGGCTTCGGTCAACATCGAGCCGACATTGCCAACTTCAGTGGGATGTTGGTCGCAAGTTGGCAGTGTCGGCGTCATGTCTCTGGTTTCTGTGATCACCAAGCGGACATTGTCAATATCTGTGAGATGTCAATCGCACGTTGACATTGTCAGCGTCATCTCGCTGGTGTCGGTCAACATCACGCCGACATTGCCAACTTCAAAGTGATATCGGTTGCAAGTTGGCATTGTCGGCTACGTGTCGCTTGTTTCGGTGAACATCAAGCCGACATTGCCAACTTTAACGTGATATCCGTCCCAAGTTGGCATTGTCGGCTACATGTCGCTTGTTTCGGTCAACACAGAGCCGACATTGTCAACTTCAGCGTGATATCGGTCGCAAGTTGGCATTGTCGGCTGCATGCGGCTTGTTTCGGTCAACACCGAGCCGATATTGTCAACTTCAGCGCGATATCGATAATAAGTTGGCAGTGTCGGCTAGATGTCGCGTTTTTCCATCAACATCGAGCCGACATTGCCGACTTCTGTTGTACATCGGTCATAGGTTGGCAGGGTCAGGGATATGTTGGGCCGACATGCCCAACTTGCTGCCGATATCGTCCCGATGTCGTGTGCTGCCTGAGATGGGATTGATAAATTTCCATCGTCGATTTATCCCGCACTGCGCCGACATCCTCCGGCCACTCACGGACCTGCTTAGTGCTTTCACAAAGACTACTCAGCCCTTCGACCTCCCTATTGAAGCTCAAGAAGCTTTCTTCCAAGCCAAAAATGCTTTGGCCAACGCCACTATGTTGGTGCATCCCATTTCTTCGGCCCCACTTCGGCTCATGGTCGATGCCTCAACACACGCTGTCGGGGCTGTGCTCCAGCAATCTTCCTCCACGGACTGGAGACCACTGGCTTTCTTCTCCCAGCGCCTTAAACCACCTGAGGAGAAATACAGTACCTTCAGCCGCGTACTTCTCGCTATCTATTACGCCATCAAGCATTTCCATTACTACCTGGACGGAAGCCATTTCCACGTCCTTACAGATCATAAGCCTTTGACTTTTGTTTTCAAGACCAACCGCACGACCTATCCCTCTACTGATCTTCGTCACCTCTCCTTCATTTCCGAGTACACCACGGACATTCGCTTCATTCACGAGACCAACAATCAAGCGGCGGACGCTCTCTCGCGCATCGAAGCTATCTCTGCTCCTGCTCTCACACTCGATGCTCTCACAGCTGCGCAGGCCTGCGACCAAGAGCTTCAAGCCCTCTTGTCTACTGGCACAACAAAATCTTCCCTGCGCCTGGAGTATGTTTCCCTGCCTCTTGCACCTTGCGGTATCGCTTGTGACGTTTCCGGTTCTGCGCCTCGTTCGTACCTGCCCTCTTCGCTTCGTTTCTCCGCGTTTGAGGCGCTGCACAACATTAGTCATCCTGGCATTCGGGCTACGCAGCGGCTATTGTGCTCACGTTATGTCTGGCCTGGTATAAACACCGATGTCCGGCGCTGGACAAGATCTTGCACTGCCTGCCAGAAGAGCAAAGTCACTCGCCATACTAAGTCCCCTCCTGGCCACTTCCCCCCACCCGACGGTCGCTTCCACATCCACGTCGACCTTGTGGGCCCTTTACCACCGTCCCGAGACCAACGCTACTTACTAACCATTGTCGACCGTTACACCCCCTGGCCCGAGGCCGTCCCCATCAGTGACATCACGGCGGATACCGTAGCCCGCGCCCTTGTTTCAACTTGGATCGCCCGTTACGGCTGTCCCACGCGCATCACAACAGACCAGGGCCGACAATTCCAGAGTGCCCTTTTCAAGAACCTGATGACTTTCCTAGGTGTTCACCATATCAGCACCACGGCATACGGCATGCTGTGCGGAAACCGCTCTCGCCACACTACAATGGTCCCTACCGTGTTCTCTCCCGCAACCGCAAGACTTTCACAATCGATATCGCGGGCCAGCGCCATGTCGTCTCGCTGGACCGCCTCAGGTCGGCCTATCTTGAAGCCGTCGCCTCCGCTCCCCCACTCGCTCTTGGCGAGGGCTCTTCCCCCGCCTTATCTCCTCCGAAGCCTCGTCGCAAAGTTACTTGGGCAGATCCGCTTCGTGCCCACAGCCCCACGTCGCCTCCTCTCTGAGGCGGGGGGGGGGGGGGAGCCCTGTAGCGGCCGCAGGTCGGCGCCACCGGAGGATAGGTTTCCGTTGTCTTTGGGGCTCCCAAACAGAGGCGGAGGCTTCTGGTTTGAATATTGAGCAGCTCACGCTCGTGAGTGTTGGAGATCCCATAGGTCACAGGCAGGTTATAGCGCATAATAACAAGCAACAGGAAACAATGCACACGATGGAGGTCAGCATATGACGGGCCCCATGTGGATCCACAGACGTGCCGGAGCACATTACAGTAGATGCGGGCGCTAGCAGAGAGAGAGTTGATCTGCCGCGACCATGTCAGTTCCTTATCAATGATTATGCCTAGGTACTGATAATGCGAGACGTAGATCAGTCTAGATCCAGCTAGCAGTAGGGGATATTTGGTGAAGAAGCGGCCCGTGAATGTCATAGCTACTGTCTTAGCCGTCGAGAAGACAACCCACAAGAGAGAACTGGAGAGAACTGATGTCCTACAGCTGGCTAACCTTTTCAGTGACTTCCATCTTTCATCTTTCATCAGACAACCCACGTTCAGCAAGATACGCCACAATAAGGTCTAAGGCATGTTGCAGACGCCACTGGATGGCATCACGGCGCGCCGCAGACGTCCATATGCAAATGTTATCAGCATAGATCGTGATATGGGTATGCTTGGGCAGAAGAGAAGGGAGGTGTGCCATGATGACATTAAACAGGAGCGCGCTGAGGACGCTTTCCCGTGGAACTCCACGATGCACAGAGTAGTTGGCACTGTCAGTCACCTTCTGCTGTGCGTACGAACAGAAACCTGTCGGAGAGGAAGGCTTGCAACCAGGCAAGGGTACAGCCGCGCACACCAGCTTCTTGAAGCAATGCAACAACGACATTATGGAGAACACTGTCGTATGCTTTCGCCGCATCGAGGAAGACAGCGTTAGGAGCCCATCAGACTTTTCTTGCTAGATAGAGGAGATGAGATCTATGACATTGTCAATTGCAGACCGGGCTTGCCGGAAGCCAGCCATGGCCTCAGGAAAGAATCGGGTGCTCTCCAAATACCAGTTCAGTCGTGCGGATATCATCCATTCCATAATCTTCCCGACACAGCTGCTGAGGGCGTTTGGGCGGAAGGCATCAATGGCGTGCGGAGACTTGCCTGGCTTCAGGAGCGGCACTATCATCGCATTCTTCCATTCTGCTGGGAAAATACCATCCCGCCAGTAATCATTGTAGAGCCCGAGGAGGGCGTGTCGGCCATGGAAGGATAGATTTTGGAGCGCCTTGTACGTAATACAGTCAGGCTCAGGAGAGGTACGTATGAGGAGGTGATTTCCTTAGGGCAGCCTCTAACTCCATGAAGGAGAACGGAACATCCACAGATTGCTCCTGCGAGGATTCCAGAACGATCGGGATGGCACGAGCTGACGATCCCTGTGACATTCAAGCTGTCGTTAGACGGGCACAGTATTCGTTTGCAACGTCGATTTCCGACCGTGCGGTTGCTAGCGCGAGTGCTTGAAAAGGGCGCCGTTGGGCAACAGGTGTGGAGAGTGCCCTGAGTATGCTCCATATTCGGGAAAGTGGCGTCAGCGGAGACAGAGAGCTCGCAAAGCGCCGCTTGCGGTTTCATGCAAGGTTGGCCAGGTATGGCCTTCTGAATGCGTCGGGCTTCAGCGACGTGACACGGGAGACCAGAATGACGAGCTTTCCGTTCAGCCCGACGACGAATAGCACGCAACCGTTCATATTCTGCATCAATAGCTGAGAAGGCGATGGGGACACGGCGCACCGTTGTGTTGCGAGTCATCGCATATGTTACGACCTCAGCGAAGGAAGAAGTCGGGTGTTCCTGCTGCTGATCTCTGAAGGCCGACTCTAGGGTGGACCGATAGGCGTTCCAGTCGGAGTTCGTGGTGCAGCGTGTAAGCGGAGAGCGCTACGCACCACGAATATTAATCAGCACAGGGAGGTGATCGCTGCCAAGGAGTTCTACACCAGTTTGCCACGAGAAGCGCCGCGCTATAGATGAAGACACTACCGTAAGGTCTAAGCACGAAGACAGGCGCATTGCCTGAATAAATGTTGGGGACCCATCATTGAGGAGGCACAGATGCAAACGCGCAAACAGAGACGCTAACTGCCGGCCCCTCCCATCAGAGCGCGTACTTCCCCAAATAAAGTTGTGGGCATTAAAGTCCCCGCAGAGCATGCAGGGAGGAGGAAGAGAGTGAAGTATTTCTTCGAGACTATCTGTGTTGAAGGCTGACGCCGGCGGCAAGTAGAAAAACAGAACAGTAACGTCCATAGAGGCCAAACGGATTGTGCAGCTGACGTACTCTCCTCTGCCATTCGTTTGCAAGGGTCTATGTATGACGGGTATGTCATACATAGACATTGGAGAAGTACGTTGTATAGCCAGATAAGCGGAAAGTCTCTGATACCGTGCACTTGGAGATGCATATCAAGGGGAACCTGTGTCGTCACACGAACTGGCGGAAATCGGGGAGCTTAGACGGCAAACTCCTCTTCCACTGAAAGATGGTAGTTGACTTGTACTCCACTGCAGCTAAGCTAGCGCATGCACTGTTCGCCGAACATTCTCAGACATTCCGTGCCCACACAATCAGTAATGAAGGAGCAGTAGCAGGTAGGGAGAAGAAGAGAGAAGAAGAGGAGAAAAAGTATGGCCGGTGTGGAGGCAGCGTGAGGAGTAATGTTGGGGTTGTAGGCAGCCCTATGGTGATGGGCAGGTGAAAGAACTAGACGAAGAAGTGCAGAACGGACTGTTTGGAAGGAACTGCACTGTCGGACTGACGTTGTGGGATTTTGGGGGATTCTTTGGCAAGTAGAATAAATCTACATTCTAATACTGGCGGCGAAGGAGCAGCATGAACCACACAAGACTTGGAGAATTCACTGCCGGCTCAGACTGGACATCATGGCGCGAACGTCTCGAGTTTCTATTCGAGGCAAATTACGTACGGGACGCAGCAAAGAAGCGTGCGTTGCTTTTCACTTTCATCGGAGAAGAAACCTACATATAAATCTCCATTTCGAGAAGGGACTCTCCTAACTGCTAGGCCGATGGCGTTTCCACAAGAGGGATCACAGACCCCCAGGAAAGCATTTCAGAATACGTGTATGCCTTGAGAGCTCTCGCCAAGGACTGCAACTTTGGCACCTTGTACGCTGAAACATCCCAGATGGTTGGTACGTCACCGGCTGCAACGCCATCCACGTCACGCGCAACCGAGCCAGAGGCATCAACCACAACGACCCCTTCTACTGTCGGAACTCCTGCAACCACGACTCTTCCGCTGGAGATAATGTTACGGGGTCGATTCATCTGTGGGCTACGTGACGTCCACGTACAGCAGCGATTACTCTCAGAGCGGAGTATCACCTTCGTCTTACCAGACTGCTGCCGCTTCTTACTGATGCAAGCCTTTTCAATATGTCCAGTTTTCTTACAGAAACTGCAGATTGACTTTCGAAATCACCAGTTCTGAGCATTGTGGTCTCCATTACAGCGGTAACAACGGGAAGTCTGTTTGGTCCCTGTCTTTGAATTCCGTTGCTTTGTTGTCCTGTGGAGAATCTTGTTGCCTTCAGTGCTACGCATGCTTGACTGTTGCTGGACTGTCGACTCCATAGCTTTTGCGATGTCAAAAGCTTTTTGAAAGGTGGTACTCCGCTCTGAGAGTAATCGCTGCTGTACGTGGACGTCACATAGCCCACAGATTAATCGATCCCGTAACATTATCTCCAGTGGAAGAGTCATGGTTGCAGGAGTTCCGACAGTAGAAGGGGTCGTTGTGGTTGATGCCTCTGGCTCTGTTGCGCGTGACGTGGATGGCGTTGCAGCCGGTGACGTACCAACCGTCTGCGATGTTCCAGCGTACAAGGTGCCAAAGTTGCAGTCCTTGGCGAGAGCTCTCAAGACATACACGTATTCTGAAATGCTTTCCTGGGGTCTGTGATCCCTCTTGTGGAAACGCCATCTGCCTAGCAGTTCGGACGGTCCCGTCTCGAAATGGAGATTTAATTTGTCCATGGTAGGGTACCTGTGATGGCGATAACGGATGTAGGAGATCCCGAACCTTGTTGTAGGTTTCTTCTCCGATGAAAGTGAAAAGCAACGCACGCGTCTTTGCTGCGTCCCGTACGTCATTTGCCTCGAATAGAAACTCGAGACGTTCGCGCTATGATGTTCAGTCTGAGCCGGCAGTGAATTCTCCAAGTCTTGTGTGGTTCATGCTGCTCCCTCGTCGCCAGTATTAGAATGTAATTTATTCTACTTGCCAAAGAATTCCCCGAAATCACACAACGTCAGTCCAACTGCGAAGTTCGTTCCAAACAGTCCGTTCTACACTTCTTCGTCTACTTCTTTCACCTGCTCATCACCATAGGGCTGCCTATACAACCCCAACAAGTAATGCATAGCGCCCTTCGGAACTGAGCGTTATGATGAGCTATGTCGTTGCCTGCGGCATCGTCAAAGTGACACCAGCATCCACTGAGCAACATTTCCTTCCGCAATGTCGGACGAATCGCTGTCGCCCGCAGACGTCAGCCATTCATCAATAAGGGTGTCGCTCGAGCACTCCGAGGGGCCACTCGCAGGATCAGGCCTTAACGCTTTGACGACGATCCCAGCCGGTGACGTCGATGGCTTCCGCTTGGAAGAGCTGTCACGGTGGTTCATAGTGTCCGCCCACGAGGATGAAGCCATGCACTCAACCTCGCCGGCGCATGAAGCAGGAACCAAAGCTGCCGCTTGGGTCACACGTTCCCGTGTAATGTTCGGATCACCAGCATCAGCATTTACTGCTTTCCTGTTTTCTGGTGCCGGAAGATTCGGAGGGCCGCACTCAAGGTGTAGAGCCGCCGGCGCACATGGTACACTGGGGTGTTCATTCACCACACCCACATCTTCATCAGCACAATAGTCCACTAGCTCCGTCCCTTGATCCTGAACAGCCGCCGCATAAGACTGAGGACAAAAGGCGGCTTCATGTCCAAATGGTCGACAAGTGCTGCATTGAGGAACGCGGCAGTACCGCCGAATATGTCCCAGTCGTTTGCATCGTAGACAAAGTTGAGGCCGATCTTTGCACAGGACTAACACTTGACTACCACGGATATTGACTAGATGGGGGACGTCCTCATGCGTGATATCTCGCTTCAGACGGAGCTTCACAGTTCGGGAAAGAGAACCAACGTTCCCCAACTCAGGATCGGACCAGGTCGTCTTGGCAGTTTCCTCGACGTTGCCATAGTTCACAAACGCTGCTCGTATATCGTGCTCCTTTACAGCAGTAAGAACCCAGTTCAATCGCAAATGAAGAACAGGATCCGTGGCCTCTAAAACGACATACTTCTTCCCCTTAACTGTGAGCGCACGGTCAGACACGAAGCTTGTTTTCGCTGCAGGGGTTCTAAACTGCAAGAGCCAGACGGTGGTTGTAGTGGTACTGACCCAGATCTTCTACGTCAGAGAATTGCAGAAGGGGCCGAAGAGCGAGCTTGAAGTCCGTCACAGTGTACGGCCTACCAGTGACATCGGCATGAAGAACGGAGCAGAGACTGAAGTTCACAGAGGAGGAGAACCGAGGGAGGATAATTTTGTAGTCGTCACAGGGTTGCACATAGTCGGTGGAAATAATAGGACGAGATTTAGAAAGAGAGGGCTGGAAAACCTGGCCATGGGCCATTGGAATTGCGGAGCTCGGGGAGAGCGTGGCCGCCATGCTCGAGCTGCTCGAGTATTTCCAATGGTATTTCGGTAATGGTTTCGAGTATTTCGTGAATTCGGGAATGTCATGGTGGGAATGTAACATTCGCTACTAATCGACCCTTGCGCGCACTCAGCGTAGTATATATCATTCACGGGACATCTTCCTCGCCAGGAACTCCTCGGCGGTCAAATAACGATAAGACAAGAAGAGCGTGTTCGTGGTAACTTGACATGATGATGAACGGAGGAAGGCACGGACAAAACGGCACAAAGACGGTGCGACATTAGGTCATGATTGCTCATGGGTGCGCACATACTGGAAGAGCTATGGAGCAGTAAAGTCGCCCGCCACAAGCAATACGTTCAAGAAATTCGGACGAAACAATAACATACTTGAGATTTGTATTTTTATGGCTTTGAAGTTAATATGGAGGGGGGAGGGGCATAATGCTTTCATGGAACTGCAAAAGGAGCTGCATGAAGCAAACAAACAAACAAAATGGTTGAGAACCACTGCTCTAAAGGGTGCGCATGCTTTTGTAATATTTATTCAGCTTTTGGGAATCTCTCACGGATTTTCGGTAGAATACATGCAGTGAGGTATGGTACCGCAATTGTTGCGATGAATCACCTCATCCCATCGTCATTCATGTAGTTGTTGTTGAATACGTTGAACAGTTAGGTCCACTAGGTAAAGACACTGTGGGTTTTGTCGGAGTAGGGTGTCCCATTTCTAGTGGAGCAAGTTGTCACGAGTTCGAACTGGCAGAGTGCACGGCGCAACGGATGACTCCCTTTCCTCTTGTATTGCTGTCAAAGTAACTGCATCTTGCATTCCGCGAGGAAAAATTCTTTTCACTTCAATACCCCTTTAAATAGATTGACCATGTGCTATAGGACACCCGACACCCGTGATACGGGTTACATTTTCCCTTCGCAGTGTGTGTTGAAGATTACCAGACATGGCTTGCAGGGAAACCGTGAAAGGTAGCGATGCTATTTTGTGTAATGCCTGTGCTACACTCTGGAAACAATAACTTCACCACATACCACGGTGAAGGCCAACCATTGCACGGGATGATACCTTTGAGACTAGACTTCTTTTTTGTGGAAAGCGCGGGGCGTACATACCTTTTTTGTGGCAATTAACACGACTGCATAAGTGTCACAAGGTGGTGGTGGTGGTGGTGGTGGTGGTGCTAATGAAAGAACTCGCCGTTGTCGACCTCACAGAGGTGGGCAACGTCACGACTAACGCTCTGGGGGAATGTGCGTCCTGGGTCGATTTCTAAGGGAACTGTGCCGCCGCAGTGTTTCGAACCAGGGTACCTCCCAGTCTCGACGTGACATGGTCAGCACGCTAACCACAAAAAGTGTCACAAAAAGGCGTACGGCCCTGGTCCTCAGCAAATCACCTGACAGAGCCGTACGCCTTTATGGGACACGTATGGAGGCGTACGCCAAGCGCTGTCCACAAATCAGTCCCAAGTGAAAACGGATCACACAAGAGAGGAACTGTGTGTCTCTTCCTTCAGCGTGTCGTGTGGTGATGTCCTGTAATAAGGGTGTAGTTGGTTTTGAGCATGCGTCGAATCACAACCGACCTTGTTGAGAAGGTACTGGGGAGCTGGCCAAAGCAGCACTAACAACCTGCGCTGTGTGCCCTGGCGAGCGACCTCAAGGACATACGTGCTGAAATAATCTTTTAAATCACTCAGTGCTTTCACACATCAAGCGTCATGGAACAGCTGGTCGCACCAGTGCGACCTACGTTTCCATTTTTGTCTTTCTACTACTGGTATATTCTGTACATGACATTCTACAGTAAACATAAACAAACCTCTGCTACAACTTCCCGTGCCACGAAGTCTTCCGGTCCATACGTGACTAAGGACGCTCGCAACCAGCGGCCATGCAGAGTTATATCTTCCGCTTTCCTGATTTGTTGAAAACAGGAGCCGTACACCTTTTTGTAGCAATTTGAATTGCCACAGAAAGGCGTATACGATGCTCTCTCTCCTTAAATCAGAAGCGATAACTGTATGAATCGGTACAGTGGTTGGCGCAGAGCGTGTTTTCTGGGAAACCGGATGTCGTTTTGGCACTAAACCGGAAGCGGTGAAAACGGCATGTATTCAAGTGTCAAATATTGTTGAAAGTGTGGAGAAACAGCTTTTTAGCGCCGTGCGGAAAACGTAAAAATGCCACTTAAGTGCGCCAGGCGCTCATTTTATTGGTGGCATTTTACTTCGGGTGCCTTACGTACACTCTAAAAACAGAGGTGATGGTAGTGGTGGTGGTGGTGGTGGTGGTTAAAGGGCTCGCCGTTGTCGGCCTCACAGAGGCGGGCCACGTCACGACTGACGCCCTGGGTGAATGTGCGTCCTGGGCCGACTTCTAAGGGAAGTGTGGCGACATATGTCTGAAAGCGTCTGAGGAAAACCAAGGAAAACCCCCAGACAGCACAGCCGGCACGAGGATTCGAACCCGGGTGCCTCCTCCTAAAAACAGGTGGTGGTGGTGGTGGTGGTGGTGGTGACGAAAAACCAGCTTGCCGTTGTAAAAACAGAACTTCACCGCATAGCACGCTCTTAGTCAATCACCATCCCGAATGCCATCGTTCTGCCCCCTGATTGGTTAACAAACGTGAGACGTCCGCCTTTTTGGAACACTTATGCAGTTCCAAAAAAGCCGTACGCCTGGCGCTTTTCACAAATCGGGCGGGATAAATGTATCATTCTGTGCAATGGTTGGCCTTCGCCGTGCTATGTGGTGAAGTTCTGCTTTTAGAGCATCAGCATTAATAACACTCCCATCCCAAGATGCGCGTCATGTAAATATCTTGTGTCACCATCGATAGCGCATTACGCTGGTCTAAGCAAATGAACAAGACTATCTGCAAGGGAAAGAAAACGCTTAACTTGCTTCGCAGAATCAGCGGTAAATCGTGGGGCTGCAATGCACGATCATTGCTCACCCTGCACAAAGCAAAATGTAGTTCTGTCTTGTAGTTATGTGTGAGTGTCTTAAGGTAGTATCTACACGAGTAATAAACAACATCCTGAACACAAAGCTCTCATCTTGTCACGCATTCTCTACGTGGCGCCGTACACTCTAAATCGTTTTACACCTTAAAGGGTGTAAATCAAAAGGTTCATGGCGCACACCTTTTAAGGTGTATTTTAACACCCTCATGGCAATTGGGGCGTAAAGGGTGTAACGCTGAATAAAACTGCTGGGTTCGTGGCAATATGCTGGTAACTGTGTATTCACAATTACCAGCATATTGCATATAATCACATTGAGGTCCATATATGTATGCACATCAAGCTGATTAAATATGTGTGTAAACATGCACAGCCGACAAACAGACAATCATGTATGGCATGGCAGCTGTGCATGGCAATGAAGCATGGCAGCTGTATATAGCCTTTCGCGAAATTGTAGACCTTCTCATGAGCAGGCACCTCCCCCATATGCATGTTCATTACTTAGAACGTTGCATTTATTCGTTTCTTCAAGGATTTGCAGTGTGGTACCCACAAATATCTAACCTCTGTAAAATGGATTACATTGTTCATTATCCGCTACTCATCAGGATGTTTGGTCCTCTCCTAGCTCTATGGTGTATGCGTTTCGAAGGGAAACACTAGCATTTTAAAGATGTTGCTAGAAAAACTCGCAATTTTAAGAACATAACCCTTTCATTAGCAAGAAGACATCAATTTTATCAAATGTATGTGTGGTCGCAGCCCTTCATCAGAAATGCCACATCTACTGATGGTTCCAAGGAGATACTACTTCAACATGCCCCAGAAGCAATTCAGAGTTACATTCATGACCGTGATATTCACGCAGAATCTATAGTCTGTGTGAAAAGTGCAGTTGGTAATGATAACACATTTGCTGTTGGCTGTGTTGTTGCAAAAGAACCTTCCGAGGAGGACTTACCCATGTTTGTTGGGATTGCAGGCATATATGTTATTAACTCTGATACCATTTTTCTCATACAAACATTAACTGCAGTTGAGTATGATGAGCACTATCATGTATTTGTTCTGTCTTGCAATAAGGAGCAACGTGTTTTAAGAAATTTAAGCACTATCTCAACGGATCTTCTAAATCTACATACATTATCAGATGGTAGACGTGTTGTAAATCCACGCCATGCACTTTTGTAATGTAACTTCCCGTTCCCTGTTGTTGTATATATTTACTTTTGTTCATGTGAACGAAAATAAACATACTCCCTTTATACACCCAGGCGACACACTTATCACCATATTTCACCTGAGGGTGTAGTACACCATTGTTACACCCTCAGGAACTTCCAAAACAAAGTTGCAGGGTGTGAAAGGGGTGTGATCTTTGTTAATACACCTATTTTACACCTTTAAAGATGTGAAACGATTTAGAGTGTACGTAGACCTTGCGCCTACACGGTGGCATGCCCTTGAGTGTCTTCATCGCGCCGGAATAAGAACTGCGCTTGGTCTTCCTACCTTCTCTAGCATCACCCAAACGTACCTGGAAGCTAAGGAAAAGCCTGTCAGTGTCCACTCTGAGCTCAAATGACTCTAGTTTCTGGATAACGCGGCAACATCTATCAACAAGCATTCCCTCTCCACAGACCTCGAACAAAGGACACACACAACCCTAAGACGCCTGGCTAGTGCCACCAGCTCTCTAGCCAACATGGGGGCTCTTCCTCGGCTCCCAGCTAGTCCATCTGCGCCGCCATGGCGTGAGTTCGTGCCCGCAACAACGCTTCACATCCCGGGTTTACGGAAGAAGAGCGAGTCCAGCCCCCTGGTGGCTAGGATGGCGGCTGAGAACCTGATAAGCGACGTCTACCACACGCATACTCTGGTGTTCACGGATGGGTCCATTGACCACCGTTCCGAGAGCGCTACCAGTGCGTACTACATCCCGTCAATGAACATGGCCTGGCAAGGGAAATCAGTTCGTTACCCTATCTCATCTACGACGGCCGAACTCCTGGCCTTGTTACACGCAGCTGCTGCGGTCCAAGTCACTGGAATAGTTGAGGCCGTTTTACTTACGGACTCCAGAAGTGCCCTGTGTAACGTGATGAACCCCATGTGTGGTAGCATCCTAGCCCGCTGTATCAGGAGGTCGTGTGCCCATAAGCTAATCGGAGGTGATCTTGCTCTTCAATGGATCCCGCCTCATGTCGGCATCAGAGGCAACGAATGAACGGACCAGCTATAGCATCCTCAGCACACCTTAGCTGCAGCCCATCCTTACCAGTTCCGGCCGACACTGACAGACACATGGCCGTTAAACAGCTAGTTGAAGTGCGTCATCCTGGCCCACAGGACATCATGCAAAATCATCGACCCTCTCTTCCAACGAAAGACCTTCCCCGAGTCATGCAGACAATTCTCCATCGGTTACGCACGGGATCAGCGTTCACGAACTCGCAGCTGTTCAAGATCGGCTCCAGGGAGGATTCCAGTTGAGGTCACTGTCATCATCCGGAAACTATCGAACATATCCTGACCGAATGCCGCGCATACCATACTATGCGGAAAACTCATCTTTCCCACTCCAGGCCTGGCATACTGACGGACGTCCTCTTCCCCGAAGGTTCTTATGGAGAACGACTTACAAAAACTCGCAACCTTATGCGTTTTCTTCAAGAAACGGGCCTCGCGGAAAGACCACTCTAGTGCACCTCTCATCTACAGTGCACCTCCGTCCCATCAGTATTGTTCACCATGCCTATGCCTCACTTTGAAATCGTCAACTTTCTTCTCTCCCTTTTTTGTTTCTTTTCGGCTATAGTCGTGACGATGCCCACTTGAGTGCGGCCAACAACGGCAAGCTACTTCGACCCCCCTCCCACCTTGTTTTTAGAGTGTATGGGGGATTGCTTGTCGGTATACAGAACTCCGAACTGTCGTCGCTTCGCGTTCACCATATAAGTTATCCTCTCATGTCAACCTCTGTTAAGTGGGGCAGGGTCCAGTGGGTACAACGGGGAAACATCCCATGTCATCATCACTTCTCCTTCATTTATTGGTGTTGTTATTGTTGGTATACGCGACAAGCTTTCGTTTAAAACTCAGACAGGATGATAGGCGACGATATGATGTTGATTGACCAGATTGACTCGAATTGATGCAGCTAGTAAATTTAATGGAGTACGTGTATGTCCCCCGGCTGAATGATTCGCAAGCAGGTGGCGCTATATCGAAGAGCTTCCTTTTCAGTGAGCACCCCTGAGACGTCAACCAAGAACTCAGCAGTGAGCGGCTCATTTGCATACGCTCATTAATTAAATAAAACTCCTAACTTCTAAATTTTACTTCAGACGCTTTCGGAACCTCTGTTCTACCAAGCGGAACCTTCAGCGAAAAATGTTCCAGAAAAAAAAAAACGCGTCGACACTGAGTGATTTTTAAAGTAATTAATTAATTTCGGTTTAGATATTTCTTGCACGGAGTAGCGTACCGATGCGCTCCTTGGCTCAGTTATCCGGCTGCCAATTACGTGTTCGTCCGCACGGTTAACACACGTGAGTAACGACACGTAAGGAACCGCCGCAGAGCGTGCCTTTACCGCACTTTTACAAACGGACTTCACCGCATAGCATGCTCCTAAACAACCATCATCTCGAATGATATCCTTATCTGCCTTGATTTGTTGAAAACGGGAGGCATAGGCCTTTTTTGTGACAATTATGAACAGCATAAGTGTCACAAAAAAGGTGTACGCCTCCCGTTTTCAACAAATCAGGGCAATTAACGATATCATTCGAGATGATGGTTGGCTAGGAGCGTGCTATGCGGTGAAGTTCATTTTTAACAGTGCAGAATGATCACAACTGATCACAACTGCACCGAAGCGCCCTCGCGTGTGAACGAGCCGGATGAGTGCGTACTTGGCAGCCGGATAGCTGAACGAAAGGGCGCATTGGTACGCTGCTCCGCGCAAGTAATATGTAAACCGAAACCAATTATTTATTCCAAAACTCAATAAGGCTCTGTTTCAACAATACTTGAACCGAGATCAGACTTCCCTAAACTTGGTGTGAATCGTTAACCCTGTTTCACCAACACGAGGTAACGAGATTTCCCGTCACACAAGGTCACCATAGACTTGTCCGTAACACAGGATTGAAGATTACCACCAAGTTTAGGGATGTCTAATCTCGGTTCAAGTGTTGGCGTTGGTAAAACCGGGCCTACACGAGTCGACGCGCGTTTCTTTCTGAAACATTTTTCGCTGAAGGTTCTGGTCGGTAAAACAGAGGTTCCGAAAGAGTCCAAAGTAATGAGCGTATGCAGATGAGCCGCTCACTGCTCAGTTCTTGGCCGATGTCTCAGGGAATGCTTGTCTGAAAAGGAAGCTTTTCGATCGCGCTACATGTTTACGCAATATTTAGCCGTGGGACCTCCGTGAAACTCTCTTTTCTTTCCCCTTTTCCTCTTTTCCTTTCCTTTCTTTTCTTGTTTTCGTTCTCCTTTCTTTTCTTTCCACCCTTTGTTTTTGGAATAGCGAGCCGATCTCCGTGGGCCGACCTTTCCATTCTTTTTTCTGAATAAACATATCCCCCCCCCCCTCCGTGAAACACCCGGTATACTAACAGACAAAAGTATCGGTGTTGATGTCTGAAACATTTACCCAGGCTGTAAATTGCAGTAAAAGCAAAACTTTATATGTATCGACCGCAAACTGTGCCTGAGTAAAAACTACAGTTTCACATACCTTAGGGGGAAAAAAGATACATATGTGTCGTATACTAACTTGCCCGCAGACGTGTCAACGAACGCCTGTAACGGCCCCATTCCCCAGTGGTTTTCGAACAAAGATGATCACCACACGTGTTCTGGATGATTCCTTGCTGAGCAATAAAACCGGGAAGGCAGTGATGGAGAATGTCAACATTCTTCGAGCAACATAACTATACCTTAGAGGTTCCTTACTGTCGCGCTTATATCGACACTTTCTCTGCACGGAACTAACTTTACAGATTACAGATAAGCAAACTTAAATGCCCATAAATACAAATTCCTCACCTTAAAAAAATTAAACAAAGAAAGTCTGCAATAGGGCTAAAAGCTCTTGTTTTGCATCTATTTGAAGTCAATTTCGCATACGTACTTATTCCACCGCTTGTAAAACACGCTTTGAGTTCTAGGATATTATCAAATCTATGAAAAGCAGCCCATCATTGCGGGCACGGGAATTCATCACCACGGCAGGCTTTGCCTTTCGCGCCTGAACCACATCTCTGCGTAACGGAAATGAAATTTTAAAAAATTGAAAAATGAAAAGTTGTAGATGCAGTACACTTGAGGGCTCTGTTGCCCCTTACATGGTTTCTGGAAAATTCCTCCTGTCATGTTTTCCTCAAGTCTAATTGATATGCGAAAGAGAGAGAGAGTGTGTGTGTGTGTGTGTGTGTGTGTGTGTGAGAGAGAGAGAGATGGTTAACATACCCGCGTCAGTAATCAATATAAATTGTGAAATTTTCCCTTTCACGTCACCTCATGCCGACCTCTATGAGCCATTCGGACGGAAAACCTGCAAACATTATATAGTTAATATTCTTTACGTATATTTTGTACTATTTGTGTCCACTGTTTGCTTAGACTTGCCATCAGCTAAGTTTTACTCCATCTCTTTGAATACACGTGTTATCTGTTGATATACACACTTCCGTTGCTTTGAAAAGCGCTTGAGGAAGCTAACTTGCTCCGTGGAATGTAGATGGAGCCTTGTCTTGTAGACGAGAAAAGTGTTCTAGAATACACTCGTAACCAGTGTTGTACCCTCTACCAAAACAGAGTAACGCAATACCTCTACCCGCTACTCCACAAAAAAGTAGTGGAATATTAGCGTCCTTGCACATTTGAAAACGTAACGCGATACCGTCAGCGATACCAATTAAAAGTAACGTAAATACTATGCCGCTACTTTTTCACCACCATACCCTTCTCTAGGCAGCATATTATCGTAGGCATCTCGTTGCCGAATGTGTGTAAAGACGGTGCACTATTTATGCAGCATGAGGTATGTCGTTGCTTATACAGCCAAGATATATTATTTGACATTGAGCTTGCAATGATAGCGCTGTGTTCGAGATACACGCGAATCCCAACTTCAAACTTTTCCATCTGCACACTCCCGATGGATTGAGCAGTTTTCCTTGTGGTCAAGTGGTGCAGCTGCCATCATAAGCGAACTCTCTTCGAGTCATCGCTAACTAATCTACCTAGTGGTAAAAAGATCAAACGAAAGGCATAATGTTTGCGCATGCTTTCGCCAGGAACAACGCCTCCAAGAGAATAGACAGCTTTCTGAGTGATGTTGCCATACTGCACTAAAGCCTAGGTCTCACGGGAATTAGGAGTTACTATCGTTGCCTTCCCCTGCTTCCATTCTTCCAGCCACACGTCGGCTTCTCTTACAAAACGTTTGATTATACTACGTTTAATTACGTTTGACTGCTACGATTAAACCACGTTTAGTACGCTTTTTCCTCAGGAAGAGTCTACCCGTGTGAGATTACCACCATAATGAAGCATTTTCAGGGGAAAAAATGATGTAACTTTTCTCTAAACATGTCAAACGATGTGAACATCAATTGCTTTAAAGTTAATCGCTTGTGCATAGCCACCAAGCTAGTGTGCAAAGAGCATTAATAAGTATATTTGCATATACACTGACTCCCGAATGATGTTATTATTTCTTCATTTTGTTTGGCTCATATACCTGCAGTATAACGTATTTAATATGAGAAATTAACTAGATTGCGTTCGGCAACCTGTGTAAGCTAAGGCAATTATACCTTGCGTTGCGTCTCCTATATATTTTCGTATTCTTGTTCCAGACGATAGGACGATCAAAGAAACTCACTGACGATTTAGCGGTAAATGCGAGAGAAATGCGTTAGCATTAACCGCCGTTTCCGGTCCATAGTTGACTTCCGGGTATCCACTTCTGGTTTAAACCCAACTTCCGGTTCTCCACTTCCGGTCTAACCTGACTTCCGGTTGTCCACCTCCAGTCAATGCTTGATTTCAGGTTTGACACTTTCAGTTATACTATATGTAAGTCTATTTAATTAACCTTCAATTAGTCTCAATTACTTTCACTTACCCTGTAATTACCCTTTAATTACCTTAGGTAACCGAAGGTTACCTCAGGTAATCTTGAATTCCCTTAATTGCCTTTAATTACGTTTACTCGCCTTAATTACCTTCAATTCCCCTTTAATTGACGTTAATTACCTTTAACTACCTTCGGTATAACCTGTGGTTACCTTCGGTATTCTTTAATTTTATTTAATCTTTCCTTAATTACATATATCGTACATTCATTACGGTTAGTCTGAACTTTCTTGCTTTAGTTGCCTTTAATTACCTCTAATTACCTTCGCTTACAATTACGTTTTACCCTTAATTACCTTCGACTACTTCAATTTCAAATTCTTTGCCTCCATTTACATTTACCCTCTTATATCCCCTTTGCATCTCCACTTTTACCGCTGTCTCGGTGAAGCTTCACCATCTCACACACGGACACACGCGCACACATACATACATACAGCATTTTCCATTTTGACACCCCTAATGCTAATGCATTAATAAAGTTGCACAACGCAGTTTGAATTGTGATATCAACACGCTCGCACTATAGTATTGTAACTGATTGACGGAAACTAGCATCGTAGCCCATACTATGCGGTTCTATTGTTCTACATAATTGTTCGTGTTTCGCAAATGTGAGGTAAAAAAGTTTGAAAATGCACAGAATAAACACAAATTATATTCCCAAATATTCGACTGCGCTTAGATCGCGAGAGTTAGTGAAACTGAGGAAGATCGTCACATCTGTCTGCCTGATTAACGAGTAATTGAAAGGAATAACAAGAAAAAGATTCTGCTTCGCCGTTCTCGCTTTTTTGCTCTGTGTTCCACGTCTCCCATATTATGAAAAGTAGCGGTAATGGTAGCGGAGAAAGTCCGCCGCCACCCACATTTGGAGCGGAGATACTGTTCCAGTTATCAATTGAAAACGTACCGATATCCTATTCCGCTACTGAAATAGGTAGCGAATACGGTAGCGGCGCTATGTACAACACTGCACTCTTAGAAATGAACTTCACCGCATAGGACGCTCCTAGCCAACCATCATCTCGAATGATATCGTTATCTGCCCTGATTTGTTGAAAACGGGAGACGTACGCCTTTTTTGTGACAATTATGAACAGCACAAGTTGGCAAGGAGCGTGCTATGCAGTGGAGTTCATTTTTAAGTGTGTGCTCGATATGTACAACTTGCACATGTTGCTTAATGTTTTGCGGCCTGAGATATTCATATATTGTCACTGGTTATGAAATTGTCTCTTGAATACACTACCATACATTAAGGTGTACTTTATGTTCCCTATGGGTCTTTTCGGCGTAGCGGTACTTCCTTCTTCAACGTTAGGAAATCCTTCTACGGCAAATCCTTCCGAGGTAGGGTATCGCTATTTCTGCGGTGAAACTTCTCATCCCATCGTGCTTCCTTTTACGAGGCAGTGTCAAAACGTTACTGCAATTTAGCCACGACAAAAATGAAACCCAGTGATAGACTGCTGCGCTGCCACGGAGGAGAAATAAGGACAACGAGCTCCACTACGGCGCCGTTGAGAAAGCGTCGCCCTTAATTCTACGAATCTTTTGTGGCCGCAGCGCGGCGCACGCGTTCCGTGGTAGACTAGCTCCTCCGATCTTACGCCTTGGTAATGCATTTTTTCATCTCCGCTAATGCGCTCGGTACGTATATTAAAAAATAGTTTGAGGTCATTCCATGCTAAACGTCCCAGACATAGCGCTCAACCATCCCCGATTTCTTTCAAATAAATTGTGGTTGGTTGTTCCCATGCAGTCATTGCTATCGCGGCTTATTTATGACGCAATTTTTTTTTTTTTTTTCACTCCGTCGCCGCCTCTTGAAGATTGCAATAGGACATGTGACCTACCTGGTGAACAAAAAATATATATATATATATAACAAAATAGCTTTTCGCAAATTCCTACCAAATCTCGTCTGAGTGAAGGCAAAGCATAATGCTTTCGTGCCAAGACCGGTTGAAGGTTGATCGACATTTTTATCGAGAGTTTATGCCCAGAGAAAACTGTAGAAATTCGAGAACTTTTGGAATTTTTTACGGAACACTGCATTTTTTTTTTTTCAGAGCCATTTAAACATGAAAGAACTGGTGTTCTGAGGCTGGAACAACATAGAAGGGGACAAATACATACAAGGCCTCAATTTGCCTAAGAAATTAACGATGAAAGATGAAAGTCACTGAAAATGTTAGCTAGCTGTAGGACTCGAACCCACATCTTCTGGATTGCCGGTCCAGGGCTCTACCAATTGAGCTAAGCTAACACGCCTTCTCAGCGACCGGCCCTGGACCGGCAATCCAGAAGATGTGGGTTCGAGCCCTACAGCTGGCTAACCTTTTCAGTGACTTTCATCTTTCATCGTTAATTTCTTAGGCAAATTGAGCCCTTGTATGTATTTGTCCTCTTCTATGTTGTTCCAGACTCAGAACATCAGTTCTACAATGTTCAACAGTTGCCACCTGCGTCGACCCCGTCGTATGAATTTGTGTATGAGTGAGCAAACATGTAAGAGTGAAAGGAGGATGACTGAGAGAGAGTGGCTGGTTTGTCCCTTCAGATGACGCACCCTGGAAGTCGCTGAGAAGGCGTATTAGCTTAGCTCAATTGGCAGATCCCTGGACCGGCAATCCAGAAGATGTGGGTTCGAGTCCTACAGCTGGCTAACCTTTTCAGTGACTTTCATCCTTATCATTTAAACTGTTTAGCGCTGTTTGTCTAGGAGGCATAGAAGGTGTTAAAAATATTTTGAGGCGCGCAGACATCGAATAATACGCAGCAAAAAAAAAAAAAAAAAATGAATTTCGGAAATATTGCTTTTTACCGCATATTCAGCCGTCAATTGCACACTGAGGTGGTACTGATAAAAATGAGGCACCTGTATATGATGGTATGCCCCTTGAACATTTATTTTACGAAGTTTCGACGAAACACTTTTTGTTTTGGCAGCGAAATAATTTTTTGAACTTGACCACCCCCGCACTCATCTTCCGTGGCACCGCAAGGCTGCCTCCTCCCAAGCAGGGTTGATTGAGTTAAATCACACAGATTTAAATCGGCGATTTAAATCGAGACTTAAATCATCAATATTAATCATGATTTGAATCACTCCCATAACTGCTCCATTTAAACTCACAAAAACAGAAAGTGAGTGTCGTTGAGCGACATCTTTGCGCGCGACATCTTGATGAGGGGGGGGGGGGTTGTTTATTAAGAAAAAAAAAAGAAAGGAAAGGTTGGCACTGGCGTATATTTATTACGAAAAAGTGGGAAAAAAAGAAAAGGTCGATGGTAGGTAAACGTGGTGTAACAGGTATTTTATTGGCCACACTCACCACAGAACGGTGATACGCTCATCCTAGTTAAGAAATGTTCGAAATATACATACAGGGTGTCCACGCTAAGTGTGAACAGATTTTTAATATATATATATATATATATAACACTTTTTCCAAGATGAAATCAATTGCAATATAGCATATGCTGAAGGGCACTCCCTAGGAGGGCATTAGCAAAGTCCAAAGGCAATGTCTCAATTAACTTTCATTGATTAACTTTTTAATGATAAAAGCTACAAAGTTGTCCCAATGAGAACATCTGTTCCTTTCGGTCACCTGATATCGTAGCCGTTTTCAGAAGAAAAATCCGTTCGATAGATCACCAGCAAAAATTTCGTGAAGGAACGCCATTTTTTTCTTTATTTTGGTCATTGCGCTTCGTAGAAGACGCGTCTTTCCTTCACCCCCAATGTGAGAGGAAGAAAGGGCACACTATCGCCTCTCGCGTCCTGGAAAAAGATTAAAAGGAAATAGAAAATGCAACCCAAGATAAGGCCAGTTCCGATAGAGTCACCCGATACATTTGTTTTTGTTTTGTTTCCGCAACTTAATGCTCATCTTCGACGCATGAGGCGGCCCTGTACTCCTTTCCCCTCTCACGTTGGGGATGAAGCAAATACGCGTCTGCGAAGATGCGCAATGAACAAAATAAAGAAAAAAATGGCGTTCCTTCACTAATTTTTTGCGGGCGATCTATCGAACGGATTTTTGTTCTGAAAACGGCTACGATATCAGGTGACCGAAAGGAACAGATGTTCTCATTAGGACAACTTTGTCGCTTTTATAATTAACAAGTTAATTAATGAAAGTTAATTAAGACATTGCCTTTGGACTTTGCTAATGCCCTCCCAGGGAGTGCCCATCAGCATATGCTATATTGCGATTGATTTCATCTTGGAAAAAGTGTTATATATATTTTTTTAAAATATGTTTACAGTTAGCGTGGACACCCTGTATAACGATGATAAGGCGTGGCTGGATACAGGCGATGCGTTAAAAGAAAGACGTCCTATATCTCAGCAGTCACTGTTTCTTCTTGTTCATGCACTGCGCAAGGAAGACTAGCTTTGCCGCCTTGTCGATGCCTATTCGATTGCGCAAGTCCAAGCGACGAAAACGCCCCTTCAACACCCGCTGAAGATGCGACTGCTGTATGAAGCTGCAGGCTCTCCGGCTGCAAAATCGATCCGTCGGACCTCCACTAGTTCAGCGGTGTGACGCCGCGTTATTTCCAAATTTCAGCAGCATCTGCGATGCAACAGCTCGTTCCCTGTATAGTTTCTCTATAGGGCTATTCCTATGGGCTATAGCACGTTAACACTGCCTTCTGCTCGTCTCTTCAACTCTACGTCCAGCACGTTAGCGGCTATCGCTCCGTCCATCTTGTCACGGTGCCCTTCACAAATCTTCACAAGAGTGGACCACTTCTTTACGTAGAGCTCGAAACAGTCAACGACGGAGTTCCAGCGCACATCTTGGGGTAAGACAAGCTTTGGAGGCCCTTCGGACTTTAGCGCTGCTGCAGCACAGTGACGTGTGCGAAAATACTTCACAATGACCACAATGCTCTCCTATACATCCTTAGGTGTCAAATCTTTCGAAAGCAGATGCATCAGTTGTGCGCTGCATCCTTATGTAAGAAGCGGTGCGCAGTCTTCGGTGGATTCCTCCAGTAACTTTCTCTTTTTACCGACGTTGGCAGCATTGTCTATTACGAAGCTGCGCACCTGGCAACCGAATTTATCTTCAACATTATTTGTTACCGTCCCGGCTACTTCTTTAGGTATTCAGCAGTATGACCATGTCCGGAAGTGTCTAGAGTTTCCACGAGGTAGACTCCTCCGTCTTCCGTCGTCACGCACGCCGATAGACGATTGGGTTATTGTGAACATTACTCCAGCCATCGAGGTTGATGTTGACTATACCTTTCCGTGAAGATCGTGTGCACAGTTCTCGACCTCAGAATCATATACCTTGTCCAGTAGCCTTCCAGCAATATCGGCTCTTGACGGTGGTGTGTACCCCGGCCTAAGTGATTCAGTCATGCTCAGAACATTGCGGCTTTCAACGAAGCGAAATAGCAAATTGTTGGCGTAAATGAACCTTGCAACTTTCTCGTCTAAAGCGTCCTTGTCTGTATTGCTGGTTCTAACGACGAAGCTGTCCATTGTTCTTTTATTGGCTACATCTGCACTTGGACGGTACGGCAGACGCTCCAGCAACTTCGGACCCATAAAACGGTGTAGCATGCTGATCAACTGCTGCCCAACCGTTGAAGCAAAACTCTCCGTACCTGTCAATGAAGCCGCTCCATCTCTCTGTTCGTTCAGGTCGGGTTCCGACTCCGACGTACAGCACAGAGAGCGATGATTCTTCCACCGCCACAGCCCTTATACTTTGCACGCGTGCCATGCTTGCCAGGAGTCATGGCCAATTCATCAAAAAACGTCCGCACTGAATCTCATTTCCGACCAGCCATCCTGCCGAGAATTGACTGAACGGCCATAGAGAAGCACGCTCGCTCACGATAGTGCCGCCCTGATTTGCCTCATCGTGGTAAAACAAAACCGAAACTGTTTTTTTATCAACCACCACCACCACCACCTGTTTCCAAATTGTCCTACTTTAAGTTGTGTTTGAGTGCGTAAGATTCGGCTGACAAGGAAATTCCGGCAAAATCTAACCGGAGTAAGAAATTCGATTGCAATCAAAATAATCAGATTTAAATCCAAATAATCAGATATTTTATTTTAAAAAATATTGACTTTTTTTTTACAACCCTGATCCCAAGGCACATCGCCGCCGCTGCTGCCAAACATGGGAGCGGCCCCAAACTGATTCGCGTTGCCTGCAAAAACATGGTCCACAGATTCACCTTCGAAGCTTCACGTTCTCATGAGAACGGCCTTCTGCGGCGGCGCAGTACACAAGGAGCACTGGAGCCCGGGATGTACTTCGGCGACGTCGGGTCTGCACCTATTACATCTAACTCACCTTGATCGGAGGCGACAAATCCTCCTCCTGAGCTGGCTCCTTATATTCAATGACTTGACTTGAACAGTTTTAGTCTTCCCTTCTGTTATTGCTTTTTTTGGTGGTAGCCGAAAGAGTTAAGTTGTCGCGTGATGAATGCTGGATCCACTACACCCAACCAGAGGCAATAAGCGAGCAAGCAAGGAATGGCCGCACGCTAAAGGCCCAACCGCATGAGGCGTTTTCTGAGCGGTGCGCCGCGGCGTTTATCGAGCGACAGCCCACAACGTTGTGGAACGGTAGAGTCGCAACGCCCACCTCGAAGTCCAAGACGAGTAGATTTGAACGGCAAGCGGCGGAGGTGGCGCGCACAAGTAACCAATCAGAGAATTGCCTCAGGTGAGCATCTGGTCGCGTCAGTTCTTAGGAGGCTCTGTAGATGGGGACTCGCGGAATGACTGGTGTGGTGTATCACGTTGAGCCCGTTCGGTAGAGCACCGTTACGAATATGAAAGGAGTATGTAGGGGCTCGAAAGAAAAGAAAAAAATGTCAGGAGGAGTAGAAGTTAGGTCTAGAAGCCCTGGGATATTTTTTCGTACAAAAAGCATGCCAGGAGCGCGCACTCCTGGTGCACAATAGAGCTTTAAATCTCGCCGATCACGAAAGCTCCTTCCCTCGGCTGCTGGTCTGTGACGTCACGTTAGTCTCCCGATAACGAGGAGCGCGTCTTCTTTCTTCTTTTTCTTTTTTCTTTTTTTTCCCCGGGTGTATTTTGCGTCGCCCCTCCAGAGTCTTGATTTATGAGGTGATCGGTAATTGTCTCGACTTGTCGTTCTCACTAGCAGACGATTCTCGACAGCCAATAAAAAGTGCTGACTGACTTTATGTGATCAGTCATCACATGCCAGGAGTAGTATTTGCGAGATCGCCGCCGCTGCGCGCATTCTTGTAAACTAACATTTTAAACTAACCAAACCTTTAAAACCATCACCCCTATATGCGCGGCCTTAATTCAGCATGTAAAACGCAAAGAGGATAGTGTGGAACAGATTGTGAGGGCCTCAACTGCAATGGTGCATAAGCTGCGTGTGTTTGGGTGCTTCGTGAAGTTGAACAGCGGCACGACATTCGTAACGAATGGCGCCATGCGTACTCTTTGCTGCAGTATCCTATTATCTTATGTCTTATTCGTTGCCCAAAAACACATGTGTGTATGACTTTATCACCCGCAATCAGTGTGCTTATCAAGTCGTTTGGAGCAGAGGTGGGGAAATTATATTGTAACACATTACCATTGCTCAATACTTTTTCCGATGTAATGCATTACGTTACTCATTACCTTTTTGTGGTTAGTAATGCACTACTAATGCCACTACTTTCGTCAAGTAATGTCGTGTACTCCGGCGTTACATTCTCCCAGCAGAGTCTAATAAGGTCCTGTATTGTAGTATCAGTTACCCGAATATTCCTCAAACAAGTGCAAGTGAATTTGTGCATATATGCATAAAGTATCAAGACGATTTATTGCAACGCAGAGATAGTTAGTGCTGAGTACAAGGCACAAACAACCAATTTTTGTTTCGTTAATTTTTCTTAAGGTCTGTCTGCCTAGTGTGGCGACATGCCACACTTGACGCAGGGTAGGACTGCGGATAATTTCAACCACCTGGGGTTCTGTTGAGGTGCGCTAGAAATCTCGGACACAGGGTGCTGGAAGAAATGTTTACCTCCCCCACATTGCTGCCGTCCTCAAGCGTTAGAGAAGAAAAAGGGTGATGACACCATCTGGATACGTGTTGGCCTACCGGAGAATACCACGCACTTCGTTCTCCTCCTGGTCATTATGAAAGACGGTTTGGAAAAACCAGACATTTTCCATGCCCCGACATGGCGCAATTTCTAACTGTTCGCTTTAGACAGTGCCATAACATTCAGTCCAAGTAATGAGTAATGCCATGACGCATTGCTCGGTCAAAATGTAATGTATTACCATTACTCATTACCCAGATGTAATGCATTACCGGTAATGTATTACTCCCTACCTCTGATTTGGAGTTTGTTTCCCTAAGAGGGTATGGAAAAGCTAGCTTGGGACGCTGTCCACACGTCGTTGTGGAAACGGTGTATGCGGTTAGCTTTAGGCGTTTTTCGACAGCGTCGTGGCGCTCGGAAAACGCCGCATGCGGGCTGGCCTTACGTCACCAACATCAAAGAAGCACGTGGCAGCTCCAACGATGGGCGGTCTTCTGGGACCATAGAGACCCAATAGAGTTTATGCACTGACGTCATCCCTCGACAGAGGGCACCAGCTTCGATAATGCGAAATCGCCGCCATGATATAGGTCCCTCAAAGTTTGTTTTCGGTTTTCATTCCCTGCCATGTGCTTTTTAGAGGACTACTAACGTTGAAAACATAGAAATTACTTGGATTGTGCCCTCTAAAAACAGAACTTCACCGCATAGCACGTAGTGCGCCGAGTCTGAATCGAATGTCTTGAAGACCGAGGAAGTGTTTTTTATGATGCCTTTAATATTATGCTAATAAAAAATAAATTGCGGTCACTTTTTGACCTGCCTTGACCTGCCTCGTAGTTGGCAGGTGTATGACGGGCGAGAACGAACCTGAGTCCGCAGAATCAGCGGTAAATCATAGGGCTGCAATGCGCGGTCACTGCTCACCCTGCACAAAGCCCTCATCTTGTCACGCATTCTCTACGTGGCGCCGTACGTAGACCTTGCGCCTACACAGTGGCAGGCCCTTGAGCGCCTTCATCGCGCCGGAATAAGAACTGCGCTTGGTCTCCCTACCTTTTCTAGCGTCACACAAACGTACCTGGAAGCTAAGTAAAAGCCTGTCAGTGTCCACTCTGAGCTCAAATGACTCAAGTTTCTGGATAACGCGGCACCATCTATCAACAAGCATTCCCTCTTCACAGACCTCGAACAAAGGACACACACATCCCTAGGACGCCTGGCTAGTGCCACCAGCTCTCTAGCCAACATGGGGGCTCTTCCTCGGCTCCCAGCTAGTCCCAGCTCACCATGGCGTGAGCTCGTGCCCGCAACAACGCTTCACGTCCCGGGTTTACGGAAGAAGAGCGAGTCCAGCCCCCTGGTGGCCAGGATGGCGGCTGAGAACCTGATAAGCGACGTCTACCACACGCATACTCTGGTGTTCACGGATGGCTCCATTGACCCCCGTTCCGAGAGCGCTACCAGTGCGTACTACATCCCGTCAATGAACATGGCCTGGCAAAATCAGTTCGTTACCCTATCTCACCTACGACGGCCGAACTCCTGGCCTTGTTACACGCAGCTGCTGCGGTTCAAGTCACTCGAATAGCTAAGGCCGTTTTGATTACGGACTCCAGAAGTGCCCTCTGTAACGTGATGAACCTCATGTGGTAGCATCCTAGCCCGCTGTATAAGGAGGTCGTGTGCCCAGCATATGCTAACCGGAGGTGAGTTTGCTCTTCAGTGGATCCCGTCTGATGTCGGCATCAGAGGCAACGAACGAGCGGACCAGGTAGCATCCTCAGCACACCACAGCTGCAGCTCATTCTTACCAGCTCCGGCCGACACCGACAGGCACATGGCCGTCAAACAGCTAGTTGAAGTGCGTCATCCTGGCGTACAGGACATCATGCAGAATCATCGACCCTCTCTTCCCACGAAAGATCTTCCCCGTGTTATGCAGACAATGCTCCATCGGTTACGCACGGGACCTGTGTTCACGAACTCGCACCTGTTCAAGATGGGCTCCAGGGAGGACTCCAGTTGCGGTCACTGTAATCATCCTACAGACTATCGTACATATCCTGACAGAATGCCGCGCATACCACACTATGCGGGAAACTCACATTCCCCACGCCAGGCCTGGCATACTGACGGACGTCCTCTTCCCCGAAGGTTCTTATGCAGAACGACTTTCAAAAACTCGCGGCCTCGTGCGTTTTCTTCAAGAAACTGGCCTCACGGAAAGACCACTCTAGCGCACCTCTGCCTCCGCCCCATCAGCATCGGTCATCCTGCCTATGCCGCACCTTGAAGTCGTCAACTCTCTTCTCCCGCTCTTTTTTTTTTTTTTTTTTCGTTATAGTCGTGACAATGCCCACTTGAGTGCGGCCAACAACGGCAGGCTACTTCGAACCCCCCCCCCCCCCCCCCCGAGTTCGTGCCTTCATTAGTTATTCGGTTAGCGAAATAAAAATCTGAAACGACGAAAATTGAATGAACAAGTCGAAATGAACGCTTTCCACAGAACTGCAAGTGAAGATAACGTTTTTTCGGAAATCAGATTTGGCCTTACATTAGTACCTGTCGAAAGTTAATTTACGGCCGGTTAATTTAGCGTACGGGACTTTTTCCGCCTGTCTCACGGTGCGTTTTGTAAACACGTTCACAAAGAGCCGATTTTACTTTGAAGAACTTTGCAGAAATTCATTTCGTGTAAAATTTCCGTCGACTAACGAAACCTCTCGATACAGCGTGCTTCTATATTTCTGCCGTCATTGAGCATTGGCCGCTTGCATGTCCTTGCACAATGGACAAGCAACAAGGTTATATGTTAGCTGTAATTAAGGGGAATGTTTTGGGCGCGTTAATCATCGGCTGAGCCTTTTGAGTGCGAGTTACGCTTTTTTAGACGGTGTTGGAACCCTCTTTTCATAGCGTCTGTCAGACAAAAGGTTAATTACAACTTCAAAGGGGCCCCTTTCTTTGTGCCTCTCGCGGAAAGAGTTTTCTTGCTGCTGATTTCAGAGCCTCGTTGGGAATTTATTGTTTCCATCGAATGACGCTCACAAAATGCGCCGCTTCCCTCCCACCAGCAAACGCCATCACGCACGAAACAAATCCGAGTGCGCTGAAAAAAAGAAGAAAAAAGACAAATGCCAGAAGCTGCTTTTCGAGGAAGTTTGAGCGTAGTTTATTACTTTTCCTCCGAAATTAATATTAAATTGCTGCGACGAACAAAGCCACAGCGTCGAAAGAAAGATTCGGATTGGTTAATTATCTCGTAGGGCGCGGCTCGGAGCTAAGCCTCGTGTTAAGCACACGTGCCCTTTGTGTATGGGGTTCTTCTTGCAGGAAAGAAATTCGCTTTAATCTCTGTGTCGCAGCGAACACAAAAGTAATGGTCTTCGTGCTGAACGTGAACGAGTGAGGTTTTTCGCGGATCGTCTATCGAGGAAGTATTTCACGTCGGGTCATTAAGAGAGCTCCTGGGGACATCTCCAACTTCGATATTTGTTTTTCTTGCAGGGAACAGACGTGCGCGCAGCATCTCCATGAAAAAAAAAAAACAAACTAATTTTTAGAACGTGGAACGTTTTTTGCCGAAATGTCAGAACGTAAGATAGTGATATTCCGTCTTTATTTTGAGTCACGTTGAAGCTTCGCCGTAAATGCAGCCGAAAGATATCTTCGAGTGAAACCTTCTCTCGCGTGCGCTACTCCCCTATGCACATAGTATGTTGCAGCACATCCGTGGAAACGTGCGAAGTCTCAACGAAAATAGCAAACTAATGAGCGAACAGTTCGCCCCTTTCCGTGGGATATGTTTATTATGAGAAAGGAGAGATTAGTTACAGTAAGGTCGGCTCGGCTTATTCGTAAAAACAAAAAGATACAGAGTGAGAGCGAAACAGATGTAGGTAGTGCCAGAAATGTAAATGATATAGGGCAAGCACGTTGACTCATTTAGCGTACGAATAAACAACTGGAGCCGTTGCTCACAGTTTGTTGCCTAAACTTTTGTCCAGGACATCACGTGGACTGTCAAAATTCAAAAGGAAAGTTCGCTCATGAACTTAATTGAAAGAAATATTGTCAGAAAGGAACATTTGACTGCAAACAACTCTACTTCGGACCACGGTGTTGAACCGAACCCGAACCGAAATTTTCATGACACTGTTGAACCCGACCCGGAGCAGAACTTGAGAAAATAATAACGGTAACCGGTTCGCAACGAAACGGTTCAGACATAAAAGAAGTCAGCATAAGAGTTCAAGTGCCTCTGAATCCTCGAACGAGGACACACATTGGTCTCCATATCATGGTTTTCGCAAATTTTCACCTTGCAGTCAAACGAGGGCGTATAGTAAGTATGCTTTCATCGTCCTTTTTAAAGGGCAACCTCCATGGAGCGAATTTTTTGCAACTAAGTTCGCGCGGCAGACTGCCACGCGCGTTCCGCCGCCAGTTGTTCGCCGGCGCCAGCTCCATGGGGCGAAAGACCAGCGGACGGTACATACGTGAGGCCGACAACAGCCCTTTCGCCATCACCACCACCACCACCACCAGCGGACGGCGTCGGGAAGTCATGCTGTGATGTCACTGTTGCCAGGGTATAAGGTGAAAGCTTAGTGAAATCAGTTGCTCGAAAAAGTGCATTTAATGTCACCAATTTTGCAACTAAATCCAGCAACTGTTTGTAAAGATGCGCCCAGTAACGTACCGAAAGGCATATTCACTACTGCGAAAGGAAAACATGTTTCTTGGCAGAGAATGCCTTACGTTCTAGCGATGCAGTTGGCGAAACAGTGAGCAGACGACAGCATCCAGTTGAAAGAAGAGGACGATGACGATGATTCACGAGAGCAGACAACCACGTGCAGACGATGTGGCGTAGATTCGTAGTGGAAGAGCATTTTGATTGGTTAATCTGCAGTTGACGCTTCCGGAATCGCGGACGCTGGGCGAAAATATCTGGCATGGGCGGATCGGCGGCCAACGCTCACATTTTTGACGCCTTACGCAGGGCGTCCGACGCTGAGCGGAGTTCGCAGGTTTTTCGCTGTACATTCCCTCCATGGAGGTTGCCCTTAACACGTCGAAGCTTAGTTGTCCTTGTGAGCGCCGCGGCTAGCGCCCCACGCACTCGCTGCGGCGTCTACTCTTCAGAGAGGAGGCGCCACGCGGGCGCTTCTCAAACGCTGGGTTTCCAAGCAAACGTCGCGATCGTCCTCTGCTAGGGACTGCTGTATTTTCTGGAAGGTGAGTGACCTGCCATTGTCCACGGAATGAAGCAAGAATGGAGTAGGCCAGTTGTGTAGCTCTATAGGAAGAATATGTGATTAAGCAATCGCACAACATTTCCCTTTACACGTGAGCAGTAAAAATTTAACAAGTCAGAAACATGAGAAGTGGAGGAGGAGCATACGCAGAACGGTGCCCGAATGATTGGTGGTGGTTTGAAAAATAAAGGCAGTCCTGCTTACTGGTAGTGCAATTGTGTCGTGACACATTGCCTTTGTGTTGTGGATAAACTAGT
Organism: Ornithodoros turicata; assembly: GCF_037126465.1. Taxonomy (NCBI): domain Eukaryota; kingdom Metazoa; phylum Arthropoda; class Arachnida; order Ixodida; family Argasidae; genus Ornithodoros; species Ornithodoros turicata. The sequence goes on from NC_088201.1 coordinate 51,399,771, forward strand.
ACACTGCTGTGACCTCGGACAGAGCAAGGCTGGCAGACTTAGTTTCGACATGCTTTAGTACGGTTCGGATCTATTCACATTGCGAATGCAGTGTGCCGGCTCAGTACCGTCGTCTATGTAAAATGCTGTCCACCTTATTTGGCTTTCTTTAAGTGTATCTTGCTGGCATTGTGCGTGTTAAGCAAGCGATTTTAGAAACAGAAAGTAGCAGGACTACACCGCTTCATCAGCGGTGACGCTATTTGCAAGTGCTCATCCATTTCTCCTTTCTCTCGCTAAAGGGAGCACCTGGCCACTAAAAACGTCAATGCAGGCACCAGCAGTAAGCTATTAGCCACGCATTTCCTGATAAAAGCAGTTCTATATGGGAGATATAAAACGGAAGCGTTGAACCGGTTTGCGAACCAGGGGCCGGATTCATAAACAGTTCGCACGACAAAAATTGTCGCAAGTCCGTCGTAAGACAACGTTGCGATAAAGTGCGGATTCACGAAGCGCGGGCGTCGTAAGATCGTCATAAGTTACGGCGAAATCCTAAGAGAGCCCCCGAGCTGTCGTAAGTCAATCAACAGCAAACATGGCTGCCTACTTTGGCCGGTGTGGATTTCGAACAGTTGGAACCGCGACGAGGTTTGGGACGTGAGAGGGCTTGTTGGAAACGTGTGACCTTGTTTGACGTCTCCGAGAGCCACTTGCTACGCTATCATAGGATGTCAAGTGCTGGGATTCGTATAGCCTGTGCGACGTACGTGTTGGCTCCCTCCTTGAGGTGACCAACTGATCGGTGCCACGCTATTCGCGGGGACGTGCAGGTGATGGTTGCGTTTCGTTTTTATTCAAGTGGAAGCTTCCAGTTGGTGATTGGAGATTTGACGGCCGTGAAACAAAGCAGTTGTTCCCGCATCGTCGTTGGTGTAACAAGTGCAGTATGGACGCTCAAATGAAGTTCATTCGCACACCGAGTGAACTTGTAAAAAACACCCTGGGTAAATTATGTTTGGTCATGTCCAGGCAGTTGTCATGCAATGTAGCGTAAGCAAGGTCCTTCTCTATGAACATTCCGTATACGTGTGCATATTCTGAAATTGTGCAGGAGGAGTGCCCGGGGGATGGAAAGTGTGGTTGTTTTAGAAAACACGTTTATGTCTGAATACGCTCCTAAATAATTTTGTAACTGAAGTCAACTAAATAAATGAAGATTCCACATTCTTATGTACGCAGTCTATTCACTGTTGCCATGGTTTAAGCTGCCACCTGGCAATGTGTTCACCCCATACTTATGCTGCTCTATATGGAAAGCATTCGCATTGCAGGACAAGCAGGCCTGCTAAATGTTTCTCAGTTTTCTTGTGAGTCTCCAAAACTTCCTCTGCCCCAGTGCGGCTGTCATCTTGACGCCTTCATGAAATGCCATGCACACACTAATCTGAGAAGACAGGCATATAATTATTGACTCAATTGACTGTACACTGTGAATGCACGTGACGAAGCATGAGGAGGTACAGTGTGCTTGTGGTTCTGTGCGTGGTTTTACTCTGAATGCCCCTGCTCAAACATGAGTCCTTGCTTGACCATGAGGCGGATGCCTGAGGCTGCTGAGCAGGCTCTACATAGATATCATTCGCAGTCGCTTTTTCTGAAGGTAAGTACACATGGGAGAAAACGTAGCCCCTGAAAGAGGCGTCGTTGGACATGGTCGATGGGATGTGCCTGGATTGGTGAGTTCTTGTGCTGAGTCAGAGCTGAGCACAGCATTCTCAGCGAATTAATTAACACAAGTTTGTGGTGAGGGTGTTTGGTGCACTCATCCCCCCTCACACACATACCAATTTCGAAACTGCCAGGAATATCATGGACAGCAGTTCGGTCAATGGCCCCAACCACTCTTTCCTCCAGTATCGTCACCGGTACTAGCCGCGCTGCGGTATACACTTGCTCCTGACGTTTGAAATTAATATACTTGTGAATGTTATGAAATTTCATAGCCGTCCTTTCCTTTCCTCTCTGTAATATCCACCCTAACAACTATTGTAATTCCCAATGAACCCTCCCATTGTGCTGTTCCTGCGAACGTCCACATCGTATACCTCTCTTTTGCTCGTACTTTTAAAGTCTGTCCACTTCTACTTCTGCAAAGTTCCGTGTAATTCCCGAAACCGCGAAGAGGGCTGCAGTGATGTGCTTAGGGACCTTTTGCTTGTCTTTAGCTCCTGCTGCTCCATCTCCACTGGCGTCGATAGCGTTTTTGTTTGTTTTGTACCCTTCCACGAGGGTCTCTATCTCGCTCTCCGTAAAATTCGGCCGGTGGACACGCTTTGAGGCCCGATGAGTGACTTCTATATCAACTTCAGAACACACTTCTGAAAATGCCGAGCGATTTTGTTGACAAACACCGTGGCATGTGACATAGGATACAACAGGCCCCATTGGTTGAGCTGACGTCGTTGCTATAACAATAACATAACCTCGGGCCCAATCGCTCATTAATCCTACGGTCACATTTCAGGAAGCACGTCAGCTGCTCTTTCTTGCTCGTTCTGCCCATCGTGAAACTCCCTCTCCTTTACGATCCTTTCGTGAATACTGAACCCCGCGATTTGCGACGATGTCTTACGACGGTTGTAGACTACGACATCGTAGCGAATCTTACGAACTTGTTTGTGAATCCGACCCCAGTTCGATTTTTGGCGCAGCCCAACCGCAACTGAACCGGAACAAAATCCAAGGAACCCGAACCGAACCCGTATTTTTTGCGGTCGTCACCGTGCTTCGGACCCTTTCGCTCGAAATCGACGTATTTCCAAAATTGTGCGTATTTTGTCGCGAGACCTGGCAGCAGTCCCGCACCCACGGGGACAAGCAAGCAGGGGAATCTCTTCAACAGCTCGCGTGGCGTTTCCGTGGTGTTCTCGCCAGGATGATCACGTGTCAGCGTCCTCTCCCACACCCGTCATCACATATTAGTGAGTTTTAGTACAGCGTACGCTATCGCCTTTGAGTACGTAAGGGATAGCGTTGCTGGTTCTGCGCACGCTGGTTCTGCGATAGCGTACGATATACTAAAACTCACTATTATCTGCAGCGGGACGCACAGAGTTCCGCAGCGGGAACGACCGAGGCCTGGCTAAGGTCCCTGTGGGCCTGGCGCCAAGGGTGGGCCGATCACAATGCCCTCAAGCTGACGTCACGCACACATCCCTCCGCGCGGGAGTTTTAAGCGGTGTGGATTCCAAAGATGCTGATAGCAGATTAGAAAAAAAAAAAAAAAAAAGACACGCGTCGACACTTCCTGATTTTTTTAGTAATTAGTTGGTTTCCGTCGTACATATTTCTTACGCGGAGCAGCACCAACGCGCTCTTTCGCTTAGCTATCCCACTGCCAATTACCTGCTCCTCCGCACGGTTCACACTCCGGGGTGACGGAAAATAAGGAACAGACGGAAGAGAAGCTTCAGTATGCTTTCTCCTTCTCTAGCCCACTAGTGCACAGCGTTCGGGGTGCATTCGTCATCATTAGGGACTGGAATTTTATGCACAAAAATCTTCCAACAATATATACAGTATATTAAAAATCTAAAATCTTCCAAAATATGCAGCACGTAACGTCGAAATATGCTGAAATATTATGGTGCCGGGAATGTTGCTCCGTAAGCTTTAGCATAGGAGCATTGGAACTGTATAGTAAATTCGTAAATAGTCTAACAATAGCAACAACAAATGCACTGATGATGATGAATGGGGAAATTCGCCACCTGGGTTGTGACCCACTATACCCCAATGCCGACGGGACTGCATGAGATGTAAAATGACGAGGGGGGAGAAACGGTAGCAAGGCCGCACATCAGGATTAAAGAACATAAAGGAGACCGGTGTCTTGCAGAAAATCCAGGAAAAGCGGCAGGTCACGACGGTGTTGCAGGTTGTCGGTCCAGGGCCCAAGGACTGTCGCTAAAGTGAACGGAGTGGCAGTGATTGGCTTCAGTCGGTTTCGCAACCTTTCTCGTTGAACCCTGCAGACGACACAGTCCACGATCACGTGCTGGATATCTACTAGCACGGCACACCTGGAGCGTAACATGGTGTCAGAGCGACCAATTAAGCCTGTATTTAAAGAGTGGGGTAAAGGCGACACCGTGGCGTAGCCTGTGTATAATGGACGAAAAGTAGCGCGGCAGCCGATTGGGCAAGTTGAGGGATAAATCGGGATCCACTTCTCTCATGAGGGTCCTCGATGGGACATCTTGACACTGTTGTAGATGTGACAGGGGCTTTACCATATCGGCAAGGTAGCTTCTTCTATCACCTTTGGAGAGGATAATAGATATTGTTGATCGGGACCCATACGTTGCTGCTGCAGCCCTAATAGTATAGGGTGTGGTTCATTTGATTCCATCCGCCACCAGGGCTGCGCACCCGTCGCGTCTGGGCCGACTTCACTGGCGAATTTTTTCCCGCGCGCGGTGGGCGGCGCGTGGGCGTAGGGCTGCCCGTGCGCTTACCAGTGGGTGATGGGTTGCGCGTGCGCTTACCATCGCGCATTTTGCATCCTGGGCCGACTTCTTTCGCGAATTTTTTTATGTGCGCAGTGGGTTGCGCGTGGGCGGAGGGCTACCCGTGCGCTTATCGTCGCACATTTTTCCGCCTGGGCCGACTTCGTTCTCAATTTTTTTCCGTGCGCGGTGGGTGGCGCGTGGGCAGTTTACAGGCAAGTATGGACATGCATGCTGGCAACCCCGCCAAGCGATGCCACCATCGCACCTGGGCCGACTTCAGTCGCAATGTCTTTCTCCCCACTACAACAGCTTCGTGGTGGGCGGTTTACATGCAAGTATAGGCATGGACACTGGCAATCCCACCAAGCAATGCCACCATCACACCTAGGCCGAATTCATTTGCAATTTTTCTGCCTGGGCTGACTTCGCTCAATCTTTTTTTTTTTTTTTGCCGCTACAACAGCTGTGCGGTGGGCGGCTTACATGCAGGTACAGACATGCAGGACAGTCATACACAAAAGTACAAAAAGTACAAAAGTACAAGTGGAAATATATTTATCAGTGCCAATGGTGCAATGCCAATCTGTGAAGGGGGAAAATCCAGCCGGAAAAGCCTGAAACAGAAGAAACACAATACAATACAATTCACATCATAAAGAATATGCTTACTTATTACAGGTATAATGCAATAGCATTGAAGAGGTATCACACAGAAAGAACCAATCACAATATTTTTATTACTGGTAATCATATACACACAAGTTTTCAATGAATCAGAATTAAAATGGAATAGCACATTTAATCAAAGAAGATATTCTTAATCAATATCATTACAATCAAAATTACAAGTTTTATTATAAAAAGTCTAATATTTCTATACGTGAGCACCATCATTGCAATAGTGGAGTTGTAATTTCAATTACAAGTTCTGAAAGATGTAAGTAATTTCGAGCACAATAGGGAAGCTAAGTTGAATATGCCTTCCAACATGACACAACTTTTAATTAATCAATTTTTTATGAAGTGATTAGCACAGACGTAAGGAAATAATTCGAATCAACACAACACAATCGATAGCTAGCACTATATGAGAAACAAAACCGACGCATCCTCCAACACGCAAACAACAGTTACATGTAGGGAAATAATAGCGAAACAATGCTCCATCAAAATGAGGAACGGACGTGACTTTTAATCAAAGAAGATATTCTTAATCAATATGATAACAATCAAAATTTCAAGTTTTATTATTAAAACTCTGAGACGTGACCACCGTCATTGCAATAGTGGGGTTTTAATTTCGATTACAAGTTCTGATAGATGTAAGCAATTGTACACAACAGAGACCCTGGAAGACCACAGGAACACAGAGGGACGACACGAACACGACAGGAAATAAAATCTATAACAAAGGACACTACATTTTGGTTGAAGAAGACAATCTTAATCAATACGATTGCAATCAAAATTACAAGCTTTATTATAGCAAGTCTGAGTCGTGATCACCATTATTGCAACACTAATTATTTCCTCATTATCATGTTTCTTATTAAGTGCTGTAAGGAATTTCGAGCACAACATGGAATCTAAGTTGAATATGTTTTGTTCCAACATGACATAACTTTTAATTAATCAATTTCTTATTAAGTGAATAGCACAGACGTAAGGAACTAATGAGAAACAACAGAACGATACAAGACAATCATTGAACCTCTGTATGCAATAAGGGGATAAGTCGAATAAGCCCAAACTGAGAAAAGGGGCCTCATCTGATTGTGCGTCCCATTGACACACTTTCCCGTTTTTTACCATTCTGTAGCGGGCCAACAAATCGCAATAAGGTCCTAAATTTTCATTGGCAGGTGCATACTGGTATGTAGATGTCATTGCAGCAAATATAGCAAAAATTGGATAAGTCGACTTATCCCCTTATTACATACAAAGGTTCAATTATTTCAGGCAGTCATTTTCTAAGCAAGGGAGAAATATTTAAAAGTTACCTACAGAAAATCAACAGACACAACTAATACATCATGCACACATAATTCCCAACTCACAGAATATCAATCGTGTGAACACCTTAAACAAAGTCAAAAACAATAATTAATTCAGACAAATCATTTCTAAGCAAGCAGCGTGAATACACCACAGAATCTGTACAGAAATTTGTCTTTTTCAATTAACAAATACGATCAACTAGTGGATTCAAACAAAGTGAGAGATGGAAGCCGACGACCATAAACTTCCCTCACACCCACGTCAAGGTAGGGAGGGGAGGATTCTCGCGCAGGCTTGTACACAGACTCATTGAAAGCACACGTTTTTTCTTACACATCACATATTTTTTGTAAATCAATTTCCATAGTTCTCATGGCGACACGAGCGGGATATCAATAACATTCTAAACCCGATAGCATGACAAGTTTTTAAACAATTAAATGAGCACAGACATGCTTTTAATTAAGTGTAGACGCACACTTGAAAACAGAACAGACAATTGCTCTACATTGAAGAGACGGACAGATTTTGCACTCATTACCATAACTCATGGCCATTACCAAGTCAAACTGCTTCGAAAAAGAAGAGCCTCGAAATGATTCCATTATCACTGCATTTCAATACGTCCTAGACATTGTCGTATTCGGAGATATGGTAGAAATTACAGAATTGACGGTGCAAGAATTTGTATGCCGAATCTACAATATCTGCACATTAACATCGGACACTACAATGTACTGCGCTTGTCGTTCGAAGCCGCAAACGATCATGCGAATCTGCACGAAGCACGTCGGGTGGATGACAGAGATTAAAAAATAGAAGAAGTGTAGAAGAAGTGCGACCTTCAGAGCCGTGTGCTCAGTTCTGGTGCGTGCTCTGTGCACGCACCAGAGGCATAGCACCAAAGGCACCAGAGGCACCAGAGGCAGAGGTATAGAGGCACCAGAGGCAGAGAATGCAAGAGGTGTTCGGGACAGCTTAGTCAAAGACTTGAAGGCGGGGGACGCGTTGACAAATAAAGTGGTACGGATGCATCAAATGATATCGCGCCGTCGGTTCTGAAGACCAACCGGGAGACCATCATGACACACCCGGTGTATATTATAGGTACAGTACGTGAGACTCGTTTAATGGACTAGCAGTTTTTCACTTCGTTAGAAGAGCGTCCGAGTTACAGGACCACAACATGCCCAACGCAGTGATTGCTAGGCAACCCACTTCGGCAACGAAAATCAGTTAATCTCCAGCAGACATTATAGTTGACCGTGCTCCATAAAAACCCCAATGATCATCAATCTCCAGCAAGGTTCAGTGCGATGGATATGGAACACGAAAAACTGCGTACGATTCGACGACGTGTTGGATGTCGTTCCCGAAGCAGCATGACGACTACATGGAAGTTCGCAGGATTGGTATCGTACGCCGACATCAACAGCGTCTTGCAAGACGGAGCCAGCAGTCCTTTTGTGCATCTGTGTCCCTTTACTCTCCTGCAGGGCGCATATGGCAAATGGTGAGGAGCCTCAGATCGCCTGTTTCCCGTAATATCCCGACGTTGGCGAGCTGGTGTTGCAGTATAGAGTTTGAAGAAGTCGCCAGAGTAAACCTATACAGGGTGTCGGAGAGCGTTCTTGTCTTTTCAAGTGATATACGGGGAATGCTGACAAATCGCCCAACAGCGACTTCACGATTGCGAAATTACGGTCACCTCTTTTCCTATATAGATCCAAGTCATTGCCTGGAGCTGATGGCGTATCCTAAGAGTCCGCACAGTCCTGGTTGAAGCTATAGAGAAGCTATATAACTAAGCTATATATAAGCTATATAGTATGAAGCAATATAAACTATAGAGATGCATCTGCCCGAGCTTTACAAGCGTTACACTCAGGCATTGCGCACGCCTCACGGCACACCAAACACTCCTTGAGTCGCTCAACACGGGCACGGGGTTACGAGATTACACGCCGGTAGAGGCGTAGACAGAAAAATATACCAAGAGAGGGGTGCTATGAAGACTTTACATGGGGGGAGGAGGATTTCACCCTCGTTTCCCCTCCCAAATACACTACCAAGGGTACGGTTTCGAGAAGCGGACTGAACCCCCCCCCCCCCCCCCCCCCGACTACACCACTGGACGCCAAGCTAACCGACGTGTTTGTTTATGCTCTACGTCAGCCACAATAGCAGCGCATCGAGCTGTCGCTTCGGAGAGGCTTAGAAGATTACAGACGTCCACGAAACAGTTTCGTGGGATCCCGTCCGTCTTTCTGTTGCACGGATCGTTATGGTAAACATCTAAAGATGGGCTGCGTACATCTGCAAAAACATCAGCCTGCCCATGGGACGACAGCGGGTACGACGATCGGCTGTGTCAACATCCAGTAACCTCAGAATCGGTGCTGCACAACTACTCGTTTCCGCAGTGTGTGTAGTTTGCCGTGCTGGTAACGGTACAGTGTGATGATTTTATGTTGCCACATACGCCAGCTGCACTGAATCAGTCTATGCGGCTGCCGGTGGGGTTCATAGGTCCCACGGTTGGTGTGGTTGCGCGATCAGCTGCGCTAATGAAGGTTCTGAACGCACGCTTTTTAATCGTGATGTCTTTGGCGTCTACGAAATGTGGTGTGTGTCCATAGCGGAAATTGGGGGGGGGGGGGATATACGACGACACAAATACGACGCAAAGCACGCGAACCTGTCAACAGCGGTCAACAGTCCTCTGCTCCGTATTCCCTTGTACAAACAGAATACAGAAGACATTGACTTGAGAGTTTCAAACGATAATAAATGTAGCAACAAAACCTTATACTGCCTGACCGTGAACAATTCAAAAGTGTGTGGCCCTAGATAATGCATACTGGAGTAGCCAGTCCCGAGTGGTTTGGGACAATCATCTTTTTTCTTCTACCAATCAATCAATCAATCAAAAGTTCATAAAATTTCTTCTTCTTGCTTTTTCCGTTTGGTTCAGTCGTCTGCATTGGTCTAAATACACCAATGCAAACGACTGCTTTGATCCGCCTGCTTACTCCTACCCGCTTGTTTTGCGTAAAGCAATGAAAAGTTGGTAAGAAGCAATATCGAAATTCCAAAATCCTGTAGAGTGAGCAGAATTACCCCCACGCCTGGGGAAAGGAAACTGACATGATGTTCTTTTCTCACAGTTTCCAAATATACCATACATGTTGTCCCAATTTTCTTTCCTCAATAGCAATATAGGGCGGTGCACCGCCACAACGGCGGTTAATCGCCCACCTCATCATTATGCAATGTATGTCTGTATATGTATGTATGTGTGAATGTGCGTGTGTGTGTGTGTTTCTTTTCTCACATTAAAGGAATCAATAATTTGCAACACAGTGAGAACGATAACCTTCTGTTCCCCCTATACGTTCCCAATCCAAATGACCCCACATATCCATGACCGCTGTAATATAGCATATATCAATTTAATTACGAGGTGCGAAAACGTGAATGTTGGAATGGGGAGGGTAGATATTTTTAATGGCGAAATATTCGAGTTAGAATGGATTTCCTTAACAGTATGTCATGAGCGGAGTACACAGACACTTATCACTTGCACATTCAGGAAGTGGTGCCCTTTTCTCTTCACGTGCGCACACTGCTTGTAGATTGGGGCAGCGAGAGCAATTATTCAGGAGGTGGCCAAAACAGCAGCGCAACTGTTCCTCGACAAGGGCACGTCCCTATGGGCACTCGGTTTAGCAGCTGCGAGAACGATATATGCAAATAAATACCTACGTATAGACGAAACTACTGAGCAAGAATGTAAAAAAAAAAAAAAATTACTCTATGATCATATGTAGGATTAATGTGAACAAAGCAAAGTAATAATATGAGTGCTGTTGGTTCAAATAGACACACCGGGTGTAAATGTATTGGTTCAGAACACAAAAAGACAAACAGAAATATCAAGTCAAAAATATCAAATACCAGGCGGTAGACATGCTCTCAGACAAACCTGGGAAATGTTATTGGGAATCATTCTATTTTATGCGTTCATTAAGAAGCACTGAATAGTTGTGGGTAGTGATTGATTTCCATAGTTTGCATGTGAATATGTGCAACTTTTCAGTAGCGTGCTTGTCGTGTTCATAGTGTAGTATATCATTGTAAAATAAGTAAGATTAAAATATTATTTTGTTTTATTGCAGGGAGATGCTTTTTATATTACCTTCAGGTGTCAGTCGAAATGAGAGAGTCAACATGATGGAATAACAACAACTTTATACTATGGTGACGAATGGGGAGTTTCATCGCCAGGCGTGATACTCTACCCCATTGCTGGTGGTGATGTAGTGAAATTGAATAATGAATCACCTCACAGTGATGACTAAAGTCCTGCAGTGTCCAAAAAGGTCAGAATATCTTTGAGGGCAGAGCGTTGGTGGGCTACATTGGGCCATAAACCAAGCAATTTTGACAAAGAGAGGGGGCGAGAGTCCAGCTGATTAAGAGACCCAGAAAGTGTGGTTCGGGAAGGTTGGTAGTTGGGGCAATAAAGGAGGATATGCTATAGGTCTTCCAGATCACCGCAGTGATGCCATCTTGGAGAGTCAACTTCTTTCAAGCGGTAGCGCCACTGAGCTGTAAAAGCCACATTGATGATGATGATGATGATAATGATTCAGGTTTTAATGGCGCATCAGCTACTCGGGCACGATTAATGCAGCGTCCTGACGAGATGGTGTTTCGTGGCATCCGGAAAGCGAGCGTTGGATCAACTTTTCTAAGCATAGATGGGGGGGGGGGGGGGGGGGGGCATTTGTCCATTGGCGGATAGCCAGAAGGTGCGACTTAGACGTCCAAGAATGGAACGAGGGTCTCCTCTCAGCAGTGCAGTACAATCTCCGAGATGAGACAGCTGCTTCTTCGGCGCTGTCAGCCTGTTCATTCCCCACGACATCACAATGGGCTAGAGCCCACTGGAGAGCCCACTCGTATGCCTGTGTTTTCAATAGCTTGCAGTACATATTTTGAGTCCAGTGATTTTGGCATGCAATCGACCACTGCCATTTTACCATAGGCAAGATGCTGGGCCCACGGTCCAGTATCGTTAATATGCACCAAGGTCTCCTTCACCTTTGGGATTTCCTGTCTCCACCCTGCTTTGATCACCTGAAACCTCATCTCCATCATCATCTCTCACTACCTACAAATGGCGCTGGGGCAGCCCCTAGCCTGCTGGCCGGCATCAGCCCCATCTCATCATCGTCGCTCTCTCTCTCTCTCTCTCTCTCTCTCTGTCTGTCTGTCTGTCTGTCTGTCTGTCTGTCTGTCTGTCTGTCTGTCTGTGTGTGTGTGTGTGTGTGCGTGCGTGTGCGTGTGTGTGTGTGTGTGTGGTATTACGAGGCATACTTGCCATTTCTGGAATGCCATCCGTGTATGCTGCTGCAGTGGAAAATTGTTCTTCTGCCAGAGCATAAAAATGGGCTTGCAAGACTTGAGGGGCAACTTAGTCTCTTCGTTCCCCTTGGAAGACTTACGAAGGTGGGCAGTAGGGGAGGGCAGTGGAAAGGAGGGAAAGGGGGCACATTGAACCACGGGGTACACTGAAACAGTCAACTTTTCTGCTCCCCTTCTGGTGCAAGCAGCTCCACCTTTCGACGGTAGCATCGTTCCACACTTCTGCTCCATTGAGAACAGCGTCACGGTGCTACGTAGAGCGGATCGCCCCCGAGACAACAAAAAATGGTTCCTGACCTCAAAAGCAAATTTTCTCTGATTACACGTATTGTCTGTGTGCTCGCGAATATTTGCACAAGAAGCACGGAAGTTGGGACGTGCTTGTAAGTCCTTCGTTCCCAGTCTTAACTTCCCAAACTCTAGTAACTTATGGCATTTGCCTGGGCGGCAAAATGGCGTTTACGGGTGCCATGCCGCTATGGGACAAATTGCAACAAGTGCTTCAACTTGGAGACGTAAAGGTGCGAGCAGATCGTTTACCACGCTATTTTACGTCCCTCCTGCACAGACTTCGTCTCAATGTAGCTTTCACTTCCCAATTCAGGTACCGGATCGGATACTGTGACAGCAAACTCTGTCTTGGCCTTCCTCGGGCAACGTCAAACGCTTTAGCCATGGCAGAAGCACGGGAACCACCTGTATCAGCTCTCAGGATGCAAGAAACGTTCCGCCACTACGTGCGGTTGGCAACGCGTCACCATCGCCATCCTCAGCTTTGAGCCATTATGAGTCGTCACCACTCTTCTTTTACCCAAGCTATCCAGACACAACGTGGTCTTATTCCGAAACACAAGCCACATGCATTACCAGATATCCCAACATGGGTCCTGCAGCCTCCTTACGTAAGAATTAGTGTGCCTGGACTCCCGGGAAAGAAGGATATACCAACGCATGTTCTTCGTCAGTTCAGTCTTGAGCTACTAAACAGCTCCGCAGGCAGAATGCAGGTTTTCACGGATCCCTCTACGACATCATCCGGCTCCTCGTGTGCATTTGTTATCCCGGAGGCGAATATCGAGAGAGCGGTGCGGCTGTCTCACATCACCTCTGCAACGGCCGCTGAACTTTATGGAGTCCTCTTGGCAATAAGTTTCATCAACTCACAATCTTCAGTTGCTCGCTGGACCATCTATAGCGACTCAAAATGTGCGTTACTGACCCTAGCTACCATGTTTACTACGGGATCTCTGGCGACAGCAGCACAAGATGTCTTACACGCACACCATGCAGCAGTTTTAAAAGGTCATGACATCCAAATGCAGTGGATCCCTAGCCACTGTGGCAATGCAGGTAACGAGGCTGTGGACGCTGCTGGCACGCCGGGATCTTCAACTAAGGCGCGCCCAGGTGATGCCCATTTATTTCACCAAGGGTGACGCGGGGCGAATGCTGAACGAGTTCAAACAACGAATGTGCAACACCTCCTGGTTAACAGGATCGGCTCGGGATTCGCTTCTGTACAAGGTCGACCCAGGGTTACGCTTTCGGGTACCACCTTCCTTTACGCGACAAACGACAACTGTCCTACATAGGCTACGGCTCAATGTACCGTACAGCGCACGTTTCCACTTCAAAATCGGAAAGCGAGACTTTCCGAACTGTAGTGAGTGTGGTGTTGTAGAGGATGTAGAACACATCCTTCTCAGGTGTCAGAAATACGTCGATGCTCGAAGGGCATTAGAGACAAGCCTCTCTCGTGTGGACTCCCGAGCCTTCGACATCACGAAACTGTTAGGTCCTTCTTCGTCCGATAAGGCACTAAGGGCACTTGAAGACTTTTTGCATGCAACCGGGCTTATGGACATCCTATATGACACGGTAAATGTGTGATGTGTCCTGTGTGTGCCCCCGGCGATTCCGCCACTTTACTCTCACTCGGGCGCAGCTCTTGAACTTTTGACCTACATGTTGAACTCCATTATCATCTCTGTTCGTCTCTGGACATCATCCCTTTGTGTTTTCATCATCTCATCATCGGTTTGAACTTTCTGTATTAAGTGTATTGGGGTAGCCAAATTGACTTCGTCGAAACTCACATCCCCATTTTTTTTCTTTATTCACATCACATCACATCACAGCAGCCTATGCTCCAAATGTGGCATCGTAGCGAACACTGAGCACGTCCTAACAGAATGTGAGCTGGACGAAACGGAGAGTCGGCAACTCTGTGCTCAGTTGAGTGCTGCTAGCCGACAGACGTTCAACCTGACTGCAATTCTTGGCCCATGTCAGAGCCATGTGCAACACCGTCGATGTCTTCTGATGTTCTTGGAGTTCCTCTTGTCTACCGCTTTGCTCCAGACGCTATAGAGTCCTCCTCTGTATCTCCATGACCACTGGTGCTTCTTTCATGTGTGTGTGTGTGTTTTTCTTCACCTTCCTTTTTGTGGAGCAGCGCAGCCAGTGGAGGAGAGCTCAATTGTTGTACTTGCACATAACTTTAACTTCATTCTCATATCTCACATCTAATGTCTCGCGTGTAATGGGGTAGTGTACTGCTCTCCAGTGGTGAATCACTCCAGGTAATTGTCACGATTTATTTGTTGTTGTTGTACATCGCAGAGAAAAGCAAGACACAGCAAAGATTGAGCGGAGCAAAGCCTAGGACGCCCCCAGGAATAAACGGCGCCCAAATACTGTTGTGAACGACTTCATAGAATATTACTGTCCGGTGTGTGTGTGTGAGGGGGGGGGGGGACATGAGAAGTACGAACCGAACCAGGTGTGGGTTCATTGCAAGGTTTGCAATGGCTGGTCACATTGGGATTGTAGGAACAAAGACCTATTATACGTTTGCCATTGACTGCCGGTTTTCGCCACCACCGCTACCATTATTCACTGCACGGCAAATGCCTGATTCCTGCCTTATGCAATTGTTTGAACATACCCGTAGCCTGTTCCTAGGGGTCCCAGGGTTGGTGCATATTGAAGCACTCAGCCTCCTGTTGCATATTCAAAGTTTGTGGCAGTCATGAAATATTCGCGTCATTTTTATTCCACAGTGTCCGGGATCAACAGTTCAGCTAGTGCACTGAAACGCCTATACCCACAAGTACGTTTCGAATTAGGACGGTTTCCATAAAGAAATGTTTCAACTTGCCCCTCCCCCGTCCCCTACCGGTAGAGACCAACCCAGGCAGCACAATGTACTGAAAGTCGAGTGCAATAGGGGTGGACGGTATGTGTCTTATCAATGATCTTTAGTTTTGGGAGTCTGTTCAAGGCCTTCCACCTACCCGTCCACCCCTATTGCACCCGACTTTCAGTACATTGTGCTGCTTGGGAAGGGGCTTCCGGCGGTGTTACCTCCTTAGTTACGAAACCAGTGAGACTGGGGCGTGTCCTCTGCGCCGCTTGTTAACAGTCGCTCTCAGGGTACACTGTTAAAACAAAACTTCACCACATAGCACGCTCCTAACCAACCGTCATACAGAATGATATCATTCTGTGTCATGATTTGTTCAAAACAGGGACAAGATAATCTGTCCCAGATAGGCACCTCCCGCCTGTTTTAAACAAATCATGACACAGAGTGAAATCATTCGGTATAATGGTTGGTTAGGAGCGTGCTATGTGGTGAAGTTTTGTTTTAACAGTGTAGTATCGAATTGTCCTGAAATGGGGGTGACGGCGAATGTGCGCGCGCAAACGGAGGAAGTGCCAGAGCTGTTTCACGTTCACATAGAACCTCGATCGGGAGTTCACCAGCTTCAGCCAGAACCTGCCGTGTTTCAGCCAGTCTTCACTCTTAAAAATGAGTTTCACCACATAGCACGCTCCTAGCCAACCATAATCCCGAATGACAACGTTCTCGTTCCTGATTTGTTGAAAACGTGGGGCGGAGCCTATTTTGTGACACTTATGCTGTTCATAATTGTCACAGAAAAGTCGTACGCCTCCCGTTTTCAACAAATCAGGGCAGATAACGATATCATTAAAGATTATGGTTGGCTAGGAGCGTGCTGTGCGGTGAAGTTAATTTCTAAGAGTGTTGGAACTCCAAGGCAGCGACGAAGGCTTCAAGCAAGCAGAAAAACAAACTATTTGTTTTTTTTCTGTGCTGGGAATAGCAAGCCGCCGTAGCGCAGGCTAACCTTTCCCTCCTTTTATTTAAATAAACATATATCTGCCCCCCCCCTCCCCCACGGGTGTTTACACAGTGGTAAGATCAAGACATGAGGAGAGGTACGTGGCTTGAAAGAAAGGAAGGAGAACCGTCATTAAAAATACTTAAAGTACTGTTGACGAAAAGGCCCGCGAGGCGCTCTCCTCGTGTATCGGTGCGTGTGCTGCCCCAGACGACATTATGGGCGTTGAAATCACCACAAAGCACACGCGGGAACGGGAGGCTGGCAATAAGTGTGCGCAATTCAGCAACGTCATAGGGAACTCCAGGGGGCAAATAAAGAGAGACAACCGTAAGGTCAATGGATCCCAGACGAATGGAGCAGGACACGTAGTCACCAACCCCCTGCGTGCGCGGTGTCCGTCGGATTACCGGAATATCAGACCGGGCGAAAAGCGCGTCACGGCTTGTTCGTACTCGGGGTTCAGAATGAAAGGTAAGGTAGTTTGCGAGCCGAAAATTATCCGTAATACCACATTCGGAGAGGCAGAGCAAGGGAAATTTGTGCCGCCAAACAAATTGGCGAAAATCAGACGTCTTCGAGTGGAGACTTCGGGCATTCCATTGAAAAATTGTCGTGTGGCGATAAGGGGCTTTTGGAGGAAGTGGCAGACGATTACCCATTCAGTGGTGGAGATGGGAAAAGACGGCTACGCAGAAGAGGCTCAAACGCTAAGATTGCTTGATCAGCCGGCAGATCACCCGATGCAGGGAGCTGTTGGACAATGGCGCGCAGGGCAGTGAACAACATAGCGATTATTGCGCCAAAGATGTGATCCTGTTCCCCCGGTCGAGCATGGGTCGGCTGAGACGATAGTAAGGGGCTGTCTTGAGGCGACGGTACGTACCCCCGCTTGCTGGAGACATTTTGGGGCTTGCCTGGTTTTAGGACGGGAACAACTATTGTCTCCTTCCAGCTAGCAGAGGCCTCAAACTCAAATCGAGCCGCGGGCCGCATTGACTTTAGACCACATCATGGAGGGCCAGACAGAAAAGAAATGACGGTAATTACCATAAAACCTGATATATACCATAAAATAAAAAATGTACACAAGACAGGAACGGTGTTGTTATTGTGGAGCCGGACGGTGTGTGCAGAATCCATGTCTGACAAACTCTACTTGACACACCAAGAGAAATAAATCAGCTTCCTTTCAAGTCGAGTACTGCAAATCTGAAAAACCATTCGAGAAAAATACGTAGTTCTTCACAACTTCACAAACGACTATGGCAGTGTTCAGGAGCACTGAAATTTATATGTTTATTTGTGCACGTACATACCCTCAAGGCCCAGAGGGGCAAGTAGAGGGGAGTGGGAGTGTCACAGACAAAATGGGCAAAAATATATAGGATAAGATATGCGGGTACTACATTTGTAGTACAAATCATATCTAAACATCAAACATAATCTACATACAACACAATCAAACAGTAACGGTCAAAAACATAACTTCCTGATCATGGGTTGTGAGCATAGTATGATGGTTACAGGGCACAAGCATGAACCACAAAGGGGAGAGGGTCGAGAACCAAAAGGAAAACAATGAGAGAGATGCGGGCGTTGGTCACAGGCTGAAATAATCTAACAGACACTTCTTGAATTCTTTAATGTCGAATATAGAGGTAAGAGGCCCGGGCAGATGATTCCATTCAAGTGACAGGCGTGGTATAAATAATGAGTGAAATGACTTAGTTGAGCAGAGAGGGATTCCAACCTTCTGCTTATGATCACTACGGGGCGAAATGTATGAAGGTTGTCCGATGAGGGACTGTTTTAGTGGTTCATTATAGTCAAATAGTTGTGAACTAAAAACTGAGGCGATTGACTTTGCGACGCAATGACAAGTGAGGTAAACCTAGGGTTACTTTCATGTAGGACACACTGGCTTTACGGTTGTAGTTGCCCAGGACAAAACGAGCGGCTGTATTCTGGACTGACTCAAATAACCCGATGAGGCTGTCAAGGTCAGGATCCCACACGGATGCAGCATATTCCAATTTTGGAAGAACGAGAGATATAAACAAGGCGGTCTTCACGTGATAGGGCACGGAGGAAAAGTTGCGATGGATGTAAGCTAGTGCGCAGATGGCAAGTTGTTAATAGAATAGACACAGCTAGTTTTAATCGTGCGGGGGACATATGCTTGCATTGAAATTATATCGTGTTTACACACTCTATTATTGCCTTTGCTTACAGTTTTAAGTTCGAAAAGTAATGAAAAAATCGGAGAGAAAGAGCTAGCTGACATTATTAACAATGTATGACTTCGGGTTTGCTACTCTCAGAAATTAAAATACGATGGCCTTTGTACATGAGTGTCCCGTATGTATTTTTTTTAGTATGTCGCTATTTGACTTAGCGTAAGAATTTATATATATATATATAATTGGGGGTTTACGTCACGAGACAACTCAGTAAGAATTTATATGTACCCATCTTAAAGGGACGGTCTCGTACAGATCGAGCGATTCCGAAACTTAGCTAAACTTATATTCACGAGTGCTACAGAAACACAGTCGCGAAAGTTCCATCCAGAACAACGAAGTGGTTTTCGAGAAATTGACAGAAATATGCCGTGACAGCAGACGACGGAAGTTGCAGCTGGATTCAACTCCCTCTCATGCAACGTCACATGTGACGTGTTTGTGGGATTTATGGTGGGAGATCGCCCATTGTGCGACCGAAGCGCAATGCACAGTACAGTCGGACAGGTGTATGCGCTTAATTGCGCTTGGAACTTGTCACGCTCGACGTCGTAATGTCAGCAAATTTAGCGATAGTGACGGGTCCTTGTCTCTAAGCGGTGAAGATGAGCTCATCGACGCCGACCGATTGAATTACGGGGACGTCGATGATCATTTCGCTGCTGACCCTTTGCCACAACAATAGGTGATTCGGAGCCGATTGACTTTGGGTAAGACTCATCCATAAAAGCGCACTTTTTTGCGTATATATGTTCCGCCTGATCGTGACACCATTCTAAATTGTACAAACATTGCAGGTGTGTGTGTAGCCACTGCTCGCCGCAGAAGGCTGACGAGTATATGCTGCATGACTGTAGACAGGGTAGCAGCTGTTGCTGTTGACGCCGGTGTACGCTGCATCACCCAACATGTGCTGTTGTTCCCTGATTTTTGCACACGTCGGGAACTGTTGATCGTCAACGGCGCTCCGTATCGGCGACACAGCCGTCAGCTACGGCCACGGATCCGAACGATAACAGGTGTGTTGTGATTCTGAACTTGCACTATTGTTTATAGCAGAGATGTGCTGACTACTTTTTTAGTAGTTTAACTATAACAACTAACTACATCCATGCTTTACAAACTGGATCTGGGGATATCTTGGTCCAAGGAATAGGCGCCAGATACCAGGATGTGTTATGCGCACAATCCGGAACTTGTTCCCATCCGTCACGTACACATGGTGTTGTATTCTCCTGAACGGTGTTGTAAGGTTTGTTTTTGTTGTGCAGCTTTTTATTTGCATATAAAAATGTTTGTTTCATGGTACGTTATGCAAAATTTCAGACTTGGGCTTTTCGTCATAAGCATCACAACTTGGATAGTCTTCTCAAGGAAGCTGCTCTCTCTATCCATTCCAGCAAGCGGGAGGAGATTGTCAACGTGATAAGTGAAGGCATTTCATTCATGTCATTGCACCTGGAGCAAATGACAAAATCAAGGATAGGCTGATCTACGTCAACGTCTTCAATTACCCCTGGCCTATGGCAAAAAAAAAAAAAAAAAAAAAAGCCCTTTTCAGGACCATCCCACATGTTGCTGAGGCAAACACCATGCCTCTGCATCAAATAAGCCCTTATCATCATTCATGATCATGATATTTATATCAAAAATACCTAGACGTGCATTACAAATGTTCAAGATGGAACAGCGGTTTGCAACTTGTTGACCTGTCGTCAGTCTTATTTTCGCTCATGTTACACCGGTGTGTTCATGAGCCCATACTGGCTCAGATTTTGATTCAATATCGGGTTGCACACTAAAATGTCCAGCAGGTTGAATATAAAAGATGTGGAAATGTTTTACCAAAATACTTAGATGTGCATGACAAATGTGCAAGATGGAACAGCGGTTGGCAACATGTTTACATGTCGTCTGGCTTATTGTAGCTCAAGTTACACCGGTGTGTTCATGAGCCCATACTGGCTCACATTTTGATTCGATATCAGGGGTTGCAGACTAACATGTCCAGCACGTTGAATATAAAAGCTGTGGAAATGTTTAAAAAATATCAAAAATACCTAGATGTGCATGACAAATGTGCAAGATGGAACAGCGGTTTGCAACATGTTTACATGTCGTCTGGCTTATTGTTGCTCATGTTACACCGGTGTGTTCATGAGCCCATACTGGCTCATATTTTGATTCGATATCAGGGGTTGCAGACTAACATGTCCAGCACGTTGAATATAAAAAAATGTGGAAATGTTTAAAAAATTTCAAAAATATCAAAAATACCTATATGTGCATGACAAATTTGTAAGATGGAACATCGGTTTGCGACTTGTTGACATGTCGTCTGCCTTATTTTTGCTCGTGTCACACCGGTGTGTCCATGAGCCCATGCTGACTCAGATTCTGATTCGCTGTCAGCAGTTGCAAGTTAACATATTCCAGCACGTTGATTATAAAGGTTGCGGAAGTTGAGTGTTTATGTAGTCATCTTTTGTTGTCCCTTATTGTAATGGATGCCCACAGCACTGACCAACTGTGTTAAAATTGGGTTGTTGGTATCGTGTAGTCGTAATGATGTTCAAGCAGCAAGCTCTGAGCAACCTGTCGTCCTGTCCTGTCAACAAGGTTGTCTTGTCTTTTGCTGCTTGAACATCACAACACTGATTTGTGGATATAACTTACATATTTATATTATGCAACACTTTTTTCACATCAGCAATGTGCAGGGAAAA
The DNA here is from genome assembly GCF_037126465.1 of Ornithodoros turicata. Classification (NCBI taxonomy): domain Eukaryota; kingdom Metazoa; phylum Arthropoda; class Arachnida; order Ixodida; family Argasidae; genus Ornithodoros; species Ornithodoros turicata. The sequence goes on from NC_088201.1 coordinate 51,420,809, forward strand.
ATTAAACAGAGCTGTGAAGCCTGCGAATTTGAGTTATATTTGTGACCCATTAGTAGGTGTTGATTTTGGCACAGGAAGGAGTGCCACTCTCCTGAGTTAGTGTCAGCTACTGAAAGAGTACAAGACAACATTATTGAGCATAGTTTGGCGATATACAGCTCCGGTAGGGATAATACCTTGGAGAGGCTATATGCAAAGCAAATTGATGTAGCCTGCTGGATCAAGCACTTCCTTCTCGCAATACTACCGCGGTACGCGGGACTGCCGTTTCGTGCGGTGCCGACAATTTCTGTACACATCACTTTTGGCTATTATCAACAAAGTAATACCTACCTTTCAACACTGCGTATCCAGTTCTTTGGACATCGCTACCGCTAACAGTTGACCGCGTGACGATGGACAGCTTTTAGTTTGAACTGCGTCCGGCGCCGTCCCATATCGTGCTCGCAGAGCGTCTCTTAATTCATATGCATCGTGAACGAAACGTGCGGAGTACACGCGTGTGACAATCAGACCTTTTGTTGAAGATGCTTCGAGTATGTGACTCCCAACAGCTGGTTTTCTATGTCCACTTTTGTCACATTGGCGTCGACAAAAGAGTTGTTATACACCCGGGTTACGTTTCCACCGCTTCCATACGGAATATTCTTTTCGCAGGTAAGACGAAGTAGAAATGCTCAAAATACCGAACGATACGAGACAAGTTCGTAAATAAGCGTGAACTGACTTTATTAGGTGGAGTCATTCACGTAAACTCCCGCTCGAAATGAAGATGCGAGACGTATTGACATTAGAGCCCTGCACCAGGCCGACTATTCCGGGCCCGACCCGGCCCGGGAGCATCGAAAAATGGCCCGGCCCGGCCCGACCCGGGCCCGGACCTTCATATTTTTATGCGGCCCGACCCGGCCCGGCCCGATGACCCAGTGACTAGAGCCCGGCACAGCCCGAAATCTAAGCAAATAGAGCCCGGCCCGGCCCGGTAACCCGGCGAGTAGATCCCGGCATAGTATTTCCAGCCGCGACGTACGCGTTTCTGGCGATTCTCAAACAAATTTATCAGTAAATTTATAAGGAGAGAAGACAAACATACAAGTGATGGCGGTTTAACACCATAACCGCACCAAACCAAATTAAATCCAGAACGTACGCGGGCATGGGCGTTATCGTTACACTGTCAAGATTTTGCGGAGGTAGAGGATGCTGTCGACAAACTCCTTCTCCCAGTCCATACCCCTCTCACCAAGCTTTGCCAAGTGCTTGTGAAATACGTGAGGAGTGAGGAGCAATGTAAAGTGGCTTTCAGAATGTTCTAGAGGGTCAAATCATATGCCTAATGCAGTATCCCTTGCTTCTCTTTGCAAAATATGCACAGGAATGACGCAAGCGCATGATATGAACTAATGCATCTCCATTGTGTGGAATTAGCTGCGTGGCCCGGCCGGGCCTGACTCTCGGAAACATATTTGTCGGCCCGGGCCCGGCCCGGCCCGCGGTGGTGGCGTATTTTAACGGCCCGGGCTCGGCCCGGCCCGGAGCACACAGCCAATAACAAGCCCGGCTCGGCCCGCGGGCCGAGCTGGGTCGGGGGCCCGGGCCCGTGTAGGGCTCTAATTGACATTGTTGTTCGGCCACATTTTACATGCACCACCAGACCACCACCAGACCACATGCAGCAAATTTATTGCCGTCGCCGTGATCCTCGAGCACCTTTTGGAAGTTGTATGTTCTCACCGCTGCAAAAGGGCGCGAGAGCAAACGATTTCTTCATCCAATAACGGGTCTGCCATCGTAGCGGATATCGCTGTTGCCAACAGAAATCGCGATGTGCTGGCGCTGTTCTTATCAACTTAATTCGTTTATTTAATAACCGTGACGATTCTGGACGAGGGAATTCACAGTATTAAGTTTTCAGCAATGAGGAATCGAATGGTACGCTTTGTGGATGGGCCAGGGTGTACGAGACCGTCCCTTTAACCCTCACACTAGTTACGGTGGTAGTTCACCAAAGTGCATGCGGAGACCATGGTGCTGTGTCCGTAATTTGATGAGGTTCGTGAGCCACAAGGAGTGCTCACATGTGAAAATTCTGCCTAACATGGACAAGGGGCAGCTGTACGCCCTGCAAGGCTAAAAAACATGCCTGGAAATCTGGTTTTGTTCCTAATCTTCCATCAGTTTTTTTAGAGCGTAGTTTCCTTCTCTTTTGTGGTCAAGGGCCCGCAGGCCAGAGAATAGGTCATCGCGGGCCACATGTTTGCGACTCCTGTGCTGGGTGGTAGATATCCCTGTTGCCAAGAAGTATCATACACATGAAGGAGAGCTTGGAGTGACATCCCGTCAAGATTTCGCAGTGCGGCGTAGGTGGTTTAATGGGGTCCAGGGGACGAGAGCACATTTAGAAGCGTCAACGTTGTCTTTAGCGCGACTTGAGTAATGTCACGTCCCATAATCTCCAGCGGACTGGACCAGTCTTGGTGAATATCAGCCGTCTAGCTTTGGACAAAACTACTGTGTAGCGGGGTCGTCGATCGAGGCGGTAGCCGGTGTCGTAATACCACACAGGAATCCGTCACTAGCGTGTTTTCGTCTACACCCTTAGCGATAGCCAAGGTCGCGAGAGGATTCGTTTACGGGCGCCTTTTTCAGAGACCTGATTGTCCTCCGGAACTTTGTGACCGGGTCGAACGGTGAAAGGTGTTGACAAAAATTACGCCAGCTCTTCCGGTCTTCTTTCTTGTGTTCTCGTACTAGAAGGTCTGTAAGTTTCCCAGTCCGACGAGCTGTTCTTTCTGCTCGGCGACACAATGCCCTAAGGTGGTTTATGGAGAATGACCGACATGTCCTGTTATCCTTTTGGACGTGACCACGACGTCCTGACTGCCACAACTAGTTGCTTGCGAGAGCGCCTTTGGTGACCCGGCGTGCACAGATGCTGTGAGGCCTTCACGAAAGAGTTTCCAGTTCGTGAAATAAATAAATCCAGTACTTGGTGAGAGGGACAGTCTGTCGTGCGAAATATACAGAGGAAAACGGTCACTATCTCTGGTGTGGACATCCGTAAAGTACGACAAGTGGCGCGTTATGTCTGCTGAGCACCACGACAGGTCCAATACATCGAGTAACGTTGGGGATGGCTCTAGGGCATTTCAGTACAAGACGTTTTTGTACGGGAGATTCTGGTACGAAGTTCTCGGTACAATGACATTTCGGTAATGGACACCTCGGTATATACACGGGCATCTCAGTACAAAAATTGTCATGTAAGGAAAATGTTTGCACGCCATTTCGTCGCCATTAGAAGTTCCAGCCTTCGTGATAAAATAACGGAATGCCCACCTGGAAAGGATACATTGGAATTTTTGCGACAATGTAGATTCGAGGCAGAGGCAGTGGGCCTATAGAAAGCAGCAACTCCCAATTTTCAAAGACTCTATTAAATCGGGTATAATGTTGTCCCTGCCCAATTTTCTTGTAGATCGGGATCGCCGCTGAGTTTCAGGCAAGTTCTCAAGTAAATTAATTACTGTTATGTTTCTGACACTATAGGAGCCCGGAAGACAACGAGATGTGGTACGTGGAGAACAGTCCTTCGGTCACGCCTATATATCTGGGCCCCGAACCTAGTTTCACGACCCTGGTTGCTTAATGCAGTTGCGCATTAGGCTTTTGATCACATTAGGTAATTTTGCGTACTGTGGCGATCCAGGCTTTGAACAAAACGGTTTAACAAACTTAACTTACTTCCTTGTCTTCAGTGGTCGCAAAGTGCGGACCCTCCAAACTGTCACAGAAGTTCGCGTCCCCCACCCTCTTTCGGTGATTGGGAGAATTCCCTTTGCTGGATGGGATAACGGGTACCTGCACCAAACGCGCAGAGCGCAGGACCATACAATATTATGACAACCTCGGAGTGCCTTCCCGCAGGAAGGGTGACTTCTGTTGTTGTTGGACAGTATCGTTCCCCTACAGAAGTAGACCCTCGTAGAAGGGAGCATCGCCATGTATGTGTGGAATTGTAGATAGCTTGCAGCAAAAGGAGGGACACACAGAGGAAGACACAACACGATGACTGCCATTCCATCATCAAGCGGCTGCATTGAAAGCGCTCCTACGTTTCCTTGAAGAAACCCATCTGATCGACATTTTGTGACACTTTCTGGTCCCTCGTTTGTGACAAGTGTTCCCACTAGTTCGGGACGTTTGTCTCCCGCCCCCCAAACTACTGGGTTTTCTTCCTTTTTTCATTTCTTTTTTTAATTTATTTATTTATTTCAACTAACTGCGGCTGAGTGTCTGGGGTAGCCAGTGTGACTTTGACGTTACTTACATCCCCCCCTTTTTTTTCTTCTTCTTCTTCTATCACATCACACATCACATCACACAATGACTGCAAACTCACAACTGAAGATTTATTCACTGCGGATTCACTGCATAATGTCTACAATGTCACGTTACCAACTACCCCAACTATCAACAGTGCTATGTGTGGAAGCTGCGGAAGTCACGGTATTCTGGATGGAATGTTCACCAGCACCAATAGACCAAAGCGAACAGCAATCGAAGCGAATACCAAGCGAATACATATGTATAAGACTGCACACATATGCAACACGAGTACGGGTACACAGCATATGTAGATGATATTTGCACATTGAGCTTCCTATGATGCAGCACTGGCTTTGTTTTATACCTTCTCTTCTGACTTTTTCGTGCTTATGAGTGCCGCTTCCGAACTATTCCAATATATTCGGTTTGGAAGAGCAATCGCTTCCATTCGAAATTCCAATATAGTATTCCACATTCGATTCGGAATTCGAATCGAGTACACAAGCATTCGCTTCAGTATTCGAAAAAATCCTAATATTCGCACAGCCCTATCAAGCACTGTTGCTGCAAGATGCGCAGAGTGTTGTAAAAGACTACAAAACTTTAGCCGTATTCGTTCATGCATATGATTGTGTTACATAATTGATCGAATTGAGTTACATAATTGATCGGTTTGAGTTACATAATTGATAGTCCATTTATTCCCTTCCTCAAGTGAAATGGGAGCTATATGCCAAACGAGCCATGCCGAGGACGGACTAATTATTCGCAGTGTTCTCCGCGCCATATTTGTTCATATGCGTAGCATTTGGTACGTTCTGGTTGGTTACACAAGCAGATATGGGCATGAGTGTTTTCGACCCATCAAATAACCTTGGTGTTTATTACAAAAACATCCCGGTAAGATCATTTATCCCAGCACAGATTTTAACCCTCGTTTACAAACTCGACGGGCGCAACACATGCGCGCCGCGTCCCGCGTATGACTTGTACCGAGATGCCAGTGTACAGAGATGTTCATGTACCAAGATGTCCGTGTACCGAGATGTCCATGTACCAAGATGTCCGTGCACCGAAAAGTCCGTGTACCGATATGTCTGTACGAGAATAGGGGTTCTCGGGAACCGGCGCGGTACATACGGTCGATCGGTCGGTCGGTGCGTGGGCCAGTGGCAAGGAACCGACCGGAGACTCGCCAAAAAGCGTTTTCGGGAACCGACGAGGAACAACCGCCGCGATACGTGTGGCGCCATCTCTCGTTACGAATAGAAGGAAAACATTTTTCCGGTGCATTGTAAATAAGCGTACTCCCGCACGCATTTTCTACCGATAAGATATTGTACAATCTACGAAGTGAACGTTTGAACAGTTCTAAGTCACCACAGCATCCCCACATGAAACGGCATCCAAAATGACGGCAGTGTTCTTTTCCCATATTTTCTACGGCGAGTTTCTGACCTTTAGTCTGATTAACGATGAACCAGAAACATCAACACACCGCGAGGTTTCCGAGGAACGAAACTTTGCGAGGAACCATTATGCCATCCAAGGAATAGTTGGCTGCTGCCAAGTAAATGGAATCCATCGTGGCGGCGGCGGCAGCTATGTTTCAGCATCGTTGAGGAGTCCCCGAAAGGGAACCTCAACCCCGAAGGGCAAAGGGTGACATCGAAGGGGCCAGGAAGATCGCCGCGCGGGAAGGATAATCCCCACGGAAAGCGCGTGCGCGTCGCTCCCGTCTCTCCCAACTGATCGTACCGGGTGTGCTCAACCGGTTCCCGAAAACTGTACCGAAACGTCCGTATACCGTTGGGGCTCGCATATAAGTTGGCGCCCTATTGTTCAGTAGGCACATGTGACGATTCTCCCTTGCATCCAACAATTTTCTTCATCTGTCGTCCGTCCTTCGGCTTCCCCAGGCGGTATGATAAGGGAGTATTGTATCTCATTACGGCCGAAGTCTCATTACGGCCGATGTCTCAATACGGCCGAAAGTCTCAATACGGCCGATAATCCTTTAATCCCCAAGTGTCTCATTACGGCAAAAGTCTCAATACGGCCGAAGGTAGTCTCATTACGGCCGAAGATGTCTCATAACGGTCAAAAGTCAAAATGTGTATTGTAACGTGCATTGACATGCAATGGTGCAGCCAGGTATGGATATACATTCCAGAGGGTATAAGCCATGCAGTGTGCCCTTAGGGCCCTTATCATATACATATATAAACATAATGTGAGACAGTCAGTATGTTATCATACCACAGCACAATGCCTCATATTGTGTAATGTGTACACCCCAAAGGTAGTGTTGATGTTGCTGTGAAGCAGCAGGCTACTAGGTGGAGTTAGCTACTTGTGGAGAGCTAGATGAACATCGGCTTTGTTGTGACGTTTTTTGGAGACATCCTACAGTCATTGGCCAAGAAGGAACACCTATCTCAGTCGACGTCAGTTTATTTCCGTTCACTTTACAATGATACAATTCTTGCTTCTGGAATGAGTAGACCTGCAATAAGCAAAGAGCAACCGTGAATAAGCTAGAATATAAAAAAGAAAACAGGCATTTGACTCTACATGACTGGATTTAACGTGCACAAGCTGCATACATGTTGATATGTGTCCGTTATTTCATACAAGGCTAACATAAACCTTCATCTAGACAAAAAAATGACAAGCCTTAAAAATGTGACTTGCAGGTAAACACAATGCATAACCATGAGATGAATTTAGTTGCATTAGTTGCCCGAATTTAGTTGCGGGTGCCTTTGGCAAAACTGCCATCTTCTCCTGGTCGCACGTCACAGAAAACGTCATTTTGAGGTCATGTGACTTTGTTTACATGTCGTTTTGGCGCTTACCGACATATCTCCGTCGTCATAACGCCAAGAGATTAACATATTTTGCCAGCGTAAACCATGCGGTGGTTCTTCCGCAACATTGTACCCCATTTCTCCTTAGTTTAAGTACATCGCATCGGCTCGGTGAGTCCTAACGGGCGGTCGTCATCACATCTTTGGAAGTCGTCAACAGCACGAGGCCTTATGTGCAAAACTGTGCATTTTACTGCGAGATTATCGGATAAAAATAATTACCGTGATCGAAAGACATCCAAAACGTCGCGCAGAAACAACAACTGCATTGTTTACAAACGGTTTGGCCGCCGATCACGGGCGCCGTCATCTTTAAGGTCACGTGTGCCTTGATGTTTGCTGTGACATGCGACCAGGACCTGTCCAGGATGCATTGCGTTCGCCCAGCACGCTTTCGTCTACGGAGCAATACGCAATACATTGAGTGCCACCCCTGTGGAGCGGCCCCTACGACAGTTTTCTATCGGGACGAGCGTAGCCGGCCTCGCATTGCATTCTGGGATGCTCCTGTCAGACAGGAGCATCCCAGAATGTAATGCGAGGCCGGCTACGAGGCCGGGTGACGTGGTAGACTAACACGTCACCACTCACGTGACCCTCCAGACAGCATGGCTCCAGCAAAGCAAACGACGCGAGCTGTAGTTGTGTCGCAGTTCAGATGGCAGTATTACGTTGAACGCGTGCTTGCACTTTATTTCTGTGTGTTCGAATGCTTACTGTTCTATTAGAAGACCAGTCACAGTGTGCAGAACGCAAAAGGAGTACGCTGGACCGGAAAAATCACGTGTGGCAACGGTTACTTCCAACGTATGTACTTTCCTTGACTAAGTGGTAAAGAATGCCGTTCCATTCATCAGATTTGTATAACAACAGAAGATATGAAATGAATGCTGAAAATCAGCTGCCTAGTCAGGCGGCTTCGCGGGCGCGAGGTATTGGAACGCAGCCCGAGTGAACAAGAAACGAGATACCCAACGTTGCTAGACACCATCAGAACTTCCGAAGTGAGAGCGTGAGGGTATATATAATAAGATATCAAAACACGAAAGGAAGAGTATTGATCCCCCCTCCTTCATTAGCATGCAAAACGTAAATAGCGCTGAGATGAACATGCATGTCCATGACGCGAGTTATTTTCACTGATCAAAAAGAGGTCACGTGGGATTGCGTGACGCTTACGAAATGTGGAGCAATGTGCAGTGAGCATCATGGCGAAACGAAACTTTTAAATCGTGCATTGCACTTCATGGTAGCTGCCAGAAACGAAGCAAACTTATGAGACACTGGATTACAGGTATGTTGGCATCTTTTTCATTCCCGCATATCATTTCACATTACACTGTGCGTGAATACATGGTGTCATGTCATGGGTGTCATGTCTTACGATGCTGGGGAAGTAGTTGCATGGGGAAGTGTGCATGGTTCTAGACTTTTAATTTTTGATCGCGTAATCGGAATATCGGCACCTCTCGCGTTGTGGCTTGCATGTGATCAACCAAGTGCTGTTCCCCTACTAGCGCTTCTTACAAGCGACAAAACGAAACATGTGGGAATGTAAATTTTTGATTACTCATATATAACGAGAAAATGTATCGTTTTCAGGTTGCTGCCACTACTCCATGTGCCCGCAATTGTCCTGCGTGTATGATTACACTAACGACGTCGCCCGCCACGGCGGAAGTGTTTTGCGCACACGCGTTTCAGCATGAAGCCTGCAGGTAACATCTGATGCTTACCCTTCGGATATACTGATTCTGAATTTACATATTGTAGCTTAGAGGAATTCCGAATGCCAAGAGTGACACACACTTATAACATTGTGACATCAGTGCAGTAGCATAAGCTCTAATGTAGTGCCCCACGAAAATGAACGAGGGGCAGTGGTTTATCCAGAATCCCAAGCACGAGAGGGGTGTTGGAAAAAATTGTGGGGGGAGGTCATCATTATAGTTACGTCATTACAGCCTAACATATCATTACAGACGTGTCTGAAGCTGAAATCGCAAGCGCACCCCCTGTAGGGGGTGCACAGGCAAAAAAGTTAGAGGGGTCTGGATAAAGCACTGACGAGGGGGACTCCTCCACCCCATGTAAAGCTTCATAAAACACCTCCTGAAATATTTTCCTGGCTATGCAGCTGCATCATTATGACGTAATTGTCATTGTTGTCCATAATTCTTGAATATGTTCTGAATATATGAAAAAAAAAAAGTCTGCTTGACAGCATATGTCTTATGGTCATCATCAAACAAGAGCATATGTCATTTTGTTCAGCACCTTATGTACTTTTTTTAAATTTGAGGTGGACGTAAATTGTAGAAGGCAACTAGTGGGGGAGAAGATCATACTCATAGGTCATGTGGCTCCTGGAGCTCCCAGTGGGCTCCCTTGTGGAGTAACTTTTCAGAACAAACACACACAGTTTGCTCACAGAACCAACGAGTAGGATATTGCTTGAATACTGAGAGAAAATGGCGTAACACATACAAATATCCTGTGACACATATGACAATGAAAACATTTTTCACGAGGGGTGCATGAACCATTGTGTGTGACACAAGCCGTGGAGGCACACCGCCTCGGACACACTTTGGGAAGCATAAAACACAGCGATTGCTAATATGGTGGATGTTTCTTTTTCTTTTTTTTTTTTTTTGCCGTGATGAAACATCTTCGGCCGAAACGAGACTACCTTCGGCCGTAATGAGATTTGGCCGTAACGAGACACTTGGGGATTAAAGGATTTTCGGCCGTAATGAGACTTTCGGCCGTAATGAGATGTTACCCCAGCATGAGCGTGGGGGCTTCCAGTGAATCAAGTAAGTGTTCGAGGTCACTCCACGGAACCCGTACCGCGGGACGTATGAGGGTGGTTCCATAAGTTTCCGGCCCGAGGTAGAAAATGCGCGCGAATTTGAAAATGCGATTAAGGACGCGTGGCGCCATCTGTTGGAGGGCTAGAGCACCACCCTCAACCCTCTCCATACTTTTGTCGGTTGGAGAGCGGCATTTCAAACAGCCAGGGTGCACTCTTCAGTTAAAATGGAAAAAATTGAGTACCGTGCTGTGATAAAATTCTTGACAAAAGAGGGACTTTCGCCTAAAGAAATTAAAGCGCGACTGGACAACGTGTACTGGGAAGCCTCTCCGTCGTACACAACGGTAAAAGACTGGGCTAAGCAGTTTCGACTGGGGCGAGAGTCCATTGAAGATGATCCAGGCGATGGTCATCCAGTGGAAGTGGTGACACAAGAAAATTTGTCTCTTGTCGAGGAGGAAGTGCTGAGCGACAGGCGTCTGAAGGTGATGGAAATCTCAGAAAGGCTAGGGCTTTCCAAAACAACCGTTTTTCGCATCATCGGCGAGGGCCTTCACATGAAAAAGGTCAGTGCGAGATGGGTGCCACGACTTCTCTCGGCAGTTATAAGCAACAGTGCGTCGTCTGTGCAAAACAGTTTTTGGAGCTCTGTCAAGAGAACGAAGAAGTATTGAAGTCAATTGTCACAGGGGATGAGACCATGGTGCTCTACTATGATCCCCTTTCGAAAAAGGAGTCGATGGAATGGCGCAAACCAGGAGAAGCACCCCCAAGAAAAGCCAAGGTCACACAATCCACAAAGATCATGGCAACAATATTTTGGGATTGTCACGGGATCCTCCTCATTGACTTCAAAGAGAGGAACGCAACAGTGAATGCGATTTACTATGCTTCACTCCTGCACCGACTGCGAGACGCCATCAAGGGAAAGAGGCGCGGCAGGTTGAGTCGAGGTGTACGGTTGCTCCAGGACAATTCCCCTGTCCACACGGCTTCTGTTGCCAAGGCTGCACTGAAGGAGTGCGGCTTCGAAGAAATCCACCACCCACCCTACAGTCCAGACTTGGCACCGAGTGACTATTTCTTGTTCTCAAACTTGAAGAGGGATCTCAGAGGACGGAGATTTCAAAACGATAGTGAGATGCAAGAGGCAGTTTTCCAGCATTTTGCGGACAAAACTTCGGACTATTTTTTCAGGGGTATAAGAATGCTGGTTGAAAGGTGTCAAAAGTGCATCGAAGTTAAGGGTGACTATGTCGAAAAGTGATACACTTGTTTCGTCTCTATGACTATTAAAAGTTGGTCGGGCCGGAAACTTAGGGAACCACCCTCGTATATACCGGGTGTTTCACAGGTGGCACCATCGAAGAACTTTTTGGTAAATATCCTTGGGACAGCGGCCATGAACTGAGTAGTGTGCGGCTCATTTGTATACGCTCACTAATTAAATAACCATCCTAACTTTTAAATTTTACTTCGCACGCTTTCGAAACCACTGTTTTACGTCTCGGGACCTTCAGCGGAAAATATTGCAAGAAAAAAAAAACACGTCGACAGTTAGTGATTTTTTTTCGAATAATTAATCGGTTTACATATTGCTTGCCCGGAGCAGAGCACCACTGGGCTCTTTGGATCAGCTATCCGGCTGTCAATTTCGTGTTCATCCGCCTGGTTCACGTACGGGTCGAAGGAAGATTAGGAACAGACAGATTTGACAGCCGAAAATCAGTCACTGGGCGAAGCGCACACGCTGATCTTGAGCGCTCCGTGTTGTGTTTTCTCTGTCTTCTGCCCATTGCTCAGGCACCTTCATTATCGGGTTTGTCCTCCACCTAGCCTGCATTTGCGCCATTTTATCGCTGATAGTTTACGTTTGCGGAACTGTTGGCTCCGTCTAAATACCCTCCCTCCTGTGCAAGAAAAAAAGCGCTACGCCACAATCACGTATTTCGCCATTATCAATGTGTCTGCCAGCTACGAACCTGAAAAACGCACGTGCATTAAAATACCCATCCCTGAAGTTTGATATGCAAATGAGCCGAAACCGAAAACGGCACCCCTCAGGAGCGCATCACCTTCGCCGACGGAGGCTTATCTGGGCCGGAAAGAGGTTGGTTTATCTGGCCAACAGATCGGTGCCTAGTTCAGCCATCTCCGTCGCTCCTAATCACGTGGCCCTCTGACGTGAAGTGAGCGCTGTGCTCCTTGTGTTCCCGGTCGCCGCGGTTTCGGTTTCGGCTGCATATCAAAATTCGGGGATCAATATTTGAACGCGCGTGCGCGTTTCATGATTTTTTTTTAGCGCGGAATGGCTTTCAACGAGGATGATCTCTCATTCTGCTATCTCGCTTTTGCCCGAAATCTCCTAATTAAAGAGTTCATTAATTAATTTTATGTAATTTGTCATCTTGAAGCTGCATACTTTCTTCGAGGCGATATCCGCCTGGCCGTATAACACAACTGCGAAAATGTCATCTATGCTGTTCTCATAGTTTTTTTATATAAAAAATCTGTAAAGGATAAAGATAAACACCCTATGTATATTTATCACTTGCATATTTAAAAAAGAGTGCGACCACACAAACCTCAATTTTAAATTTAAAAAAAGACATTCCTTGCGTTGCACTATAAAACCAGAAGTTTGCCGCATAGTACGCACCTGACCTGGGACAGTGACTGGGGCGTACGCCTTTCGATGACTGTCGTGTCGTATTCTCGTTGCTGTGTCAGGCGCATGTGGCTAACAACAACAGGCAAAACGTAAGCACACACATGTACTCAATGTCCATGCTATGTATGCTATGCTGTTTCCATGCTGCAGGTAACATAGTAGACGAGCTTCAGATAACTGCATTAGTGAGTTTTAGTATAACGTTACGCTATCGCCTTTGTGTACGTAAGGAAAAGCGTGGTGTTTCAGCGCGATGGGCGAAGCTCTCTTTCTAATTTGCGCGTGCGCAGAACCACCAACGCTATCCCTTACGTACGCACAGACGATAGCGTACGATGCATTAAATCTCTATTATATACGTCGCTTCGCAACGCTTCGTATGAATTTTTCACCTGCTACGAGGGCCTTGTCTTTTTTTTTTTTTTTTTTCATCGGTTTCCTGTCGTCCAGTAAGCCTGCATAAGCTCGCAGGTCACAGCGAAAGCCTTTTACGCCTCCAAACGGTGCTCCACCCTTGCATATTGACACTTCACTGCATTCTTCCAGAACAGCGCGAACTAGCAAATAACTCTAGGCTGCGTGTCGGGGCGAACAACAAGCCAAGTAAACAACGACGCTGTCCTGTCAACGGCTGTTCGCCACAGGACGACATGCTTAATCGAATCGCCGCCTGAAATATTGATGCGGGACAAGCAAATTAATGAACACTTGGGAGCGTTTTCACGCTTACATTGTTCGCCGCTGGATCAATAGCGATCCACTGGGGGTTGTAATACTGCACAGACCCTATGCCTGGGGTCCACAACGGGCAGCCCTCCGGAGACTGTTCTTTATCACACGCAGATTGATCGTCTTTGTGGCCTAAGGGTAGCGATTGGTACGTGGAGCGTGCGTGGCCAGCAACAGGGATAGACAGTTTCTTCAACAGGATGCCAGAAAGAAATTTCGTGACCGTAAAAAGGCAGGTTCTGTTCAATATAACTGTTGTTATTATGACGCGATTACCACCTTTTTCCCATTTTTGTGTTTTCACTGGCAGAGACTGTTCACATCGAGGATAGATAACATGATATAACTCTTTTCGGTTGGTTTTCTGTAACTACTCAAAATTTGTTCGCGTGCGCCGCTTTCAAAACTCGAATGTCACGTGGCAAAGTGTTTCTCATGCAGCTCTCCGTTCAATGCAAGTTTTACTTACCTGTCATATTCAAGTGACAGAAAAGCGTCGCAGCACGCATTCCACTCGCGCGCGGAATCCCATAGTCCGCAGAAATATTTCCCGCACAGTTGCGTAACATCAAGGCAAAAACTTTTCCGAAACATCTCGTAATACGAGCTTTGCGGTTTTGAATATGGACGCATCCAATTTCGCTAACATCACTTTGTAAAGCATGTTATGCTACGTACAGAGAATTGGAAGCGAAAGAAAACTAGATTTCGGCAAATATCACGGACAAGGAAACGAATATATCATTCAACAAGGAATATCTCGAAACCACCAAACTTTCTTCGGGGCGCTACAAGACTCTAGGACGTCATGTTGTTACAGCTGAACGCCTTAGAGTGTCGCGTTGTCAACTGCCAAAAAATAAAGCGGAAAACTAGAAAGGAACTATAAGAAAACATAGTTCAGTTTCAGATAAATATTCCATACAGCACAGTCACGGCAAGCAACAACGATGTACAGTATCACGCTCAACTTGCAAAGCTCCGCTAGTGACGCATATATAACGTACAGGGCGCGTGCAACGACGCTTCCGAAATGCAGCGAAGCACGAACGCTCTTGTTGCTAGACTCCTGCTGCTTTCGCCCGATAATACACCTCATTTAGCAACCACATGAACAAGTTCTCGTCCCTCATGGACGTGCTACATCGAAAAGCTTTTATGAAGCCGGCGGCGTTTGTCCAGTTTATGATATTGGGACATGCTGCATGTATAAGGTGAGTAACCCAACATGTAGTCATGGAGGAGCCTTGTTTGCCAGAAGCATAGAAAATGCATGAAATCATACAGAATGACTCAGCGATACACTCGTCCGTATCAGGGTTCCTTGTGACAGCATTGCTGGTTGTATGCAGACTCGTGCGTAACGCGTTACTACTAATTGCGTTACTTGGAATCAATTACTTTTTGAGTAATTTTTCGAATAACCCATTACTTTACTGTCAGAGTAATTTATCGAGTAATCAATTACATCTATGAGTAATCAATTACTTTTTCAGCGGAGACTGACTTATATTTCAAATGTTCTGTCCGAAGTCATGTCCCTCGTGTTGTCAGCCTTTTGATGGGCTGTTCTGCTATCGCAAGCGGAGGTCATTGAAATAGAATTCTGGAATTTCAGGGTCTCTACGGCTAATCTCTTCCTATTCTTCCTACACCAGTGTCGTGGTACCTGAAGCCCTGGAATTTTAATGAGACATGGAGAAATTCCAGGCAATGGTCTTCAACACTCAGGTTATCGGCTTCCCGGGCGATAAATACAGTAGAGGTACAGCCGGTTGGATTGTGTCGGTTGCAATTTTTCGGTGACGCGCGGCGGTACCATGCAAGGGAGTGTTGTTTCTTTTCTTTTCTTGTGTGTGTGTGTGTCAACCATTTCATGGTATCGAAGCAGTAACTACGTTACCGTGTTCATATCAACACTGTTTGGCTGATGTGTTGAGATGTATGAAGGATTGTCTACCTGTCATACGCGTTTCTTACGTGTTATTTCAGCTATTCTGCAGTTGTATGTTTTTGTTTTCTGTGTGTGTGTGTATGTTTCTTTCCTTTTTTTGTCACACAAAGGGAGTATAATTTGCTTGAATGCAGAGTAACCACCGGAGTAACGCTTTACTTTTCCTCTCATTACTCAATTACATTTGGAGTCGAGTAATTAGTAACGGTAATCAATTACTTTTTTCGAGTAACGGGCACAAGTCTGGTTGTATGTGTCCCTCCCCCATCTTTTTCTACTGAATAAATAAACTTGCGATTGCTAGTGCTCGTTCACATCTGTCGCTTGGTCTTGTCTTTGTTGCGCCTGTCTCCCCGACATGAATTGTTACAAACTAGTAGCCCAGTTTCTTGTTTTAAAACGTTGCGGGAAGTTCGCGTATTCCACGAGGAAGCTTTTTTTAATTCCGTGTTAGCGCCGCGAAGCAACTGTGGCTATGAGCGGCGTACAGACGCGGACAGATGGAGAGAGGACAGCAGGAAGGAGTGGGGGACAGAGGGGTTAGTATGTGTCCTGGGCCGACTTCAAGGGGGACTGTGCCGACATTCGTCTGGAAAGTCTTCGGAAAACCCAGGGAAAACCTCAGACAGCACAGCCAGTGACAGGATTCGAACCCGTGTCACCTCCCACACTCTAAAATCTGTACCTCTTAAAAACCCCTTTTATAAGGTACATTTTTGCAAAAATGTACACTTTATTTTATGCGGTAAGAAAGCACCTAAAAGGTACAGCACTTTTAAGGTACAGCCGTGTAAGAGGTACTGCCGTCTAACAGGTACGCCCGTTTAAGAGGTACATCCGTCTAAGAGGAACGCCCTTCTAACAGGTACGCCCGTCTAACAGGTACGCCCGTCTAAGGGGTACAGTTGTCTAAGAAGTATACAGTCCGCACACAACAGAGAGGAACATGTTTGTGGTGGTGTCATAATCTGCACGTGACGTATGGCACGCACAGTAAAATGCACGACGCTCATCATGTATTGTGCGCTTATGCTTTCGTATCGGTAGTGGTAATACACACTCGCAGAAGTGTGCATCTGTAACATACGCGAAGGCGACCAACGTGTTGCAAGCACATGCGGAACAAAGACAAAAGGCGATCTGAATACTGATTCGCTTTTTATTTGACCTTCAGCTATTTCAGCAGCTGCGAAAGCCGTGGCTTCCTGTACGGCCACGACATATATTTGCAGCAGGCCTAACAACTGGCCAAAAGCAGTTGGGTGGTATGTCAAGTTTTTTACGTAGTAAACTGTCAAGCAGCACAGCAGCACAAACTCATATAAGCATGTCCGATGGTTCCAGCTGCACAGCCTCTCCGTCACTACACCAAACAAGGCTCTCCTGCCCGAAAAAGAGTTTCGGTCCCGGAGAGACACCCTCTTCGGGGACGGTCTGGAGAGGAACGCCGCAATTAGTTCGTGTTTGTGCCTTCCAAAAGATTTGACTCAAACAAAGGAAGCAGTCCACATACCGTTGATATCAAGTCATACTTCGAATTTTTTTGGACGTAAGAATACGTCCACATCGACGAACGTCGGCGATTCTTTTCCTTCATGGCTGAAAAAGCCGCCAGGATGTTGGTCATCACCACCATAGCTTCATCAAAGCTTTTGCGGAATCTGACGTCGAATTCCAGTATCAGCTGAGAAACAAATGAAGTTTAGATATTAGAGATAAAACTACACTGTCAGCTTGAGCAGTAACAGAATAGCAAAACCGATCACTTCGCTTGATTTATTTCGATCGTATGAATAATTAGTGTTGACAAACTACATCGCTACGCCGTTAAGTGAAGACGTCATTCTGACCCATGGGTGTTGTGCTGACTGGCTACTCTTGCTGGTGCCTGACCTTCCAGCAAAGCAATGCATAAAGGTGATCAGATTTCTCTTCAGTATAGAATTATAATTTTATTCCTTACTCGGGGAGCTGGATTCGAAAGGATCCATTGGAGGTGGCCATGCCACGGGGTAGTAGTATTAGTTATACTGACGGGAGGTACATTGGCGCGCAGACTTGTCTTAACCAGTTGAGCGCGTGTCATTGGACGCTGAGACGCAGCTGGAAGCGAGGTTGGGGTGATCCACTATCCCCTTGAAGGGAGGTCGATACGCACAGCGGATAAGGTTGCATTTCGGCATCTCCGTTGTGTGTACCGACCTTCCCTTCAACGGGATTGTAGATCATCCTGATCTCGTTTCCAGCTGTCTATCAGCGCCCGATGACACGCGCTCCGCTGGTTAAGGCAAGTGTACGGCCCACTGTATCTACATCAGAAAATATTTCAGAGCTACACTCTTAGAAATGAACTTCACCGCATAGCACGCTCCTAACCAACCATCATCTCGAATGGTATCGTTTTCTGCCCTGATTTGTTGAAAACGGGAGGCGTACGCCTTTTTTGTGACACTTATGCTGTTCATAATTTCACAAAAAAGGCGTACGCCTCCCGTTTTCAACAAGTCAGGGCAGATAACGATATCATTCGAGATGATGGTTGGCTAGGAGCGTGCTATGCGGTGAAGTTCATTCTTAAGAGTGTACAACTGGGAGGATAACCTGCAGCGCTAGACAAGCCTGAAATAATACACTGACGTGGAACGCTTCTAGGTTGTTAGATTAGCCCCCAATGCAATCGCATACGCACTCTGGCAAGCTAGCGTTCACAAAGCTCACCCCACATGCACGTAGTTGTAGCGAAAATGAACAACGTTAAAGAGCAACTTACCATCAGGTGCACCTTCCCGGCCTGTCCATGTCCCTTAACCGTCAACTTAACCGTGCGAAGACGGTGGCTTCCTGATCACAAATAACCTTCACACGCGGACGCGGCTGCACTTATAACGCATGTTTCTTCCGTAGGTATCAAAAGTTCGATTCGCTAGATATGAGGCAAGATAGAGAAAAAATAAGAAACTGACCCGCCTGACCTCATGAAACCACTATAAGGTGTGGCTTGTCGGTACGTCGACAGCTTATCTGTTCCGGAATGTTCTTTTTTCATGTTGGCCAAAAGAAAACCTGCCTCCTTCACGAACACACGGAGAGAGTTCAATCTCTTTCTGTTTTGTCGATGTAAATACCCAATAAGCAATAAACCACGCCTATACAGAACGGCATTTTCCTTCCTCACTGTCTAGCCTGTGTTCCTAATATACTTGAAACAGACGCAGACAATTTAAACAAAAGTACCACGGTTGAGGCTCTTTAGCTGACGACACAGACAGGAACGTTTTATCATCTGCCGTGAATTAAACAATCATAGTTGTAAATCAATCTATATCTCCAAGGCCGTGCGATGTCCATGCATTATCTGACTGCATCGAACCCTGTGGGGCGTTACTTGAACGCAAGAAGTGCTGAAAGCACTGAAAAGCACAATAAGATTTTGCGCAAGAGGTACTGCTTTATACGGTACAAGACACGGGACCTCATAAACTGACCGTGTACCCCATAAATATGCTTGTACCTCATACATACAAAGCGAGATCCTTTGTCTCGCCCAGTACCTCTTAAAGCAACTGCGGAAAAGCACTGATGTACCTGATATTTGCCAGGTACAGCTCGATCTAAGGTACGTTATAAGGTACCGATTTTAGACTGCAGTCTCGGCGTGGAAAGCGATCATTCTAACCACCATGCCACGGGAGCTGGTACGAGGAAGCTTTTGGCAGTTTCGGAAGGTGTCGACACGGCCCCAAGCCAGCTTATCCAGAATCGCGAACACGGGGTGGTGCGAAAATTGGAGGGGGGTCATTGTTACAGTTACGTTGTAACAGTGGTGACATATATATAAAGCTGAAATAACAGTGGCCCCCGTGGTGTAGGGGGTTCGCAGGGGGAAAAAATATTAGGGAGGTGTCGCCGAACATTTGAGGAGTGTTAGGGGGGTCTGGATAACTCACTCGCCGCAAGTTTTGACGTGAATACGTCTTTTGTCGTCGTCTTGCGTGGTAGGTGTTGAATGAATGAAAGTCAGTGTTTTATTGTAGAGAACGTTTATTATACAATCTGTTGAACACTGATCGATGGTAAGAGAAGAAATGTAAGGATAGATTCAGCTGAAAGGTTTCTGGCAAACGTTAAGTTGAGGCAAGTATTGCCGAGCGTGGTAGCTGATTGTCGCGGTCGAGAACGAAATTTTCTTGCATAAACTCGAGCTGGGTCATATTTTGGCGTTGGTTTTGGACAGCGGTGGCAATTTACCACGGCTCAAACATTGTTTGCATGTAGTACACACACGGAACTCGGTGACTGACTCGTCGTTAGAGTGTTGCCGAAGTACATCCACATGCCCGTTGGTCACCTTGGTGAAGTCTTTCACAAACCATAAACGGTTTCAAACACTGCATTCATGACCAAAGCCATCGGATACAAACACACGATCGAGGTGTGCGTTTACTATAGCGGTCCATTTCTGTTGCCATAGTTCATCCGTCGGGGGCCGTACCTCGGATGTCCTAATTTGGACCCGAATCATTTGTTAGTTTATTTCCTAATTATACTTTATTCCCTAATTCTTTTTCTTTTTATTTATTTCATATTTCTTAATTTTATTTATTTATTTATTTATTTCTGGAATAGCCAGCCGACGTCTCGTTTGGCTGACCTTTCCCCCGTTCTTTTTTTTTTTTCCTTTTCGTCTAATAAATATACCCCCCCCCCCCCGAACCGGTGCTTCATCGACATTTACATCTGTATCGGCAGACCGCATTTAGACGCCTAATTCCATCAGGGAGTCGGCAACAGTATCGGCATTGCTTGTACTCGGCCGGCAGACGGTCTCTGAAGGCCTGTGCCCTTTCGGCCCCACTAAGTGGCGCCTTTCTTGATTTTATTAGCAACTGTATAGGATGGGACAAGCGGAGTGCTTGCCCACATCAGGCTTCAAAAATACGTAGTACTGCCCTCGCCCAAAAACAATTCCTTCGGGAATCTAAACTCTTGGGCACTTTCTCTGATATCTTCTATATGACTATGCACAACGATTGGTGAAGGAGCTGTCTTTTCCTATATTTCTTCATAATTTTCTGTGTCTCTGCTGCTTTTATCTTCCCGTTGTTTGTTTGCTTTTGGGAATATAGCACGGTTGGAGCAGCTATCCCCCCCACACACAAAAAAAAAAAACGAAAAAAAACAAAGAGGAGCCATGCACTACTTTGTCTCCCTCCACGGCGATCTCTTGGTCCGCCCTATCTTTCGATGCACGTTGTCCTTTCTGGCCATATAGCGCGACATTTCGAAATTTTCACCCAAATCTCACAATTCGATGTTCACCACTGCCACAAATTACGCACGACCAAAGTGATATGATGTTGTCAGTATACACATGACACAGTGTTGGTGGTAACGCGTTACTGTAACTATAGAGCTACTTTTTTCGGTAACTTTTAACTTAACTCGTTGCTTTTGAGCTCCAGTAACGTCTTGGGGAACTCGTTCCTTTTTTCGCTAAGTTTGTCAAAGTAACTTGGGGTAAGTTCCAAGTTCCTTTTGTTCGATTCTGGTATACAAATATCGCAAGCTGCGTCCTCCCTCGCTAATGAGACGACAGCCACGTGGATACCGTCGCACATGCACGGCGCGTGTGACTCCTCTTTCCTGTTAGGTAAACGCTACAATGCCGCGACGAGCTGGTAAGTCTGAAGGGCCTTCATTATATTGTCAACAAACACATCAATTTAAATTCCTCGTTATACTTCAATTTTGCGGGACCTTCTCCACTGCAAAGTTCGCACTTTCTGAGTACTGTGTTCAGTCCGCACATACACGTGTTTAAATATAGTTGTTCTTTTTCCCACGCATAATATGTTTATGGATTCATTATTCCATTTCACCACATTACTGCCAACAATGGGGTAGGTAGAGTATCGCTCCTGACGATGAAACTCTCCAGTTATCATCATTAAATAAAGTTGTTGTTGCTGTTGGAACGAAATTCCGGGTGCTTACACGACTATTCCCGCGTAGGATTTTCTGTACCATGCACGCTTGCTCCTGCCATAGCCTTTAACACGGCTACTTATGTATAAATAAATAAAATTCTGTTTTGGCCGTACCATTGGGAGACTCAAACCACGTTCATCATATCCATGTGCTGTGTATTTATAATGACTAGAGAGCGGATTTTTAGGTACTGATAGGTAGCGCTCTTCATCACATGAAACGCTCGAGGCCAACCAACCTGCAGAATCATAACACTTTATTTTCAGATTGGAAGGAAAGTTGATACATAAAAAGGTGTGGGCCAACTTTATCAGCTAATCGGGACACAGAATGATATCATCCGGGATGATGATTGGCATACCGCGTGCTATGCGGTCAGGAGCGCCCCCTGTTAGTTCGTAGAAATCGGCTCTCGAATAATGACAGAGGGCACTGTGTACCAAGATTAAACAACAACAACAACAGATAAATTAATGATGACGAAATGGGGAAATTCGCCACATGAGGTGCGGCCCACTACCCCAAGGCACAATGGACGGAATGAGATGTGATATGGACTCTAAAAACAGAACTTCACCGCATAGCACACTGTACACCAACCGTTGCCACGAATGATAGGGTTATCGCTTGTGATTCGAAGAGAGAGGGGAGCGTACGCATTTTTGTGGCAATTTGGATATATGAAAATTGCGGAAAAAGGCGTACGCCTCCCTCTGTCTTCCAGTCACAAGCGATAACCCTATCATTCGTGGCAATGGTTGGCGCACAGTGTGCTATGCGGTTAAGTTCTGTTTTTAGAGTGTGGTGATGAGACGATGAGCGGCGCTGAAGTGAGTGGTACCAAGATTAAAACTTGGCGTGATTCTACGAAATGTGCGTAGAAGACAACTCATGGTACCTAAACTTTCAATGTCTGCTTTGTGCTCCGTTCAAGGACCTAATTACGACATCAAAATCAGCCTCGCTATTCTGCGGGCCTCACTTTAGTGAAGCCAAAATCTCCATTTTATTTTTTCCTTAAAATCAACCAACCAAGCCTCGCTAAAGTAGCACACAAACCTACGCTTCTTTCGTCACATCAAAGGTACTGGTGTAGTTTTCGTATATATTAAATAAAACTATTTGCATAAGACGTCTTGCACCGTCCGTTGTGAGTCAAGAACTAGAAAGTCTATATTAGGTAGCAAGTAACTTGAAAGAAACGCGTTACTTTTCCAAAGTAGCTTAGGAACTTCAACTTCGTTTTCATTACCTGTAACTTCGTTAGTAACTTAGTAACATTTCTGGCATTAACTTAATTGGTAACGAGTTCCCTTTGTCGAGTAACATCCTCACCTCTGCAGTATTATCACGATAAATCGACTCTTGGCTTATCCCAATCGAACGACGCGTCGTCTATAGACGGACATTGATTAGATGGGGGACGTCCTCAGGCGTAATATCTCTCTTCAGGCGGAGCTTTACAGTTCGGGAAAGAGAACCAACCTTCCCCAACTCAGGATCGGACCAGGTGATCTTAGCAGCCTCCTCGACGTTGCCGTAGTTCACAAACGCTGCTCGTATATCGTGCTCCTTTACAGCAGTAGGAACCCAGTTCAATCGCAAATGAAGAAGATTCGTGGCCTCTAAGACGACACATTTCTTCCCCTTAACTGTGCGCGCACGGTGAGACAAGAAGCTTGTTTTCGCTGCAGGGGTTCTAAACTGCAAAAGCCAGACGTGGTTGTAGTGGTCCTGACCCAGATCTTCTACGTCAGAGAATTGGAGAAGGGGCCGAAGAGCGAGCTTGAAGTCCGTCACAGTGTACGGCCTACCGGTGGCATCGGCATGGAGAACGGAGCAGAGACTGAAGTCCACAGAGGAGGAGAACCGAGGGAGGATAATTTTGTAGTCGTCAGAGGGTTGCACAGAGTCAGTGGAAATAATAGGACGGGAATTATAAACAGAGGGCTGGAAAACCTGGGCATGGGCCATTGGAATTGCGGAGCTCGGGGAGAGCGTGACCGCCATACTCGAGCTGCTGCTGCTGCTGCTCTTAAAGGGTGTAACTGCTCAACCCTTTTTTGAGAGTGTAGTAGTCAAGTGTTAGTCCTGTGCAAAGATCGGCCTCAACTTTGTCTACGATGCAAACGCCTGGGACATATTCGTCGAGACAGCCGCGTTCCCCAATGCAGCACTTGTCGACGATTTGGACATGAAGCCACCTTTTGTCCTCAGTCTTATGCGGCTGCTGTAGCTGCTCAGGGTCAAGGGACGGAACACTGTGCTGATGAGGATGTGGAGGTAGTGAATGAACACCCCAGTGCCAGTGTACCATGAGCGCCGGAGGCTCTACACCCTGAGTGCAGCCCTCCGAATCTTCCCGCACGAGAAACCGGGAACGCAGCGAATGCTGATGCTGGTGATCTGAACATTACACGAGAACCTGTGACCAAAGCGGCGTCTTTGGTTCCTGTTTCATGCGCCGGCGAGGTTGAGTGCATGAGTTCATCCTCATGGGCGGACACAATGGGCCACCGTGACGACTCTTCGAAACGGAAGCCATCGATGTCACCGGCTGGGATCGTCGTCAAAGCGTTCAGGCCAGATCCCCCAAGTGACCCCTTGGAGTGCTCGAGCGACACCCTTATTAATGAAGAGCTGACGTCTGCGGGCGACATAGATTCGTCCGACATTGCGGAAGGAAATGCTGCACAGTGGATGCTGATGTCGCCTCGACGAGGCCGCAAGGAACGACATAGCTCGTCATAACGCTACCTCCACACCGGCCATACTTTGTCCCCCCTTCTCCCTCTTCTGTCTTCTTCTTCCTACCTGCTACTTTTCCTTCCTTACTGATTGTGTGGGCATGGACTGTCTGAGAATGTTCGGCGAACGGTGCATGAGCTAGCTTAGCTGCAGTGGAGTACAAGTCAACTACCATCTTTCAGTGGAATTCGAGGAGTTTGCCGTCTAAGCTCCCCGATTTCCGCCAGTTCGTGCGGCGACACAAGTTCCCCTTGATATGCATCTCCGAATGCAGGATATCAGAGACTTTTCGCTTATCTGGCTATGCAACGTACGTCTCCAAGCCTGGTGAAGGTCAAAGCTCTGCAGCCCTTTTCGTTCGCTCTGACATACCCGTCATACATAGACCCTTGCAAACGAATGGCAGAGGAGAGTGCGTCAGCTGCACAGTCCGTTTGGACTCTATAGACGTCACTGTTCTGTCTCTTTACTTGCCGCCGGCGTCAGCCTTCAACACAGGCAGTCTCGAAGAAATACTTCACTCTCTTCCTCCTCCATACGTGCTCTGCGGGGACTTTAATACCCACAACTTTATTTGGGGAACGCGCTCTGATGCGAGGGGCCAGCAGTTAGCGTCTCTGTTTGCGCGTTTGGATCTGTGCCTCCTCAATGATGGGTCACCAACATTCATTCAGACAATGCGCCTGTCTTCGTGCTTGGACCTTACGGCAGTGTCTTCATCTATAGCGCGGCGCTTCTCGTAGCTGTTTATTCTGTATTTTTTTCATAATTTTCTGTGTCTCAGCTTGTATCTTCTTTTGTTTTCTTGATAGCTTTTGGGAATAGCAAGCCTACACCGTGGCTAACCTTTCCCTTCCCTTTTTTGTTACTCTGCATTAAACATATCCCCCCCCCCCCTTTTCGGAGGTAATAGTTGTCGCATATGTTGTGCCTAAAAGGTTGCAAAGTTCTACCAGCTACCTCACTCTCTGCCACGAATGATAGGGTTACCGCTTCTAATTCGGTGAGCGAGTTGGGCGTATGCCGTTTTGTAGCAATTTGGGTAAATGATAATTGATTTTTCTACCCTGTTACACCCTTTATCAGACGCTATGTTGACCTAGGTGGTAACTATAGAAGTTACCACCTTTTCACACCCTTTTTTCGTAGAGTGTATAGCATGTGCATGCGACAAACCATTTTAGATGGCTGGCGACTTTTTCACTGTTGTTGCGGACAACAGTCGCGACTACCCGATTACCTTGTTGTACGAAGCATCTTAGTCAAATTTAATACAAATACAAGCATTTGTTCGTCGGCTCCTGTGGAGATTCTGTTCTCCTTTGCGAATCTGATTTTATGGCCGAACAGAAGATGCCTAAAAGATGCAGTCTTCGAGAAACCTCTAATATTAAAGTCGCCATGATAATCTAATATAAATGCTATTGTTCCTTGCAGATTTGTCGTTATGATCATTGATATTTCTGTAATTCTAGATGACATCTTCCTCACAGTTTTTATGATAGTAGTTACGGTATTTAAATACTGTATTTATATTTTGTATTTAAGTACTCATGTTGAAAATTATTTATGAAGAGTATTTAAATACCCCTTTCAATAAAGTGTTTTGTATTTATATTTAAATACTCAAAAAATGTATTTATGTCCATCCCTGCTGTGGCGCACGGTTAAACGCTTTCATCCTTCGTCGAGACTGGACGGTATCCGGGTTCGAGTCCCTGTGCTGGCTGTGCTGTTTGGGGTTTTTCCTAGGTTTTCCTCGGACACTGTCAGAAATATGTCGGCACAGTTCCCTTAGAAATCGACCCAGGACGCACATTCCCCCAGAACGTCAGTCGTGACGTTGCCCACCTCTGGGAGGCCGACAACGGCGAGCTCTTACAGCAGTGCCACCACCACCATCACCACCACCACGCTTTCATCCTTGCTCTGCACAACGGTATGCTTAGCTTGCCTTATGTTGCTCAGTTATATGCATCTTTATGTGTCCATTACGGTCGATTTTGCGCGTATGCAAACTTCAAGACGTATTCACGTCAAAAGGCGTATACGTCAGTCATTTTCAACAAACCAGAGAACGATGTCATTCTGGTTGGTTGGTGAATCGCCCACCTCCTCATCACCCAATGTATGTGTGTGCGTGTGTGGTTGGTTCTGAGCATGTTATGTGAAGTTCTGTGTTCAGAGTGCAAGGCACCATTCCCATCCATTATTTGCCACATAGCCGGGTAGACTACGCTTTGGTGGGTGCTGAATTCAATTTCTCCGTTTTTTTTTGTTTTTTTTACTTAGCAACTTATCAACTAAAGCGTCGTAAGCTACTGTACCAGAAATTTGGAATAATCGAAGCTACACTAACGTCAGCCCAAAATTTATTAGATGGGTGACACATATGTCACCTGGATACACCATTTCAAACATGCAGAACGTATTTGCTATTAAAGCCCTACGTTCATTACAAGTGTCGTTCAGAAGTACCCCTCCGTGTGGACGTCTGGTTCATAAGCTTTCGAAGACTTTGCCGGCCCAAGAGATGACAAAATCAGAAGACTCTGGTAGCGAACAAAACCGTTTATGTTCCCTATGCCGCTTCTAATGAAAATCTTGTCCAGAGAAGCCCGACTCCTCAATGAACCCGGTATGTCAACTTATATCGAAATGCTAACTTTAAGAAGTTATGCATGTCACATATAATCTCTAGCATGTCAGAAAATACGTAGTAGTGCGCAATGCTGACAACACTGCTGGCAACGTGACATCACCACCCACTCTCTGCATCACTCCGTTGACCCAACATTGCCTCTTACTCTCCCCCGCCGAATGCCGCGTTCCTTTACCAGAGTCTTCCAACGCATGAGGCTTAATGTGGCTTTTACACCGGCATTCAAACACCTCCTCGGTGTCGGCGCGTCCAGCCTCTGTTGCACGTGTGGTGTGCGCGGTGACCTCCATCACGTCCTCCCGGTCTGTCGACAGTACGATCGCGAGCGCGCCCTCATGGAAACTACTCTCCAACGCGTCGATCAACGCCAGTTCGACTTAGCCAAAATTTTCGGGCCATGGTCGGACCCCTCACATATGATGCAAGGCCTACGAGCTGTTGCTGAGTTCCTCTCCAGCACTGGACTAATGGATGGACTCTAATGGGACACCTTTCCATCATCACCACTTTCGCATCCCTTCCACAAGCGCAATGGGGGCAGTGTACCGCCATAACGGCGGAGAATGACCCACCACGTCATCATCCCATTTATGTGTGTTTGTGTGTGTGTGTGTGCAGACAGAAAGTTGCAATATTGCAACCGGAACATGAACGGGGTTATCAGACTGTGCGATACATAGTTGTGTTCAAAATGTGCTGTTCGAACAAGCTGCCGTAGGAGTTCGCGGCAATGTTTCCAGGGATAGAGAAGCAGCCAAAATACCCTGATTTCTGCACAACAGCACCAAAGCGTTAGACAGAAAGAAAGAAAGCAGTAAAAATGCTTCGGAAACCTCCACTAATGCTCGCTCCACGGGCGCTGAAGTGCTCATAGCGAGAAAAGACAAAAATGCGGGGAAATTGTTCTCCAGAAAGAACGAAAGCTCATACTGCGAGGCAGCGGACCAGAAGTGTTCTATGGTTACACACATGAAATATTCTCATGTTTCCTTTGACTTCAATCTCGACATCGCTGAAAGAAAAATGACGTGCTTCAAAGGGAGAGGGTAGAAAAAGGCAGGCAAGAAAGGTGGGGCGGAGGGACGCAAGGAGAGGGCAGCAACAAAAGCATAAGCGAAATAAATGATGAATTTACGGCCGCCAAAGCGGCAATGCCACTGAAGCTGCTGGAGACCTCGATAGGCTTATTGTCGCACCCGAGGTAATACGTGTTCATGAACCCTTCTACATTCAATGGGGGTTACTTAAGTCAACCACAAAGAGCACGACGTGAAGACGCTCTTGTTGAACAAGAAGACACAAATAATTGACACGTATAGGCTGATGTGGTATTCCGTTCGCAATTTGTGCGGCGGGTACAACACCAATTTATGGTGAGCGCCCCGCCCCTCGTTAGCCTGTTAGCCGCGTTAGCGATTAAGCCCCATGATTCGTTGAAAATCGGAGGCGCCTTTTTTTCTTTTTTCTTAAACTTACGCAGCTTGCCTAATTGTCCAAAAATGCGTACACTTGGTGTTTTCAACGAGTCAGATTGTTGAAAAACGGGGGGCGTACTCCTCACCGTTTCCACAAATCCGTGATAACGGTATGATTCTGGGTAACGGTTAGCCTTCAGCGTGTTATCCGGTATATTCAAGATGAACCCAGTGAAAGGCAGACTTTGATGACCGTGTCAACGAGAGTCTGATGCTTCAGAAGTAAGAAGTAATTTTCGCCAATGTGAATGTGTTCCTGTGTCCAGAGCTCCCGATAAAGGAAAAAAAAAAAAACGCTCTTAAGCACTTGGTAGCAAACTAGCGTTATTCCCAGACGGTACTTCCTGCTCCAGGTGCTCTGCTGTGGAAAAACTGGGCTTGTGTAACCTCTAAAGAGACCAGGGAAAGGTAACAGAAACGGAAAAGGGGGTATTATACCGGAAATGTAGCAGGTAACCGTAACATAAACAGAAACGGATATCGCACGCTCAGAATACCTGAAACAGAAACGGAAATAATTTGCGGTAATATTTCGGGTACTGCAGGACCCGAATTATTACAATATTTTACCGTATCATTTAGATAAATTATTAAATAAAGCTGAATGAAGCGAACTAAAATTAACTGAGGGACTAAAACTAAAATGAACAAGCATATAAGTGAATAGTATATAGTAGTAAATAGAAGAAGCATATATAGGTCTTAAACACTTATGGTGACTTGCAAGTGGCAAAACGTGCGTAACATGCGTGGAAACTATGTTCAAAGAAACCAAGCATGTATATTTTTGAATAAATGTTGTCTGTTGCGCGCACGTATTCCCGCGCCATCCAATGCTTTCTAGAAGCACTACGTGTAAGGATTGCACAATAGTAAAAAAAAAAGAACATATTCAGAATTTACACAATGTTCACCTGTATAGCTACGCACACGTGACTGGTCATTTATTCACATGTTCTGCACTCCAACGATCTATACTGTAAGGACAAGCGTTGCGCCGAACGTTAGCGCTATCATTGCTGATTTGTGGAAAGTGCGGGACGTACGCCCTTTTGTGACAGTTAACATCAGTGCATAAGTGTCACAAAAAGGCGTACGCCTCGCATTTTTAACAAATCAGGGGAGATAACAATGCCATTCAGGAAGATGGCTGTCAAGCAGCGTGTTATGCGGACTAGTTCAGGTGTGTATACAGAAGAAATTCGACTGAAAAAAGAGAGAGAGAGAATTAGAAATCACCAAAGCGATGTTCTACAGTGCCAATTATCTCGGCTCTCTCTTTACTCTCGAACATTATGAGCTTCCAAGTCCCCTGCTTCCTACGCACCGTCCAGTACAGGAGTCTCAAACACGCGACCCGAGAGCCCCTTTGATCACCGAAGCGAAGGAAGCTGCCCTCTCAAAAAAATTTAATCAAAACTAACTTGGAATAAAACACGAGATTTTCAATAATTGTTTTTCCCTTATTTTTTACTGCGCTCTTGTTCATGTTATTCAGCGCGAATGTATGTGAACGCATTTTTTGGCTCATGAACCTCAACAATAAGTTATGGTCAGAGCAACCCTGTCTTCGAGCGCAACTTGGAAGCCCCACGTTGATAAACTAACCCTGGAGCTTGCAAGCTCATAGAACCCTCTCCGGGAGTCACCCGCGCAAAATTAGACAGGAAGAGTTATGTACGCGTACAAGGGCAACGTAAATTGGAGAGGCTGCTTTCCTTCGTCCAAGGTACATGTACAGGGGCCATTGTATTTTATTTTTTACGAGTCATATTAATGTAGCGGGCCAGAAACCACGTACTGTCCCTGAAATCCGCTTCCTTTTCTCTCTCTGCTTTTTGCTATTTCTTTTCTCAAGTTCGAACTTGATGCGATGTGGACAATACAGTCCATAAAAGTGAAGATAATTTCAGTGCTCCTGGATGCTGTTGTCGTTATTTGTGAAGAAGTACGTGTTTTTGTCGATCTTCTTTTTGAATTTTTCAGTGCCTCATTCGGAAAAGCACCTTTCTTATTCCTCTTGGTGTGTCAAGTGGAGTTTTTCAGTAATGAATTTTGAACACGGCGTCCGGCTATACCATAAACACGCCGATGTACGTATTTACTTTTATGTTACGGTATTTTGTGATAATTACGGTCATTCCTTTTCTGTCCGGCCCTCCATGATACATGGATGCCCGCAACTCGATTTGAGCTTGAGGCCCATGCTCCTGTGGGAAGGTGGCTGGGGCGGATGCCCCTCTCGGACCAGCGGCATGGACGAGCGGCTTAAGGCGTCCCGCTCGTTGGTGGTAGCTAAGGTCGTGCTGAAGACTGGAAGGTGGTTGGTTCGAACCCTACCACCGGCTGTGCTGTCTGAGGTTTTCCCTGGGTTTTCCGAAGACTTTCCAGACGAATGTCGGCGCAGTTCCCCCTGACGTCGGCATAGGACGCATACTGACCCCCCTGTCCCCCACTCCTTCCTGCTGTCCTCTCTCCATCCGTCCACATCTATACACCGTTCGTAGCCACAGTTACTTCGCGGCGCTAACACGGAATCAAGAATAAAAATAAAAATGCCCTCCCTGGGAACGTCTCTAGAATCGACGTTTAACTCGAATGGCCTTCCGTTGTTTTATAAACACATCATTGCAGCACGGGGCGCTATTCTGACCGTTCATCAGGTTTCATCAACCCTTATTTCCACGCATGCAGTGAAAATGAACCTTCTAGAGAATTACGCCCATCCGTACCGGCCGACATTAGTGCCTCCGTGTCCTCGCAACCCTCGACCAGCTAACACTAAAAATCGAACGTTTGTCCAAAGTTACTCTGGCCGTCTAGAAAAGCAGCTCCACTATATGGTATATCACGTACAGCGAGGAAAAATTGTGTTTCGGCACGTGACTTGATTGCGAAAGGTCAGGCCCAGCCAGCAGCACGACCGTCAAAGCCACGAAGATTACAGCTAAAAAACGTTCACTAAGTCGGTAGCCCTTACATATAGATGGACCAGCCTAATGGCAACATACGTGTCCCGTCTATATATCTACAGCAAACAGGATTAGGCAGCGCCAGGCTCACACTTTATTTCTGTACCACACGCTCTTTGGGGACGTGCTTGTGGTGTCCGACAAGATTGGAATCAATATTTCGACAACGTCTTAAGAGTGGCGACGTTATTTGTTCCTCCTGTGGCAGCGCAAGAAATCGTGGTCGTGATGACAACAATTTCCCGGAATGGCAGCTCTGTATTGTGTTGCGGACTGGAAGCGTGGGTTCTCCTATATTATAGCTTACGTCTACTCCTATATGAGCTTTCATTTAGTAAATGGTAGTGTGTCTCCTTTCGAAAGACTGCCAGGTGGTATACAGGGTGTTGGGTCAGTCTGTGAGCATGCTGGAGGATTTCTTTCGGAACGTGAGGGGCTCTCATCGCCGTGAGTGATGTGTAGTATGCGTCAGGCACAGCGCGGCCGGGGAGGGGTGTTATTAGGTGCCGCTTCATTCAGTAAGATCCCCTCCCTCTTGTTTTGTTTGTTTGTGTCTGCGTCACTTTTCTTTTCTTATACCCCAAAAACAATATTATGCAGCTGTAAACGACTAGCGCAAGTGTGCTTCTGGTGTGCAGCCGTGTATCCCGCTCACAAAAGCCAATATTACGACATGTAGACATGGAGGATTTCGCCGGGGCCTGCGGTTACACTAAAACGAAAGCAGTCCACAAAATCCTTCAAGCACTTCTTCCATGTGCCGTAAATCGACGAAATATGCTAGAAGTGTGGCGATCGTGGATTGGTTGGTTGATTTAAGAAAGAAAAATATGGCGATCGCCGGAATGCGAAGTGTTTGGAAGCCGTCGCCGACCAGCGCGCTGCAAGTGGAAAATCTCGCGGACGGCACTCAGAGAGGTAACTCTACATGCGTAGAAAAAAAAGTGTAACCATTGGCGTCAGAGAGAATAATTCGATGTGTGCGGCCCTCTATGCGCCGTGCATTCTTATGCGGGACCGCAAGACGTCGAAGAGCGGGAAATTGATTTAGCGGGAGCGTGAAAGTTTTATCGAGTTTAATCTGTCGCAGTTTTCGGACAAGTTCGAAGAAGACACACATTGTCTCTGGATTTAGTTTGAAGTGTCGTGCACGTTGCTAGGGATCTCGGCTGAGCTGCACCGTGTATCGTGCAAATTGATTTATTTTCCTACTCAAAGCTGCAATACCCGCCACAGTTCGCGCTGCTTCACCTTAAACTAGTTATACGTCGTGAGGGGAGTTCGATAGTTAGAATTTAGTTCGGTAGATAGCCGAGGGGTGGTTGGACAGCTGATGCAAGCCATGCGGCAAAGTTACATTTTGCAAAGGTATACACCGAACCAGTCGACAGTGGTTTTTCAACTGTACCAGATTTTTGTTTTTGCATTTTTAGCTATGGGATCAGCGAAAGGATGGTTAGGTAGCAAGGGAGCTTATGATAAGTATCCATGATAGTCAAATACTAGATGACTAATTACCTAAAATCACCTAAAAGGCGCGCGGTTTCGGTTTCGGCTCATTTGCATAGCAATATTCGGCCATGGATATTTCAACGCACATGCTCGTTTCAGAACTTCCTAAAAATAGAATGGCAGTAAATGGTAGTGTATCCAATCTGCTTATCATTGGATAAACATCAAAGCATTGCATTGGATCGAAGCTTTGTACAGGGCAGGATGGTCTCCCATTCTGCTATCTCACTTTTGCGCGGAAGTTCCTAATTAAAGAGTTAATTAATAAATATTAGGTAATTAGCCATCGTGTAGTTACATACTCTCTTCGAGAGGATGTCCCCCCGGCTGTATAACTTAACTGCAAAACCTATGCTGCTCTCTGTCTATCTATCTATCCATGCTGCTCTCGTAGTTTTTTAAATCTGGTGCAGCTAAAAGAAAAACACCCCAGCTGTATAACAGATGATCGAAAGAGATTATGTCTACATATATATATATATATATATATATGTAGACATAATCTCTTTCGATCATCTGTTACATACATATATATATACATAAATATTTATTATTTATCGATAATATCATTTTTATTTATCGATACATATATATATATATATATATATATATATATATATATTACTACCAACATCATGAATAATTATATCAAGAATGAGGAAGGCGTGCGTCCTTCGTCGACGTAGCAGTGATATTTTATTGACCACATTTTGTGAAAAGAGTGATGATCGATGTTGTCACGAGGGACTACCAAATAAAAGACAGTAATTAATGAACGGAGGTGAATTTTGATAGCGCATTATGATAGACGAAACATTCTGTATCGGGTATATGACGGTTTGTATCAAATTCACGAGGATGGCGAGGTGGGCTAGTTGGTACGTGTTACACAAAGCGAAGGAGCGTATGCGGCGCGGACAAAAGCTGCCAGCTTTACTTGCCTCTTCCTTTGCAACTGCTTTATTTATTACATTCATGGGCACTAATAAAAGTCACTAGGACAGGTCAATCAAAGTCTCATTCTTTGAGTTGGCTGAGGAGGAAAATTGACTTTTGGCATCTGTCGAGACTGACCAAGGTTAGGTCACGAGAGCCTCTTACGTTATTCACAAGTTGGGGAGTAGTTCAGTTCACGTAGAATGTGCACCCGTCCAGATCTGACCAAAGTTAGGTCACGAGAGCCTTTTACTTAGTTCACACGTTGAGGAGTGGGTCACTCCATGTAGAATATGCACCCGTCTCGGTCAGGAGAGCCTTTTACGTATTTGTGACCATGAAAATAAATTTTACATTTAAAAAGAGGCGGGCGGTGCGGTAAGCTTTTGTTCGGTGAGCTTTTGTCCGGGAGCCATGGGGCATGAACAGCAAAGATACAGACGACGCACGGTACTACTATCAACGCAGCTTCTTTTACAGAAGTTTTCTGGAAGGAGCTAAGGAGATACTTTTGTGACTCTTCTAATCAGTCAACAATACAGACATACAACACCAAATTACGAGGGTTTTGCAATGCATCTCTAATTCTTCACGTGTGAGCGCCATCGAAGGTTCACGGACATGCATATTTTTCTCTTTCTACTGCCTCGAACAATTCCTTTCCTGTTTTGTTCCTAAAGAAGTCCCTTTTATCTATCTTTGGCGGAATCAAAGAGGCGCTGCTAAAAATCGCGTTTGCATCAAACACAAGACAGCCATTAATTTCAGCTTTAGTGTTTAAACTGTTACGTTTACTGTTACTGTTATGTTGTACTGTTACCGTTATATGTTTAAAGGTGCATTAAAGCAGTAGACGTACAATCGTAGTAAATTCATATATTCGATAGCCTGAGCCATCAATACTCTTGCGTCACAATTTTCGTCACAATTGTACCTATTGGCGCCGAGATCTTGCGGTGGCGGACACGGAGGAGTGACGTCACGGATAGGACTCTGAGCAGACGACAATGCGAAACGCGGATCGCCAGTATGCACCACGGACAGAGGTACAGAATTTGCTTAGCTAATATTGCTAATATCGAATCCATTCTGTTTGAATGTTGCAGACTGAAGTTGCAGTGGTAGATTGACATTATTATTGCTTCGTACTGCTCAGATTATGTGCGATGATAGGCGGGAACAACGACGAATGGCAAGGATACACGGGTATGGCACCATGTCACTGAACGAATTAACGGAAAGTACTGAAGCAGCCGTCTGCTTTGTTTGACTGTGTCGTTTTTATTTGCTACAGTGTCGCTTCCTTTCTCGAGCATCTACGCGTACGTTAACAAGCAGTTTGAGACGTCGCGATGTTTGCTTGAAGGGGAGGCAGTTTTCGAGGCTGGACATGTGGTATAATGAAGCGTTGTACATGGGAACAGCGTCTGCTCGACCTTCATAGCGCTGGTCCTTCAAACATCAGCACTGAGTCAGGACCCTCACCAGATTACCGTGGCCATCAAGGAACGAATTGTGGACCACGCATCATGCACATGCATGATGCGTTTCTTAGAAAGCTCAAATTTGAAAATACAGGCAACACTGTGGCAAAGTTGCCACCACCTTCCCATTGCCTGTCAAGTACGAGGGTAAAAACTACATTGCATGCGCATAACACTGGGTTTAAAAAAAAGCCGGGTACGTGTCGGTTACGTAGCCATTAGGAGAACCAAATCGTTCTCGTCTCAGGTACATAGTTCACTTGTTGCTTGAAGAATTGGGAATTATTGCGCACCAGGCGTCGCCCCGAGCCCTTTTACCGCAGAGCCGTGTATTCAAAGGGGTCTGGCCATTGGGAGGAGTCCCAAAAGAGGCTCGACCTGTCACAGTTCCCGGCCTCTGATTGGTTTACTATTTACCACGGGGGTCGCCATGACACCTGACTGCCACCCAAAATGGCGACGAAAATAAACACGCTGAAGCGGGCATTTCGTGAAAAAAGTTTCGCAGACTACTCTGATTTTACGCTGCAGAGTGGTTCTGTCCACAGCGGTACAACGACGGAAGCAGACGACAATTCCCGACGTGCCTTGCGCAGCCTACACTCTTAAAAATGAACTTCACCACATAGCACTCTCCTAGCCAACCATCACCCCGAATGACAACGTTCTCGCCCCAGATTTGTTGAAAACGGGAGGAGGAGCCTATTTTGTGCCGTGCATAATAGGCACAAAATAGGCTCCTCCTCCCGTTTTCAACAAATCAGGGGCGAGAACGTTGTCATTCGGGGTGATGGTTGGCTAGGAGCGTGCTATGTGGTGAAGTTGATTTCTAAGAGTGTAGGTGGTGTCCATCAAATATGCACCAAAATGAACCAGTTTTGCAGATAGCGAGAGAAATCCATTTCAATCCCGTCCAATCTACTTCCCACCCAAAATGGCGCTGCCCATGTTGGATAGGGGCACAAATAGCGAGGATAGGTTGATTGATAGTACCCCATATTTCAAGACGTCATTGGTCAGAAGGCTGAAAAAGTGGGTGGAGCTTCAGGTGTAGGCAGACTCCCTTTTAATATAAGGCTCTGTTTTACCGCGGTTTTGCGACGAGGAAATTTAAAAAGTAGTTAGAGTGATCTCTCACGTGTGTAACTTGTTGCTCAAAATAAACTGCCTGTCTGCTGCGGGTACTTTAAGAGAAGCAGGGTTTCCGTGCTCAGCTATACTGCCTTTGCCAGAAAGAATAGTAAAATCATTTTTGAGTTTGAAAAACACTCAAGTAATTAACGGAAACGTCCCTCCGTGATATCATTCATACATAAAATGACACAGGATGAAAAGAAATCAAAAGAAAGAAAAAGGTTCGGTGTGCTGGTGGTTTTTAGCTCCTTGAGCAAGGTGTCTTCTTTAATACTCATAATTAACGACAAGCCTAAGGCAAGTTGCATAGGAGCCATAGGAACCCATACGTTGAATGTAAACAGTGCATGGTATACGAAATTCCCCCGTCTTGTAATAAGGTGTACACGGGCCAGTCAGGCCGTTGTATAAACGAAAGATTAGAAGGACATAATAACACCATTCGTGGAACGGCTATAGCCTAGGAGTTCATGGTTGCCGCTGTGGATGTGGCCCCGATTTAGCCATCGCAAAGATGAAAGGGAGCGTTAGGAATAAAACAGAAAGAGAATAATGTGAGGCACTTTTTGATATCTAAGGCAGGTAGACAAATATGTGAACCTTCGCTCAAAAGTGCATAATTAGGATGGCATTGAGAAACATTGCAAAACGTGTGTAACTTATAGTGGGTATTCCTTCTCTCCCTCGTTCCAGACATATTTTATAAAGAAAGAGCTGCTTTGTGAAAAATAAGACCTGTCATAAACAAATTTATTAACATCACCGATTGGGTAGTTGCGCATAAAGGAGCTGTGAAATCTACCAAGCTATAGCCCGACGACTGTGTCGGCGTAAACGGCGATCTTAACTTGTTGGTTGCGACACATTTTGTATAGATGAATCCGATAGGTCCGTATCTTCACCACATATAGCACGCTCCTACACTCTTAGAAATGAACTTCACCACATAGCACGCTCTTAGCCAACCATCATCCCGAATGACAACGTTCTCGCCCCTAATTTGCTGAAAACGGGAGGAGGAGCCTATTTTGTGCCATTATGCACGGCAAAAAATAGGCTCCTCCTCCCGTTTTCAACAAATCAGGGGCGAGAACGTTGTCATTCGGGATGATGGTTGGCTAGGAGAGTGCTATGTGGTGAAGTTCATTTTTAAGAGTGTAGTCAACCATCATCCCGAATGACAACGTTCTCGCCCACGATTTGTTGATAACGAGAGGCGGAGCCTCCCTTATGTACGGCTACAAAATGGGATGCTCCTCCCGTTTTCGACAAATCAGGGACGAGAACGTTGTCATTCGGGAACATGGTTGGCTATGAGCGTGCTATGTGGTGAAGTTCATTTTTAAGAGTGCAGAGCAGAACGTTATGTGTACCTCCGCGTTGGCGTCTTATTGGGTGCTACAATTCTTCAAATGACGTAACAATGGGTAGAGGTATCTGGATGACGGTACGTCTACTCGCCCGTATCCGGGAAAAGGTGCGTTTTTGTATTAACTCTGCACATGTTATGAAGGAGAAGTATTGAACAATAAATTGGTAAATAGAGTTACGAAGCATAGAAGAACAATACTATTACACTTATTACACCCGTAACTAAATACTTGCAGATATGAGTTCTTACCTGCTTTAACATGTCTCGCAACCCTGCCTAATCTGTCAAGCTGTCCATCAGGAGTCCCCGTGCAAAATATTTTCGCTCTACGGTGTAATATAGCTCACAATCGAATTTACAAAAACGGTTGGAGAAAGCAGCCGCAGACGGCCGACACGATCCTCGCGTGACGTGGAAAATCCACCGTGCCCGTTTTTTTTCTTTGCTGCTGTACGTCACGAGTCACGTGCCGGGGATCATGTTACGTCACGACGTCTTCTCTATCTGCGATGCGCTCTTTTAACGATCTTTCACCGTTAATTTTTTAGGCAAATTGAGGCTTGTATGTATTTGTCCCTTCTATGTTGTTCCAGCCTCAGAACATCAGTTCTCTCACGCGCTCTTTTCACGAGGCCAGGATCTTTTAAAGGTACTGTAAAGCAGTAGACAAGCATGATATGCCGGTGATGTGACTAGAGACATTGTTGCTTCTAAATACGATATGCGGAACCATACGACCGACAACGCGCTATAAATATTTTTAATTTGCCATGAAAGATGCGGCGTAGTGGAGCGGTGCGACGCCTGGTGTCAAACAACCCCCTGTACAGCGTGCAACACTGAAAATTGGTATTACACACTATTACATCGGAACTTCGTTATTTTAGTAACCATATTATTAGGTTTCCTGTTTACTTGTGCATTCTGAAACCCCTGTTAACAGTTCAACCTGTTAACCCCTGTTTTTGCGAAGTAACCCAGCGCTGGCCGCTGTTCGATGGGGGCTGTCCCTACTTCTCTGCTGTGCCTGCGCGCTCCTTCTGTTCGCGGCCTCTTTCGAACGAACAAACTCTCTCTGTGAACCTCTGTGAACAAACAAGTCCCGACGCTGTCTGGATTCATGAACGTCTGACACATTTTTTTCAACGGCTCAGCATTTCATTTCAGTTCGCTTATCCGTTTATCCTCAGATGTGGATCGTTGTGTGGATTGTAGGGGCGGATTTTATGGTGGATTGTGGTGGATTGTTATGTCAGGCCCAGTGTTATACGCATGCAATGTGGTGTCCGCCGTATATGTCAGGAGTATGGATTCATTTCGAATACCTAGTACAGTGCTGCCCATAATCATTAATTGTAATTCTCTCATTAATTGCACCGTCGATTGGAATGAAACTTGCGCAGTTTTTGTCCTGGTGGCTTGGACTATCGAATAGCCACACTAAATGACATTTGATCGGTGCTGCTTTACAGTACCTTTTAAAGGTGTGCCGAACAGAAGTCTCTCGCTCGCTCTGTAGGTCACCTGCGCTCATCGTTCTTTCATAGGAGCTCATTTTATTCGTTGCAGAACACTCCGCAGCGATTTTTTTTTTCGCCTTCTGCAGCGCCTCGCTTCTAGTAGATAACAGATATACCACGAATATTACGACGGAAAGGTTTCTGTTTCCGCGAAGAAAAGTAGTTCGTTTCGCTTCTTTCCATTAGGTGACCCTTCCCCTTTTGTCCGTGCTATTCTGAAGGCTGCTATTATATGAGCTACGAAACCGTCAGAGTTTATTGCGGCTGATTGAGTTAGCAATTAAGAAAGACAACAGCCCCCAACTGAAAAATCTACTAATGACCCAAACAACAACATGAAAGGGATATTTCGTATCCGAGTTCACTCTGGAAACGCAACTTTGTCTAAACCGCATCAAGGAAGAAACAACAACGTCACAAGCACAGCAAGAGAAGAAAAAGCTAATGGTGCATGCGGAAAGCCCATTGCAGGGTTCTGATGGGTTCTGCATCATCAGAGCGGCAATTTGGGCCTCGTCCAATATTCTTCTATGTTGGCGCTGTATTCTTTTTGAGTGTCGCTTCTTGAAGACCGCAATGCCTCAAGTGATCCAGTTTCGCAGTCAAGGGCTGATGGTGAGGTAGTTTTAGAATAATCGCATTATTCACGTAAAGTGATTCCTTCAAATGAGGCACGGTTCTTTACATTCTTCGTCGCTAAATCGAGCTGGAGACGCCGAGGCCTGAACGGGGACAGCAGGGTTGAATTACTGTTTATGTGATGGTTGGAGGGATCATTTAAGAAGCGATGATCGGAAGATCGCTGTCGGACGTGGATCTAGTTAGTTAATTTTACTTTTGTAACGTATGCTCAAGCGTTGTAAGTTGGAAGATATATATTATGCATGTGTTCATGTTTATTGCTCGAGTTTATTGCTGCATCATTTTAATGCTTTTGGAGAAGCGACGGGCAACGACAGTTGAACTGAATTCGAATTTTCTAGGTGGCTCCAAAAAGACGAACCGCTTTGAGACTTTCATGAGGTCCGACACGCAGTCATAGAAAGCAGGTAAGTGCTTAGTGGGAAAAAGGGAAGTGAGATCGGTTGTTCTAGACAAGGGAATAAAGATGCCAAGAACGTAACCTTTTTTTTTTTTCTTTCAGATTACTCTTATTATTATTACTTTGAGATTACTCTTATTTTCATTGAAGTAGTGCAACAAGAGCAACAACAAATACACGATGACATGGGGTGTTTCACCGCTGGGGTTCACACCCTTCCCCATTACCTGTGTAACATTAGATGAGAGATATGAGGATGAAGTGAAATGAGTTATGTAGTCCGTAGAACGACCAAGGGGACATCTGGTGGCTGTGCAGTAAGAGGTGCAGCGCTAAAGCACCTGGAGCAAACCAGTGGTCATCAGGAACTTAAAGTAGTGTAAATATTCAATGTCCTGTACTCAGGAGTTTAACTTGGGGCCGCTACATCCTAGGGAGTATACAAACGCATAGTAACATAGTATGTATCTATTGCTTGCATTAACGAGACCTGCTTCCTCGTTTGCCGATTGCCCCCTGCCCTCCTCGGCTTTAGGAAGACCACTAGGTTGGCATATCCTTTTCTTTTGTAGCAAGCAGGTACAAGAAATATAAGAGCCCGGTCGTTTACTGGTAAAAACGCAACTTTACGTTGTACTCTGTACTCTGTTGTACAAAAATTAAAAAAAACATTAATGGCGACAACGGATTGCGAACTAACCAGAAGAGCTAAGAACGTCTCTGTTTTCCAAAAACATGTAGCAGCGATGGGTACTAAATCTAAGCTCGAATGAGTTGGGTGAACTGGAACGAGTGTCTCTAGTTGAACAAAGTATGTAGAGATGACTTGAAACCGGATCATTTTCCTTTCAGTAGATCACACGGAAATCCCGTGTGTCAGGAATTTTCCGAGCTCCCCCCTCTGCCCCACCCCAATCGCCAAAGATTTTACGAAGGACAAGGGACAACGCCCGTTGCTGGCAGAGCGACGAAAATGACCTCCGAGCGTGCCGGGTTTTCAGGACCATTTCCTCGCGCTGTGTTGGTTCGATCGTTTTTCCGAAAACGGCAGCGGCTGCAGCGCAACAAAACAAACAGATGTTGTTTATTGCGCCGAACTTCTATCTTTCACAAACAAAAAGGTCATTAGTCAAAGCTAATTAGGACAACGCCCCAGGAGGCTGCCATGGCGACCACAAGGTGGCCAACTTGACCTAGAATACTATCCCCATTTATTGTAACTAGAAAAGAAAAAAACTTTATGTTATTATAAAATTATGTCCATAGTTAGCGCGGCCACCTTGTATCTTACCCGCGACCTACTAGATTTTGTACAAGCGCTGCGCGTCCCACGGGAAATGCGTTGTTGGTAAAGTTGTAAATTGATGATCATCAGCATTCTACGCCTTTCTATGCTACGCCCGCAAAGGTAAAAGTAAGTGGAGTAGATCTATACATGTAAGGTGAGTCCGCCCACACTTGTGTGGCTACTTGCTGCATGTGCCGTAGGATAATTTGATTAATTTCGAGCACCTGGGGCTCTTTTGACGTGCGCCAGAAATCTCCGACATACGGTGCTGGAAGCAAAGTTTACCACTCCTATATTGCTGCTGCCCTCGGCCGGGATCGAACCCGTGTGTCTGCTTCTGCACGTCCAAATTCCAACTATCCAGTGCATGATGGATATCTCGCAAGCCGATGTGTAGTAGCCCTAGCGGATCGTGCGGACGGCCTCCTGCATAGGAGTTGCCGACCATGACGTGGCCGGAAAAAATAGTACGTCGTGTTCTTGCCGTGTATTCACACGAGCGACATTCCCCAGAATACTCCAGCGGAAGATGCGCAAAACGTCATTGCTTTCTGTTGCGACGTGAACACGAGCGCCCAACGTCGTACGTCTTTTCGTGCGCTTCTAGCCATGGGGAATACGCAACGGCTCAGACACAAGATATTCCGTAGCAGACGACAGGGCCGATTGTGTCGTCTGCTAGGTGCGTAGTATGCCATTCCCGATATTAAGTTCAGCATGAGAAGCGGAGGAACTTCCGGCCCGTGAGCAGTTCTTCGCTTTTTCTTCTACTAGAATATTCCGTGGAGATGTCGCTCGCGTGTATACAGGGTTGTGTGTGTAATGTGTACACGTACACGAAATTATACCGAGTGTTTTTTTTTATTATTATTCGTTACAGATTTTCAATGAGTAATCTGTGAGAGCAGTGAAGATAACATTTGCCGGAAAGCGTTTGTAACTATGTACTGGACGACTTGAGAAAGACGAAGTGGTGTTCGCGAACAGTTGCACATTTATTGGGCTCTGCAAAGTTTTCAGCGAATTATTGCCCTCAGACATCCGGGGTGGGCTTGCCGTTAAGTGGTCTACCCCAGGGCTGTACATCATGTCCACCAGTGTCGCTACGGGTTCTGCGTTGGCGTCGGTTTTGACCGGCAGGGTGAGGCCTCCAAAGGATCACGTTTTTAACTTCACTGTGCCCGCTGGGGTTCCCGTATAGACGGCGTTCTTGACGCCGTCTGTGATTTGGTTGACGATTACCATGCGCACTCGCTTCAACACCAACATGGCGTCAGCTTCCAAGCAACTGCGAAGACGTGCCCACGATATTTTTCTTGAAGCCGGCAAGGTGTTCCTGCGCGATGTTGAAGTTCATGTGGAGCCTGTAACCTGTATCCTGACGTCCCACTCTAGCGGT
This sequence comes from Ornithodoros turicata, assembly GCF_037126465.1. Taxonomy (NCBI): domain Eukaryota; kingdom Metazoa; phylum Arthropoda; class Arachnida; order Ixodida; family Argasidae; genus Ornithodoros; species Ornithodoros turicata. The sequence goes on from NC_088201.1 coordinate 51,463,712, forward strand.
GGCACTGGAGTCAGCAGATCGTCTGCTTGGTGTGGGCAAAACAGCAATCAATTGGAGTGATTGGAGTGACCGTTTTCATGCAAAGTTGGCATGCCGCAAAGCCGTATATATTTCTGGTACATAAGCCGAGGGGGAATGGTGGGGAAATCACTTTTCATCAGTTTCCGCGCAACGCAGAACGAAGAAATCGTTTGATCGCTGGCAGTTAAACGGAAAGATTCCCCGATATCGCCTTTATGAGATTCTGTCACGACGCCTGTGTGCAAATAGACGACGCTAACATGAATCGGTGCACGATAGCAAATTAACGCTGTTTTCAAAAACGCCCGGGTCAAACCGCTCACCTAAGGTGAAGTAACTGTATATGCTTCCTGCGACTTGTACAGTACCAGCAGTGAACTGGCTCGGCGAAAACATTAGATAGACTACAATGCGATTATGATCGGCGGCATGTTTTGTGGCTGGGCTGTGCAGTTGTCGATGTGCAGCACAAAGGGATCGTCATGTTGTATGCCGTTCATAAACAATTTCGTCTTCGTAGCGACGCTTGTCTGGAGCTATAAATTATGGGGTATTATGGAAGGAGACAGTCGAGAGCGGTGTAGCTGTGCAACACGGCCGATGTCGCACTTGCGGAAAGCATTCGCACGCTGAGTTCAATGTGTTTTGCCCACACCAACCCCGCGCATGCGCAGATGGCGCCTCTTATTCGTAAACAGTAAAGTGATCTATACCTAACAGTCAAACAATGTGTATACTGACGTTTTTGGGGGGCGATCGCCCAACCGCCCCCCCCCCCCCTCCTTGGATCCGCGCTTGGATCCTCTGATGACGCGCTTGTTCGTGCCCCTCCATAAGGGCGGGTGAAAGGATTCTCGTTCCCAGTTTACAAAGAACGTCCGAACATCCGAAATGGTATTCACCTGTTTAAGTTGCCATGAAAAAGCCAGCGCCCAACTTTTTGGTAGTCGGGAATGATCGGGCCATGATTGACTACAAGGGCATCAAGAGAGCCTGTGGAAGATGCGGATGTGAGGGCCACATGCGCAGTGTCTGCAAGGTACCTCGTTGTGATCGCTGTGCCGTGTTTCGCCATGCTGCGGATGGCTGTCGAGCCCCGTGTCGTCGATGCGGTCACAACCACACAACGGTTGACTGCACCATGCGACTTTCGTATTCTTCGGCTGCGCGTGGCGACTTGAGCAATGCAGCCGCTTCGTTCCTAGTTACGGTTGCTGTTGGTGTACCTCCAGTGCTGGAGTCGAACATTCCGCCATTGTCTGCACGTGTGCCTGAGGGGGACCTTCCTGTATAGCAAGCCAGCGCTGACGAGAATATCATTGGTGGCGGAGTTAGCGTTTCGGGGGCGACCCTGCTGATGCCTTGTTGCCCACTATCTGAGATGGAAGGAGAAACCATCGTAAAAACTAGAGTCGTCGAAAAAAACGTCTCATGCAGTCAAGTTGTGCACTCGGCCGGGAGAATATGTCCCTTCACACCACTCCGCAGTAGAGGCGTCTATATACTCATCATCAGGGCGACTTGGAGGAGACTTACGGTAGTTCATCGCCCTTGTGCCCTTGGCACAGTGAATCATCGATCTCAATGTACTCACTTCCTCGGTCCAACAGCGACGTGTCTCTCGGTGGGAATCGTGTTGGAAAACACCACGCCAGCTTCACCTTGTCTGGTGATGGGACTGCTGAAGTTGGCGGAATGTTGCGAAGCGATCGCAAGCAGCCACGGCCTGGCTGACCTTCTTCGTCACCCAGATCACATTGTTTGAAGAGGCGGATCTACGTACTATTTTATATTCTTTGTTGTTTATGTTCTTCTTGGTGTTCTGTTACTTTCACTTATGTCTCTTCATGTCATAACACACATGTATGTTGAATACAATGGTTCCGATCGTCAGCCGAGCAAACAGCAGTTGTACAATTCGCCCGCAGCTTGAGTTGCGATCTGCTCTTACTTCAGGAGACCCATTTCACGTGCTATGCTGATGTTGCCTCATTCACTCAACGGTGCAATCTACGCGCGTTTTTCGGTTTTGGTTCTGCCCGTCAAGGCGGCGTGGGACCTGTCATACTCAATTACAACCTACTGTCGCAAAGCTTTGCGAGATATCATGTGCACGGCCGTGTGCTTTGCATAGACGTCTTTGTTGGATCCAGGAAATTGACGTTTTTCACCGTATATGTCCCGACCCGCGTCAGCGAGATCAGTTCATTCTTCCACAACCTTCGGACAAAATTTATATCGTCTGATGCAGTCTTATGTGGGGACCTTAACTGTGTTGCTGACTCCAAATGCGACGATCGCGAGGCGGGTCGTGGATGGCCAACTTGGAGTGCCCAGGAGTTGCGCCAGCTGTTGGAGCAACACTGTCTCTCTGATGCCTGGACATACTTACATGGTTCGATGTTTGCAGCCGCATGGTCGCGCGGCCAATCATCGAGCCGCCGCGATCGATTCTACGTGCCCCCTTTCTCCAAGGTCACGTCTTGGGATGCAGAGTAGGCAGTACGCGACAGCTTGGTGTCCACTAGAGTCACTAAATAGGGGTACAGAGTATCGCATTCGTTTTCCGCGCTGGAGCCGCTGTTCGGTGTCCGCGATTGGGCCGATCAAGTCACGTGGTTTCTCCTTCCAAGAACGCGCCGTAATGGTGAGTCCCCTCCATCCAAAACCACTTTCCAGGGTTGCAAGCTGGCTCGACTGCGCGCTGTTCTCCGGCGGAGAAGGGGGAGATTCACGTCCGGTTGCTAGGCGACGCAGCCGCGCCGGACACAAGACGGTGGGCTCGCTCGCCGGCGTGGCTCAGTGTCGCTACTCTGCTCCCTATTTAGTGACTCTAGTGTCCACGTGAGCGACCATGACGCTGTGATCCTCTCCTTAGACATTGGACAGTTTCTTCAGGGTGAAGACGTTCGCTGGTGCCTGGATACATCGCTGTTGCTGGGTGACGAAGTAGTGACCGACGTGAAGACCAAAACTGAATTGTATCTTATGAATCGCGCCCCATCAGCTACACAATGGGACACCTTCAAAGTTTGGGTATGAGGTGTGCTTCAGTCATGGGGCCGTAGACGTGCTCGAGAGTGGACATCCACTCTAAAACGACTTGCAGCAAAGATACGTATAGTGAGAAGGGGAGCACCATTGACGCCCCTAATGAGAGAGTGTTTGGAGACACTACAGGAACGTTACCTGCTAATTCTGCGGTCACCTCGTGGTAGACTGCGACAAAACTATTTACAAGCCCAGGCACTTGCAGGGCATGGTGTTGTACGATACGTTCATTCCACTCGTCATACGGAGCACAGGCCGTGTTGCTGTTTCCGTCAACCTAATGGCCATGTCACTGAAGACCCCGATGAGGTGCTCAATGGCTTTGAAACTTTCTTCCGTGCGTTATAAGCTGACGTGAGACGTATATAGACGTGAGCGCAGCACCTTTTTGGATGGGCTACCAGTCCTCCCTCGAAGAGACCAATAATTTTTTAGTTCTTGCGCCGCTGGTCTACCCGTTATATTTCTCTGAGGAACGGTCGCGTGGTCGTGCATGTTTACTGGTTTCCCTAGGTTTATCCGATTGCGAGTGTCTTAATGTAGTCATGTCTACCTTGTAGTATCTACCTGAGCAATAAACAACATCCTGACCAGAATCTTTGAAGCAGCATCTGCGTATTGAGGAATTGGATATTACTGTGCGTAAGACACTACCAGGGAAAAGTCCAGGTCCGGATGGTCTTCCGTCGGGATTTCATAAGACCTTTTGGAGCTTGCATGCTTCGATGCCTCTTTTTGAAGGTCAAGGCTCAACGGTCTGAGTGGCGCTTTGCTCCCGGAATCGTTTGGCTTTGGGCTCATCATACTGCTCCCGAAGAACAGTGGCGATCTGGCTAGCCCTGAAAACTGGCGCTCAGTAACGCTTCTAAACTGCGACTATAAGCTGGCCACATCTATTTTGGCTCGCAGAGTTCAGAGCGTTCTTCCTTCGGTGGTCTACCATTGGGCGCGTTAGGCAGGCTCCCGAGCGCCATATCAAGGGTTCTCAGGGGAACGTACCCTTGGTGTCTCCACTTAATGGTGTTTGTGAGGATATCCGGAAGCCGAGCGCCAGAGCCGCTGAGCGCGCGCCACCTATCGAGCTTTCTTCTGTCGTCTGCTTCTAAGTAAACATAGCAGTGGACCATAGCAGTCCTCTATAATATTATAACTATTTACCGACGACATCCAATGATTCCGGAAACACAAAGAGCATGGGCGGTTGCAACGTGTTGCAACGGTTGCGCCATTTCGAAAGGTAGTACACCGGAACATGCGTCACGCTCCGGAACTGGCCCCGCTCTTCCCCAGCGTTCCCCAGCTCTCCAGCTCCGAAGAAGGGTTGCGCCGGGTGCACCCGGGAATGTGCACCGGAAGTGACTTTGGAGGTGTTAAGTGATCCCCTGAAAGAGGGAATGTTCCCGGAGCACGAACCTAACGCGCCCATTCTTAGACATGCAGTGTGCCAGGGCGCACAATGTATGACACCTTGTCTGGTTTTAGGGATGTGCTACCGTATGAGACTACCCGAGCGCCGGACGCTCTTTTGTTGTCGTTCGACCAGAAGAAGGCGTTTGACTTATGGGAGCCTATTCCCACTCTCCGGGGCACAGCCCATCCATTCCGTCCCCGTGGAAGGCGAAACACAGAGACAACGTCAAGATACGCCAAGAAACTCGTTATTTAATTACTCACATGTCCGAAAGCCGTCCACCGCCTTCGTCATTCACACGCTGACTTTCCAAAGGCACAGAACAAAAAAAAAAAAAAAAGACACCATCTCGTGCCCCCGAGCCCTGCACGCGCGCCCAGCGAGGCCTCCACTGTCATCTGTCTGTCCCTTTCATAACCCCACAGACTGTGTGGCCCACTCCTATACATGTGCCTTGTGCTTGAGACATATGGTTTCCCGGAATGGATCTTGTAATGCGGTCAAGCATCTTTACCGCAGCCACCGTACCTGCTTGTTCATCATGTGGCGCTTTTCATGAGGGTTTCCAGTCTCCAGAGGGTTGCGTCAAGGCTACCTCCTCTCACCAGCTTTGTCTACATTAGTCATTGATCCCCTTTTGTCGAACATTGATGCGAGTTCCGGGGTTCGCGGCTTTCCCCTGCCGCGATCAGGAGAATGGAAGGTGGCTGCCTACGCTGATGACGTGTTGGTTCTTCTGCGTGATGTGGAATCTGCACTTGAAGTGTTGCGAGTGTATGACACCTATGCAGAACTGTCAGGGCGCTCCTTGAACTACCAGGAGACGAAGATCATGTCTCTTGGAAACCCTGTGCAGTACAGGCCTCTTCCCTTTGAGCATGCCACTTTGCTTAACTGTTTGACAATTGTGGTCCTACATCTGATAATAGACAGGTGCCCTAGCGGAACTCCAGGCGAAATGTGAAGCTGCAGCGCCATACGATCTGTCTTACGTGAGCGAGCCCACCTCTTCAGCTGCATTCTGTAACGCCGTCTGTTGCATCTGAGTCATGTCTCAATAGACCCACAAACTGTCCTGGTGCGGGCTCATTCGTGCATGGTTTTCTTCTTTTGAAGGACACGAAGACGACCTATAGCAGGTTCAGTCTTATCCTTCGCCAAGTCTGCTTGTGGTATTAATTTACCAGACTTTGGTTTAATGAACCGCGGTATCGTCATAAGTACAACTCTGCGCAGTCTTCTAAGCATCGAAGGCACTCCCACTAAAGTATTGCTAACCTACTGGATGGGTACTTTTCTACGAGATTTCTTGCATGCGCCTATTAGCACGCAGGCGGCAGTTGTGTCACTGCGTTTTCATGTGGCTGTTCGGGCATACCGCCAGAAGCTAACGCTTTATTCCACCGACAGCCTTGCTTTTACATCGGCATCCTCTTTGGCCCAACAGGTGCTACAGAGCACCGCCACAACATGTGGCGGCGTGAGAAGGCGTGTGGAGCAAGTGTCGAACATATCGTGGTCAGCCGTATGCGTCGGTCCCCCTGGACGTCTACAAGACGTCATGTGGCGCTTTGCCTGGGGAACTCAGCATACGTGTGATCGTCTGCAGTTGTGGAACATGACAACGACAAGCACCTGCTCCTACTGTGTGCACCTGGACACATCAAGCGTCATGGAACAGCTGGCCGCACCAGTGCGACTTACGTTTCCATTTTTTTCTTTTACTTCTAATCTAATCTATCATGTCCTGTACGAGTGCCACACTGCTGGTATGTTTTGGAACATAACCATGCGGTCCACGCGTGTTCCTTCCCCTGTGCAGTTTAATCAACGCCGACCTGATCGCGTAAGTGTCATGTTGACTGCGTGCGATGCTTCGGTGTCGTGGTCAGCGCGTTGCGTTGCTATGGCTTGACGTCAACGGATAACTCGGTTCATACCGTGCGTGTCTTGCTCACAAAAGTATTGAAGGACGAACTTCTAGCCTTGGGTGTGCAAGAATACCAGCGCAAATGGCGACACCATCCTTCAATATTGCTACGCAGTGAATGTGTGACTATCACTGGTGGTCCCCCACTGAGCGTCATTCATCTGTTTGTATATGGGACGAGACTGCAAATGTTCATCGCACATTACATCCTACGTTGTCAATAGTCACCGACATCTTGCATAGCGTCTAAGTTTCATGTGCTGAATAAATTTTCTTTAAACAACTAGCTAAAATTCAATAATTAGCTTATAAATTAGATGTTTTCTGGGAAACTCGAGATTGCAGAATTGGAGCCAGTCATGATTCAAATCAGTCGTCCTCGTTGAACACCCTGAGAAGCGAACATACTTTGAGATATAAATTTGCCAAATTTTGCTATGCAAATGAGCAGAACTACGCACTACTCGAGCGCAGAATAGAGCGTCAGGCATTCCACGTGCTTTGGAGCGATGGAGCTGACTGGAGTAGGCCCAAATCCTTTGTCCACATAAAAACGCCATTAGCCCCCATTAGTGCGCCGCCATTAGTGCTGCCACACCGTGGTAGTCATAGGAACTGTCCACGTGTTGACAAGGCGTGCCCAGATAAGGCGAAGGGCGTGTTGTTTCTATGCGCTCGAGAAGCGCGTAGCTCTGGTTTCGGCTCACTTGCATAGCAAAATTTGGCAATTTATATCTCAAGGTACGTTCGCTTCTCAGATGGGTTAATAAGGACGATGTGTTTGAATAATGACTGGCTCCAATGCCGCTGTCTCGTATTTCAGAGAAAACATTCATTAGTAAATTAATGAATTTTAGCTAGTTAGTCGTCCAGTGGTTGCATACGCTGTCCTACGGGAGATCCGCCTGGTCGCATAACCCGCCTGCCAAAATGGCATTAGCGCTGCTCTCAAAGCTTTTTTTATAAGAAAAATCTAACGAATAAAAAAAACACCCTGTATATGCACATCTCCTCGCAAATTTCCCACACCCATGTGTCACGCACGGCGTTCTAGAATTATTGGAATTATTCGAACCACCCTCGTAGGTTGAGTGATGTATTGAACGATATATTCGGTGATAGAAATAGTGGAACCTCCCTTGGAGGCCAGAGAGCGTCGGTTGCGTAGCCCGGGAGAACTTGCATCTCATGCTTTGTCATATAAATCAATGTCCTTTTCTTTTGATTTATCTTGCTTTTCGCCTCTCCCTCTGAACGGAATATCCGAGCGGGACATTCGTGCGTATATATTCCCTATTACGTGCTCTTCGTATTGTTGCGTCATGAATATTGTTCACGTGCCCATGAGCGGGGCCTGTGCTAGGGGTGTGTGGGGCCTGAGGCAAAGGCACATCGCGGGGCCTGTTTCACACGAGTAAGTGCATACCTGATATTTTTTAAGAAAGTAATCCCTGGTTGAGGGCTTCGTGCGCGGGGCCCATGCAAGCGCGGGGCTTAAGGCGGTTGCCTTACTCGTCCCCCCCCCCCCCCTATCGCCGGCCCTGCCCATGAGTATACGTGGTGTACACTACCTTGTGCACAGGTGGATGATACCCTGTGAAGAACGCAGTACGTCAATCGCGCCAAAAATCATTCCAAGAACAACAAGTTCACAAGCTGACAGTTCATTTAGGACCCAGGCATGCTGAATGCATCACCCCAATGTATTACACCTGCGCTGGACGTAGATACCAAATAAACGTGAACCGCCACAGATGCACAATACCCACACTGAGCTATCTTTGCATGAGTTGTTCGAAAAGCCTTCACAACCCTCTGCCGCTTACTGAAAAATGAAGGTCCTAGAAACGTAGTGGTCAGTTGTAACGCTTTTCATGTGATCTAATGCTTCATCCTTCCGTGACTCCCGAGCGAGAACCATTTCCGGGCCGGGCCTTCATTTTACGCAAGGGATGTGGTTGAGAGTCCCTCACGCTATAAGTTGCCTCCACTGACTTTTGTGAACTTTCGCTTGCAGAGCATATTGTACGAGTGAAAGCTCCATAAATGTCACGGGTTTTCTTCTTTTTGTGCGACTCCCATACTCCGAATTTAGGCGAATGGGAAGAATACATGGTGAAATAGCGTTTTGGACCAAACGGCTCCGACGTGCGCAAACCGGCAAAATCCTCGCTTGTCTTTCTTCCTTTTTTCTCCCTCTCCGACTCTTTCTTTTAAGAAGTGGACGATTCTCCGTGCCTCTGTAGTCTGTTCAGTGAAAGACGCAACTGTCTCACAACGACATCCCGATACGGATAGAATAGTTAGGAAGCAAGCGAGTTGGTGATATAGATCCATACTGAAGAGACCCCGAGACGAGGGACACGGATAAAAGGGGGACAAACACAACGAAGCCTCGAAGTCTCTTTATTCCGTGTCCCTCGTCTCGGGGTTTTTTCAGTATGGACATCACGATTCCTAGTTGTTGGGGATTTAGGAGCCCATGGTGGCCTCAGCCGACATAACCGATTGCCATGTTTTTCAGTACTTCCGATCACGGTGTAATAGCAGTAAGTTCCCATGAATTAAATGATATTGTTTTACTCGTAATCCACTGTGGCATCGCTCATGATCACAGTTGTCTCGCGACGTAAAGCCCCGAATTATTAATTATTTTTTATTAGGGATGGGCCAATCGAATCCGCGAATCCTAGGCAGGGATTCGAGATTCGGGAATCCGAATGCCATTGACCAAAAGGGCGAATCGAATCTTTCGAATCCACCAACCACGTTTGTTTGCTTCTTTTTAAAATTGGCGCCTCCGGAATCCGCCGAAAGCCTGATTGGCCTAAAAAAAAGTTTCTGATTACACCCCCATCGACACTAATATGAGAAGGACTCTTCAGCACATTGGGTGTCATAGCTGATAAAGACGCAGTAGGCTAGACCCCGAGCGGATGTGAATGCTATAGTTTTTGAACAAAAATCTGCATGAAGTTAAAACTTTTAGCTGTATTTTCTTGTTTGTTTGTTTACATTGCTCTGGACTGAAAGAGTTCAGGCAGGAACTCTTACATTACAAGTCAGATTCGAGAGTTTGTATATTTCCTGTAATCGATGAACAACGTGTTAAATGAATTACATTTAAGAAGAAATATTTTGGTATGTTTTCTCCTGAAAGTGAACTATTATTTAATTTGTTTTTCGTTAAACAAATATATCAAATTCGAAAGAGTTTTCCCCCTGGTTTTTTAAACTCTTTTTCGAGAAAGGATTCGAAAGATTCAAGATTCGTGGATTCGCAGAAACTTCCTTGGATTCGGATGCGGAAAATTCTGGATTCGTCCCATCTCTACTTTTTATCCACTCTTACTATTCATTGTGCAAGAACGGTTGAATGTGAAAGCTCGGCAGAGAGTACACGTCCGAACCGCACTGCTCATCATCGGAATCGGTAACTGACGAGTACGTGGTGAAGTACATGTCGAAGGTAAAATCAGTCGACTGACCCCACTTCGGAATAGCAATAGAAGCCGGACTGGCTGCCCCAGTACACCTACGTAGCAAAAAGAGAAGGAGAGAAAATGAAGGAAACTGAGAGACGAAGCTTTTTGGTAAATTTTTTCCCGATCGGGAACCGGTGTAGAAACGATATCGAATCAGCCAGCACTCCTCATGTGGAAAACTGTGCATATCGCACGCTGAAGCAAGCAATCTTGTTTTTCCTCGATCTTTCAAACATTCATACCTGCTCAGATGACTACAGGTTTTCCCGGCGATTTCAATCCAAGTGCCAGCTAAATTAATCCACGCCCCATAAAGTTTGCATGGCATGTGGATTAATTTAGCTGGCACTTGGATTAAAATCGCCGGGAAAACCTGTAGTTATGTGGGATGTTGGCGGTCTCGTGAGTCATACTCATTAAAGACGACGGCCGCCGGAATTCATACCAATTGAAGCAGACGATTTTGGTTGGCAGTCCACTTCTATTGTGCCGTCGCTGGGAACGAGACTAAGGAGCGCACGGAGACAGGTGGTTTCAGCGTAACGTGACAAGGTCTATACCATAATCAAACACTGTGTGAGTCACAACGTAGTGTCACGGTTGTCGGTCACAATCACAAGGCGAAACATACAGACGCAATAGTCCCGTGGCGCTAATGTACAGAAGTCACAAATTACAAAGCACTGATCAACTTGGTTCACTCAAGAAACCACAGTAGAGCCTGCAATGAGACCGCTTCGTGGTGTGCTGGTCAATGACCTAAATGTTTCGCAGCGTCGAAAGGGTGGGCATCCAGACGAGCCAAGCTCACTTCTAGGGCTCTGCGACTGTCGGCGTATTTCGAACAATCGACAGGGATGTGTTCCGAGTTTTCTATGACCCCACATTGGCCGCAGTTGGGGAAAGCACACTTACCCAGTTTGTGTAGCAAGCGAGCGCTATACGGGACGTTCAGTCGATGTCTATATGCGCCAGGGACGCAGCAGGGCGAGGGAAGAATGGATGCGCTTGGAATCTGAGCTCAGGCTCAACCCTCTATAACAACGAAGACTGTGCAGATGTAGACGCCCAGGAAGCGGTGAACATTTGTTGTCTGAGCCTGTTAATAACGCTGCTCGCGTCACTCTTGGGGAAGTAAATGAGCCTCAGCTGGCCGCGACCGAGGTGAGCAGCTCGGCGTGCAGCGGCATCCGCAGCCTCATTCCCTGCGATGCCACAGTGACCAGGGATCAATTGGAACTGTATGTCATGCCCTGCTGAGACCGCAATCTCATGCATGTGCAGTACATCTTACACCACAGGTTCGAGAGATCCCGCAACAAACATAGAGGCCAGGGCCTCCAAACCACATTTTGAGTTACTGTGAATGGACCAGCGAGAGCTGTTTTGCTGATTCGCGATGAAACCTAATGCCATATGCATCCCGTGCAGCTCAGTTGCTGAAGCTGAAGTAACGTCGACAAACGTGCAGATCTTTCAACATCCAGATCCGGAATCACAAATGCACAGGAATAGGCAGACGACGTAGTTGAAGCATCAGTGAAACCTTGAAGTCTGTCTGCCGAACTCTTGAGCAAATCGATGCTAAGCTGTCGAAGGACAAGGGAAGGCACGTCTCTCCTGCTTCGCAGACCCAATATCTCGATCCTCACTACAGGAGGGTGCAAGGCCCACGTTGGCGCAGTCGGGCAGGTGCGGTAGCTGGTGTTTGGCAATAAGACAACGCTGGCACCAGAACAGTATTAGTGAAAGTGGAGCTGGTGCGTCGTGATCAAGCTCGAAGTAGAGGATAGCGAAGGTGACGCATAGCTAGCCACGAATAGTGGCGGAACGATTCTTGCATGCTTAAAGCTGATATTGGTTGTTCTTTTGCTTCTGCCATAGCAAAAACGTTTGAGGTTGACCTAGGTCCACCAAGACACAGCTTTACACTCTTGGCTAATATGGACTCAAGGGCTTGCTCTGTTGTGACCGAGAGGTCATGAAAAACCGGGATGTGTTACACAAGCAGCTGAGTGATGATAGAACGGTGGACCACGAGTATTCCTTGTGTAAAGGTACCCCACCGAGAACCACACACATATTGCATCACGTTCAGCCTGCCCTCTGCTCGTACTCTCAGACTACGTACCTCCGCAACCCACGACAAATTCCGATCTAAAGTCACCCCTAGGAACCAGTTATGTGAAACCCTGCGTACCTGTTTTCTGCCCATTTGGAGGTGGAAATTCTTCAGGTGCCGCCGCGTAAAAGGAAGCATGACAGTTTTTTCGGGCGACATGTTTATACCTCTCTCGAGAAGGAAGGCTCCAACACGGTCAAGAGCTTCCTGAAGACGACGCTGCAGGGCTGGCCTTGAAGAACATAAACGTCTGCATATAAACCCACGAACACGCCCCATGGTAACAAACTTGGCGGTGCAGCCATGACGACGTTGAAGAGAAGGGGGCTCAGAACGCTGCCTTGCGGCATCCCGTTACCTTGTGAAGGCATGTGTCACCGTCAGCGGTCCTCATAAAAACAGACCTCCCTTCTGCAAACACTGCAATCCATCGAAGCGTACGCCCGGTAATGCCAAAGATATAGAGGTCGTGAAGGACATGGCTGTGGCTTGTTTAGTCGTACGCTCTCTTTAGGCCGAAGAATACAGCAACTGTCAGGTGGCCGTTGGACCGAGACTCTTCCACGTGGGTGTCTGGATTTAAAGGAGCAGTCTAGAGGCCCACAACTTTGTTTCTGTTTTTGGTCAGTATGGAATGTTAGCTCCCCGCAACAGCTCCCCGAACCTCCCGTGCGCGAAACGCCCTCCCTCGCCTTCACGATAGCGCCACCACGCGCCACCACGCGCGTCACTGTGTGAAGCAAGTGGTGAGGACGCTCCTCATTGGACCTGGGATCACATGATCGAGGTGAGTAACTTCGCTCAGGCCGAAGCGTCTGCTACCGCTTCGGAGACGCCATGCGTTCTCCGGCTACGTGATGTCCGAAACGGAGGGTTTGAAGGCTGTCCACGACACAATCACGATTTTTTGGGACCGCAGACACCACGGGAAGAACGAGTGGTGCAGCCCGAAATTAACTGCGCTTGTACAGCGAAAACCCCGCGCTCCCCGACAGTGTGCAGCCTGTCCGACCGTTTTCACCGCGCAGTTGGTTCAGTGGCTAACAGGTGGCGCGACTATACCGCCGCCATCGCTTGCTTTCTGCTACTGTGAATTCTGAGATTCCACAGAAGCCACTATATTACTCTTGTGATCGTAATCTTATTTTCTCAGGCTGCATATATGCTTTGTTTTTTGTTAGAAAACGTGATATAAATCATATAAAGAATAGAAGTCAACAAAAAACAGCTCGCAATGTTCGTAGCAGACGGTTTTTTCCAACGAACGAATGAGGGGCTCTCTACCACAAACAGTAGAGTGGGTGTGGTCTGCAATTGGAGCGCTCCGGCCTGTCACGGCGGCAGCGATTTTCCAAATTAATTGCGCCGTGGTGAAACAACTTTGGACAGAAATATTTTGTGGGAATGCTTTTCACATACTGCTTTACAAGATGACGCAGCAGTTTTTGGCCATGTTAGATACCACTTTAATGCTCCTTTAAAATGCAATCCATTGAGCATCGTGCCTTTCTGAAGCCCGCCATTTTGGCAGGAAGTAGACGTTGTGACTCCAGGAACCTGACGACACGATTCAGGATAAGCCGTTAGTATAGTAGTATAGATAAGCCGATAATCTTGTAAGGCAGCTTGTGAGACTGATAGGACGAAATGATGTCAGCTCCCGAGGCAGTTTTCCTGGTTGCGACGTCTATTTTCGCCATTTCTCCAAGAGCTGTTTAGAAGAGTCTTGAGCACACCACGCGCCTGTGGACTAAACGAGGCTATGGCAGCGTACGAAGCACCATCAGGTCCAGGTGCTGAGCACTTGTTGGACAAGCGGATGGCTGCGTCCAGCTCTTGGGCACTGACACTGTCTTCATATGGAGATCTTGAGCTTGTCGAAACCCGTGTTTCCACAACCTCGGAGCGTCAGTCCGTCCGCTGCACCCGCCAGGAAATCACAGCAACGACAAAATGCAATCAGCAACAACAAAGATTTATTCCACTTACATCGGCCTGTACTCCGTCTTGCCCGACACTCCAGGCCAAGAAAAATCCCCTTCCTCAAACCCCGCTCGCGCTTTTAAATGTTCCGATAACACCCCTTTACTGTTATGTGATCCACCGACGCTTTTCTCGAACTGATTCTCGCGAACTGATATCCTATCAGTTCCCATAAGCTTCAGTTTCGAAGTCGATTGCCCGCAGCTTCGCCCCTGCCGAGGCCTGGTGAGTTGCTGTGGAGGATGCTTCCGAAGTCCTGGTGAGAACCTTGCAAAACTCATTGCCTATCGACATTTCCGATGCGGCTTTATGAACAGCCAGCAGCCGAAAGGGCTGAAGCTGTTCAACCGGAGAACTCAAGCTTTTAATCACATGCCAAATGCGTCCTGTCGGTGTGAATGGCGATAGCGAAGAGCGGAAAGATCGCCATCTTTATTTGTTTGTTCAAGAACGACACCGGTTGTTGAAGGTGTTTTCGGATTATGGATCGTAGTCTGCAAGCTTCACGGTAATCACTGATGTGCTTAGATCGCCGGAACCTCCTCTCTCTGCTCGAGGACGCAGCGTCCGCAGTCTTTGGAACTGCGCATCGGAATTGCTGTACTTGATAGGGTACGAAACGCCCTTTTGTTGCCGCTGTCGCCCCACTGAGATTGCGTTGGTGAAGTCGTGCAAGCTAGTGACATCCTCCCCTAGCTCCTCTGCCTTAGTTTTAAATGGTCCCAAATCCGTGAATTTTCCTAAGCGGGAGCCCCCCAGCGTGCCAGTGTGTGAAATAAGAAGAGGGACGTGTGTGTGTGGGGGGGGGGGGGGTCACTTCCAATTGTGTCCATATCCGTCCTCCAGTGCAAGCAAGAGGCGATTCTGACGGAGCAGATAGTAATGTCGATGCAGCTGGAGTACGAAGGTCCGCGGAAAAAGGTAGGAGAGCCGTCATTTAGTACCACAGCCTGAAAATCTTATATCCATTGCTGAAGTAAACGTCCACGAGAACCAGCATGCTGACTTCCCCAGGTCTCGCAATGAGCATTGAAGTCCCCACATATGATGAAACTGCTAGGGAGACGCTGAAAGGACTCCCTAACCACATCCTCTGGGATGCGAACTGAAGGGGCGATGTACACGCTAGCCACAGCAAGCCTTCAACAGACTGTCGTGTTTCTAGGAGGAGGCTGTAGACCACGTATTCGAAGTCGCCGTCTTTGGCTGTGTGTGCTAGGGATATAACTTTCACCGCGACTTGCCACGAGTTCGCGCACGAAGTCCAATCGTAACGTTTATCTACGAACCCGGTCTATACCAAAATGGTTTTCATGTGTCGTCGTGTGACGTTTTGGAGCGTGCTCGCTTAGTAAATAGCACCACCGACGCTCGTTGTGTGCGAGTTCAAGGGTCCAAATGAGACGATCGGACATATTGAATCAACTGAATGTCAGCAATGTGGCTCATGTTTATTATATTAACACCATAACAACCTGAATAAACTTGAATTTTGAAAAACAATGTTTATTGCCCACACAATGGTGGGCGAACTCACCTTCCGTGTTAATCTACTTCCAATAACTATTGTTAATGTTTGTTGCTTTTTTTGTGTGTGTGTAATTCCAACCTCTGAGTTGTGATGGACAATTCCACTGAAACACGGCGTACTTACTCACCTTATTACCAGTGCTACTGAACGTTCAGCGGATACGGCTGGTACGTTCTATATGATAAGTTGGCTGGCTGGGTGGGGCAGTGGTCTTACCTTGCAATCTGCCTGCCGGTGTGGGTACATGGTGCTCGGGGAGGATCGCGCGTCCCGGGTCGGATTCACAGGGAACTGTGCCAACATTTGCCTTATAACGTTTGAGGAAACCCCGGGCAAAATACACACAGACACACACAGCCGATGCCTGGGTCACCTCCCAGCCTCGGCGTGGAGGGCGATCGTCTTAGCAACTCGTGACAAGTGACTTCCAATTTCTAAGCAGACAAGGCGGCGCCGCCATATTCGCCACCAGGTTCGAAAAGCATGCCGGGAGAAATAAGGCGATGAGAAATAACTTTGCCCGGAGTTGTTGGTGACCCCGAAAAATTGGTTTTGTTTCTGGCTGCGGTGTGTTCTGCAACGAATAAAATGAGCTCCTGCGAAAGAATGACGGCTGCAGGTGACCCTCAGCCGGCGAGAGAGGCTTCTGTCCCGCTGACCTTTCAAAAATCACACTTGGAAAGAGCAAATCGGAGAATGGGGGAAGGAGGAGGATACGTTATGACGTAGTATATGACCCGTGACGTAGACAGGCCTGAGAAGAAAGCCACGGGGATTTTTCGACGTCACGCGATGGGGGTCGTCCGCGGCCGCTTTCTCTTCCTTTGCTTTTTCGTCTTCTTTTCTTTTCGTTTCTTTTTTCCTTTTTTTTTTTTTTGTTGTAAATTTGATTGCGCAGTGGCAATACATCGCACAGCACAAATATTTTGTACGGCGACTACTGATATACAGCTTGACGAATAAGACAGGGTGTCGAGCCATGTTAAATGTCACCTCATTCCTCCTTTAAGACTGAAGGGCTTCTGATACAGAACACACTGCGACAGCCCGCGGAGAAACCTCCTACCTCCTCACACGTTTCATTAATCCCGTTCTGTGTCTTCCCCATTATTTACGATCGCGGACGCTATTCGAAAGTCAGGGTCTAAAAATATCGTGGGAACGTAGACCCTGTTCAGATAGCGCCGCGTGGCAGCTAGTCTGACGTGGGCGGTTCATTAAGTACCCTTAAATAATTTATTGACGAACAATGTAAATGAATATTCTGGGAAACAATGTATCATTTTTCTACGTGGTCTCCCTGCCTGCTTTTCAATGCAGGGGCGCCATCGCTTGGGAAGCGCCTGTATTCCCGTGGATACGAAGTCTTTTGAGCGGGTGCGCAGCCATTCATGCACCGCTTCTTTCAGATCTTCGTCGGATGCAAAATAACGGTCATTGTCATGTTGGAGAATTCCCTTGCTGAGTAGTCCACTGTGTTTTGTTCTTACTGCGGGCTGCACATGTATTCGGACAACGCAATGAGCGCCCCGTGTGTCCCGGACACCAGGGAACCTCATTGCGTTATCTGCGTTGTTCTGTTGTTCAGTTCATTGCATTGTTCAGCGTCTCGTTCCTGTAGTGTATATGTCTTGTAGCGCTCCAATGGCAACAGTTCACATGTATCACTAGCAGATCACAATATGTATTGGCGTTCATTGTATGCACCCTAGACATATATTGCTCAACAATAGTACCCGTGTGTGATATAAAAAAGCGTTAAAGGACAACGAAAGCGAAATTTGGCCGTTGCAAGGAAATGTCCGAACAAGGTGTAGACTTTGCGTACAATTATGATGCGACCAGTATTTTGTGAGTACGGCGTAGGGATGAGCAAATTCTTGATGGTTACGAGCCCGCTGGGCCGCCCGCGCGCCCGACACGATCGCCCACGGAGCGCGCCCGTCGCAAAGCATTGCGGGAGAAGCTGAGGGGTGCGTGACGTTAAATGTTCCGCAAGCTACACGGGCGGCTCCCAAGTGAACGGGATAAACACGGCGAATACCGACAAACGCCTCAAAATGTTCGATTCAGAGATCTCGTGGAAGTCTGACGGCGACATCTCCGATGAGAGATGGGTTCATACCCATTTTTCTTCTTTTTTTATCCGCAGTGGGAATTGGACGTACGCCGAAACGCCAAGTGGCGGTGAAGATTTCTGCCTTTCGTTTCCGTGAAAATACAGAAGGGATCACTCCTTCTTTCAGCCTGATACACTTCGTTGATAAGCCAAGGCTAATGAGCACCTCCGGATTTGTTTTGAAGCATTCGTCAACAAAATGTGCCGCACACTAATTGTCCTGTTTCACCTGCCTCCAAGTAGGCCAACACGGATTCGCGGCGAGAATAAGCGTCCCGTCTTTCGGAAACAATTGAAATATGACAATCAGAGCCGTCGCGAGGCGAGTTTGCGCCCAGGACAGGGCAAAACTGAAGCGCACCGCCCCCCTCTCCCGTTGCCGGCAGAAACCCTGTGAACGAAGAGAAGAAAAAAAAAACGCTTATTCGCACTGCCGAGATCGTAAATTCAGTCTATTCATTCTCGCTTTATACTGTCCAACCAACCTGCCAGAGTCTGCCGCTCGGCACCCTCATTGGCGAGGGCGCCCGGGGCGGCTGCCCCTCTGGCACACCCGTCGCTACGGCTCCGACCAATTCGGCCACGGAAACAACGACAGACTAGTATTGCGTGTTGACTGTGAAACATATTATGGCCAAATGCAAGGTGAGGCAGCGAACAATGTGAGCACCAAGTAGTAAGGCCACCTTCCTTCGGGAGGATTTGGTGGCCAGCTTCGATAGGATTGGCTTTGTAATAAACGCCAGTTAATGTTTGACGCTGTGTCTGCGCTGTCTGTTCGTGTGTCATTCGTCCAAGAAACATACTCTGCCCTCGCGTTGGCGAAAGGAAGTCGGCAACACGTTGTAGCACAGTCAGGAAACGGCTCTCTAGCATGTGCAATTTCTTTTGTCGCGAAAATCAGGCTCCGACCGCAAAACAAGCGCGAAACGAATGTCAGGAACCCCAACAGAACGAACAATATAACAAAAAAATAAAAAATAAATAAAGAAAAAAAAAAGTATGCGGAATTCGACCGAGATTTACGTATATTCGTTGAAATGCCTGGTGAGCGTCGCCCCGCCGCCGTAGCGGACCACGGAAGTGACTTGCGTGGTCCGCTACGGCGGCGGGGCGACGCTCACCAGGCATTTCAACGAATATACGTAAATATCGGTCGAATTCCGCATACTTTTTCTTCTTCTTTATTTATTTATTTCTTTTTATTTTATTTATTTTTTTACGCTCCGCAATATGAGGTAAAGTGCTTTGCAGCTTATCTTCGCTTCCATCGTCCTTTAAGAGGACCCGCCTCGCTTCGAAATTTATTTGGTTTCGGTCACGAACTGTGACGCCATTCTGTGCTTGCACTTTTCGTCTCTGGTTCAAAGTAATGCACATAGCTTACGTCACCAGTGACTATCCGTGCATTCACACGAGCGACATCCTCACGCAAGATTCTAGCGGAAGGAAAAGCTAAAATACTGCTCGCAGAGCCGAAGCTCCGTCCCGTGCTATGTTTGAGCATTCACACGGTGCTGTTATCGGAAGTGGCGTACTGTGTACTTAGCAGAAGACACTTAGGCAGATGACACCGTCAGCGTCTTTTCCTGTCGTCTGCTACGGAATATCTTGTGGCCACGTCGCATATATTCCCAACGCTTAGCGGAGAGCGTGAAGACACGATGTTGAGCGCTCGCGCTCACGTGATAGCAGAAAGCAATTACGTCTTTCGCGTCTTCCGCTGTAATATCCTGGGGAATGTCGCCCTTGTGAATACCATGACCTACTATATTATAACGATTGCTTACTCAATTTCTGCAATACAAGGTGTGGCTATTAAATAACGGGACTGGGCATCTGGTAGGAAGTGTACCTCGCGGAGCGGGAAAAGCACGCGCAGTTTAGTGACTTTGAAGCTTCCACGACAAGCCAGGACAACCCGCGTTTTGTTGTCACTCGTAGTCTATCTGCTGGAGTCCGTTGCAGGGAGGGATATAGAGTCGTGTTGCCGGAATCATGGCGAGTGCCAAAGTGTAGCAGCGGATAACCCTGAAATTTCTAGCGAAACTGAAGAAATCTCCGAGCGAGTGCTTGAAGCTGTTGCAAGAGGTGCACGGTGATAATGCGATGTCACGTACGCGAGTGTTTGAGTGACATAAACGGTTTGCCGAGGGACGGGAAAACGTTGAAGATGATGAAAGACCGGGTCGGCCCGTCACAGCAACAACGGAAGGAAACGTTGAGAAAATTAATGCAATTGTTCGCAACGATCGCCGCCTGAGCATACCGATGATAGCAGAAATGGTGAATGTTGACAAACAAACCGTACGACAAATTTTGCACGAACAGTTGAACATGCGCAAGGTCTGCGCCAAACTCATCCCCAGAAACCTCAATGCTCCAGCTCACAGCGCTCTGTCGGTGAAGCAGTTTCTGGCCGATAAGAAGATCCCTGTGCAAGGCTACCCTCCTTACTCGCAGGATTTAGCTCCGTGTGGCTTTCTGCTGCTTCCCAAGGTGAAATCCGCATTGAAGGGAACACATTTCCAAACTGTGGATGGCCTGAAGGCCAGAACGGCAACGCTACTGAAGGGGCTAGCACCTGATGACTTTCACCATTGTTTCCAACAACGGCAAACTCGTGCCGGACGTTATATAGATAGAGAAGGGGGGAGTATGTTGAAGGGGACACCAATTGAGTTCGAATATTTCTGTAATAAATACACTTTTTCGCTCCAGTCTCGTTATTTAATAGCCACACATCGTACTTCGTACTTCAGTTTACCTTAGCATTTTTGCACAAGCGGTGGATGTCCCACGGGAGATGCTTCTTTCTAAAGTTGATTATCATCGTCATTCTACGCGTTTTCATAAGAGTTCTTGCTGTCGTCTGCTACGGTACTCGTATACGTCCGCTTCTGCGCGTTCAAAATTCAACTTTCCATTGTCCAATCATCATGTAGATGTCGCGGGCCGATGAGTAGCGCCCCTAGCGGATCGTGCGGACGGGCTCCTCGTATGGGTTGCCGATTATGACATGGTCGTTATAATCTAGTAGGCTGTGGTGAATACACAGTATACGACTCAAAGATTTCTCCCCTTCCTCCTAATAGCGTTTGAGAAGCGCTGTACATGCGTCTACACGGCGTCCCTTCATTTCATGTATGAGGCTCCTGAGAATCCACGTTGCGGACGCCTTTGCATACAGCAGCTTCTCCCGTACATGATCAAATCGGCTGAACATTCACACCCAATAACTTGGCCAGCTCTTTGACTTATGTGTCTGTGCTGACGAATAAGATCATCTGCGGCAACAACGGTTTCGGCCGTTAGAGCAGGGTGCCAACGAGCTTCAAGGTTATTTTTGAACCAGCCTCGGGTACTTCGTAATGTCGGGGCTTGTTACTTTGAGATCTCGTTAGATGTGCGAAAAAAAAAGTTTTTGAATTGGATACACACTATTAAATTTCATATGTAAACTATGGACTGGATAGATTTTTGGCGTATATGAAGAGGTTGTAGAGTTTTATTGAAGTATCCGATATTGGGTGAAACACCGCTCATAAGGCCAGCAAGTTCCAAAAAAATACTTGCTGTTGATTCAGGCTCCCAGATGCGGATGCGTGTTGTCGTCCTAGACGCGAAGGTTTCTTCTTTTATTTGAACAAAAAGAATGGCAATGATTTCATTATCAGCACACCTCTCCCGGGGTACAGTGGAAGTAAAAGAGCTCAACTCAACGGGACACAGCACACTTCAGGATTAGTAGTAATTCCGATTTCCGGCTTTAGAGATTTATAACGCTCACACTGCCTGGTTTCCATAAGCAAATGAGCATACAGCACTGAATTAAAGAAAAACATAGACACTGCATTTGTGTAAGTAGTAGTAGTAGTAGTAGTAAGAAGTAAGACCAAGTATATTATTAGTTACTTATGCTTTTCTTCATGCGTTCATGGGGTGAGCTTTTTGGAAACACCAAGAACGCGAAATGTTTTCAAGGCGAAGATGGTTCCACAGGTTGAAAGAGCACACTTCGCCAATTACTGTTCAGAGAGAGAGAAGGAATGTATATATACACATATACATGTGTATATACATCGAATATATAAAACCAACAGTGGCTGCCTTCTCGAAAGAGTGAAGCATGAAGGAAGAGAAAGTTTACGGGGCCAGAGCCACATCGGCAAAATATTGATGACCTTATCGCGCAACGCAAGCACGTTCGCACATGGGTCTGTGCTGGAGCAGAAATTCGCTAGCGGTAATCAGGTTTTGTGGCGATATCTAAAGGGCCCACGGCTTCCACTAGCGCACTTCATCACTTGGAATTAGCTTCCATCTCGAGGTGTTCCTGTCCTTGGATACACACAGTCGATGCTGTTTTAGGGTTTAGCGAAAATTACCCGCCGCAGTGCCTTCTCAGATATTGGAGGTGAAGAACCCCCAATAGATTGCGTGCTTGAAATTGAGCAGTTCGGAAAACAGAAAAGAAACGACTGAAAGTGTGGAGGGTGTGAACACCGATATCCATAAAGCCGGATGGCGTATGTTAGCAGCCGCGAAACGGCGAGAAGTAGCTGTCTGAGAAACTGTTGGCTTGTTGCTGGGACAGAGTAATACCCTAGCCTCACGGCAAACTTAATGCGTTAAACGGAATGCATTTACTTCACCTCCTAACCAACCATCATCTCGAATGACATCGTCCCCTCCCCTGATTTGTTGAAAGCAGTTGGTGTACGCCTTTCCTGTTACAATTATGTTCTGCATAAATGCCACAAAAAGGGCGTACGCCTCCTGTTTTCAACAAATAAGGGGAGTGAACGATGTCATTCGAGATGATGGTTGGTTAGGAGGTGAAGTAAATGCCATTCCGTTTAACGCATTAAGTTTGCCGTGTGGCTAGGATGTAAATTATGCGTGTGAACACGATACATGGTTCACAGGCTATGGGCGGAACTTCGCCGCATAACACGCTCCTAGCCTATCACCATATTTCGACGTACACTCTAAAAACAGAACTTCACCGCATAGCACGCTCTGCGCCAACCATTGCCACGAATGATATGATACGATAGGGTTATCGCTTCTGAATCTGAGTCGAAGATAGAGGGGTGTGTACGCCTTTTTATGCCAATTAGCATATATCTAAACTGACACAAAAACACGTATGCCCCTTCCGGCTTCGAATCGAAAGCGATAATCGAATCCTTCGCGGTAATGGTTGGCGCACAGTGAGCTATGCGGTGAAGTTCTGTTTTTACAATGTATGGGGCTGTAACAACCGGCGAGGCCGCGTCACGAAATTGGGATTGATTTTAAACGCTCACCATTATTTGAGGTATCGCAATGAGTGAGATGGCGTCCATAGATAATAGTTAAAGGTTTGCCGTGATAATGTGCACGTGTCACCGCCAATGGTGCGGGTCACACTCTAAAAACGGAACTTCACCACATAGCACGGGAAGGCCTACCATTGCACAAAATAATACCTTTATCACACCCGATCTGTGGAAAGCGCGGGGCGTACGCCTTTTTTTGGAACTGCATAAGTGTTCCAAAAAGCCGTACGCCTCTCGTTTTTAACCAGTCAGGGGGCGGAACGATGTCATTCGGGATGGTGATTGGCTAAGAGCGTGCCATGTAGTGAAATTCTGTTCTGTCCTTTTGACCATCCCCGCCATCACCATCTGCTCTGTGGTGAAAGCAGGTCTTGCTCAACTACCCATCTAACACTTTGCTCTCCCCGTCGAACTCCTGCACCCTCTGTCCGCATCTCCGCCCTTCATTCGTCTTCCTTTCTTCTCTTTCTTTTTTCTTTTTGCTATAGTCGTGACGACGCCCACTTCTGTGTGGCCAACAACGGCGAGCCGATCCTGCCATTACCCCCCTCCCCCCTCTGTTTTTAGAGTGCAGGAAGCATGTTGCGCGATTGAGGGTACGAATGCCGTCAGTCGCCCGAAAAACAACCCCCCGGTGCACACCTACCGTGTCTGGCAGCAATACAAATCAGCTGCCAAGCCATTCGTCTCGACGGGCTCTAACAGCACGTGTGTATAACATAGAAAGGCAATTTTCCCTTCCAATATTATACAGGAAATTGTGCGCCCACGTTTGAATTTTCTGACAATGTCGGAAATACGATCAAAATCAGAGAATACGTGTCCTACAGGAAAGAGCAAAGTAATGTAAAAAGGCTCCACTCACTGCTGAAGAACGTTCTAGACTATATAAACAGCGAAAGAAACAGGAGGCTGCTCGCGCTGACAGCGACATTCATCGACGTCGGGCGTTACTGCTGCAAAACGAGTCAGAACGGCTTCAACCATCACGGATTCCGTACTTCTACATGAGGCCCCAACCGCTGTGACGCCGACCACAGTCGCCGCCATCATTTTTAAGATTATACGTTGCAGAGGGTAATGCCTCCTCGAACGCAATGACAACATACGTGTCGTCACCACGAATAAAAGTTTGTGTTTATCATTCTTGGAAGTGGTGGAACCAGGGCCAAAATATATAAAAAAAAATAGCTACCGTGTAGCTTGACAGCACGGACACAGCCGTGACACGTATACATATATAAAATTTACTGTACGTAATATTCAGCGATAGAGAATTACTCTGCGTGCTAAATGTCTCGAGGCATGTTATGTGAAAACGCGAAACGAGCAAAACGCGGATCGGTTAACGTACACTTTTTTTTAGGTACTAAAATAACATCGTCAAATTCTCATTAGTGGGTGCGCTGGCGTTTGCGAGAAAACCGACCCCAATTAATAGTGCAGGGAGCCTAACTTTCATTTTCTCTCTCTGCCTTTCCGTGTCAATATCAGGATTTTTTTCTTTCTTTCTTCTTTTTTTCCTATGCGATTAATCTTACTGATATGACGCAGTTTGTGTGAGACATAAAAACATGACGAACACCATTTCATATAGTTATTGCGAGAGCATAGTTATTAACTTGTATTGGCAGAAATTAGAAGCGGCTTTTACCGCTTCCATATTTTCGGAAAGCGTGAGAAAACGTTTGTTTTCCAGCTTTGTTCTTCCTCGGCTATTCCTTAGCAATGAATACACGAGAGAATTCGAGCAGGATCCCCTTAAATGGCAGTAAGTGATCATCTTGTCTTCTCTGCGTTGTCTCCTTATATAACTTACATACACAAATACGTGTAATAATATTAGACTAATAGGTGGGGAGACCGATGGAAAGGAAGGATGTGTCCCGCCCTGTGTTCATGCTGCCCGCGGTTATTCCTCTGTGACAGATGATTATAGTAAAACAAACCGCACAAAGTAATTACTGTGACAAACGCTCTGCTCGCCCGTTTGACAAATGCTCACACTCTAACGCAATCCACCAAACCCATGTCTCCGCCATTTTCTTTTTTCTCTCTCTCTCTCTCTCTTTCGTCCGCTTCTTCTTTTTTTTTTTTTTTTTTGTGCCCGTTTACTTTCTCTTTACTTTCTGTGGATTTTCATTATACCCTCACGTTCACGTGAAATATGTTTCGCGGGTAATTCATTACTTGCGCAAGGCACTCCACTTAATTAGCAGAAGCCGTTCACTGTAAGGTATAGGTAAAAGCGGATTTCATAATGCGCTTGTTCGAGATTAATCGTCCTTTGTGAGCTCTCATATTGTTGGATGCTTAAATGAAAAGGCGATTATAGAGGAACAATGACGAGGCCGCGTGCATGCTTCCCAAGCACGTTGCAGACGAACCGGCGCGAATGAAAAGATGGCGCGCGAGCGCGGTTCAGTAGCTCTCTGATTTAATTTTCGATGGACACTTTCAGTAAAGCGTTTGTAACGACAGCGTAAAGGTCACCTACGAAAGCGGCTCGCGTGGCCATGTCACGTCGGGACTGGGAGGTACCCGGGTTCAAATCCCGGTGTTGGCTGAGCTGTCTGGGGTTTTTCCTGGGTTTTCCTCAGACGCTTTCATACATATATAGGCACAGTTCCCTTAGAAGTCTGCCCAGGACGCACATTCCCCCCAGAGCGTAGCCGAGGAGTCACGTTGCCCACCTCTGTGAGGCCGAAAACGGCGAACTCTTTCATTCGCACCACCATTACCTGCGGGAACCAATGGGCAGCGTTCTTGTGTTGGAATCCGCGGTATACACTTAAAACCGTCACTTTCGAATCAACCATCGTTCCAAACTCTCAATGACTGTTTGCGTGTCCGCCCGCTGATCCCAAAGGTGTGGGTTGGAATCCGACCGAGACCGCCTGCACATCTCGGTGGCAGGGTACAGCTCCGGTCAACCTTAATAATAACACTGCAAAAAATTCAGTTCCATTTCGGAGCGCGATAACAGCCACCCTGGAGGCACTGGGAGAACGTTAAATGAACAAAATCCTTGCGTGAAACTAACAGAATAATTTTGTTCAATTAAGATTTCTTCATGGCCCCAAGGGTTGCTGTAATCGCGCTGGGGAACGAGACCATATTTTTTCCAGTGTTATTATTAAGGTTGACGAGAGCGGTACACGTTGCTTAGATAGGCCGTTCCGCAAGGGACGTTAAATACGGTCGCGGCCGTGTGTTGAGATTTTTGCGCCAGGTGGGCGAAATTAATCCACAGACCGGCCACTGTGGTGTCGCTCATGATCATAGATAGTTGCCTCGCTGCGTAAAGCCACGAATTATACAGTCGACCCCCGTTTATCCGGACGGTGCCGTTCCCGGCGAAATCGTCCGGATACCGGGGCATCCGGATAAATGAAACGACCGAATAGAAACGTCCTACAGAGCAAGGTTTAATTAAAACACAGAAATCTCGTCAATGACAGCTGTAACATAGTAGTGTAGGCACTCGATTCCTGCAAACTTTTGCTAATTGCATAGAGTTGAGCCACGCTGTTGCGCTGCTCGAAGAATGTCAGTGCGGACGCAAAGTGTCCATGTCGGAGCCTTGTTTCTCACTGGCGTCATCGGCACCGTCTTGCTGCACATCATCGGAGGCAACAGCAGCAATCACACTCACACCGTCATCAGCCATAGCTGCACACGCGTCATCATCCTTATCAACGTCAACGTAGTCAGAAACCGCAGCATCATCTACGGCAGTCGCAGTGAGCCTCGGCGTCAGGGATCGCAGCTCAGCTAGGGGAATGTCTTCATCGGCCAACGGGCCGTAAGCTGCAAGCCCTCGGGTTGGAGTTTTCCCCTCTAGAACCGGACAGTTGCTGGAGATATTTCCAAATGACTCGACTGGTCAACGTGACCCAACGCACACAAATAGAAAAGGGGGCCACCGTGCACGGTTGTCTCCCCTTCGGAGGAATGTAGGTCCCTGACGTGTGACGGGAATAACCCCAACACAGCGAAAAGAGTGACGATGCGGGGTCAGAGTCTCATCTTACTCACGGTAGTCCGGATAACTGAAGCAGGATTACAAGAAGTTTCGACTTTCGTTCCCTGGAATTCTTGTCCGAGTTCGGAAGCTGAAGTCCGGATAAACGAGAACAAAATACATGGAGGAAAATCTGTTCCCGTCTCTTTTGTCCGGATACCGCGGGATCCGGATAAATGAAGTCCGGATAAACGGGGGTCGACTGTAATTACCGTAATTCCGAATGATGTCGTACTCTCTCCTGTTAGGAGGCGTACGCTATTTTGTGACACTGACGCTGTTGCGTTAATTATCACAAAAAGGCATACGCCTCGTATTCTCCTCACTGAATCAGGCTGATTGATTGACTGATTAAAGGGGGGGATAAAATGGAGAGAAGCCACAACTGTAACATTCGGCGCAGGGGTTGGCGCAGACCGTGTTGTGCGGTGAAGTTCTGTTTTCAGAGTGTGTGATGTTCTGTTAGAAAAATTCGTTGTTTGCAGAAAGACCTCTTGGCATATCCAACAGCGTTTCAGTATATACTAGACGGACACATAACACCACAGGTAAGCGCTGGGCCAGTTCGTGTTAGCCCATATGTCTCCGCCCTGCCTAGCTAGGCCCTCGTCATATATTCGCCAGCATGACGCGAGCGTCACATAATGTTACGGATTTAGACTGGAAGAGCCACAGGCAGAAATGTTCCTGTCTTACAGCTCATTCCCATGTCCTGTAGAGGTCCCGACAAAGATTTACGGAACGCGCGAGCGATGTACTTTTTCTTCCGTGCGACATCCCAGCGGCATCCAAGCGGTCTCGTTCACTCGTTCTGAGGGGGGTGGACGAGTGAAACGCTGGTTCGACACACGCGGTGGTTTTCATTCAAGCGAAAATGAAGTACCGAAACTACCGATGTTTGTCGCTTCCAGCGTACTCGTCTACCCCCCCTGAACGAGTGAGCGAGTCCGCTTCCGCCTGCTGCCACGGTGTCACGCAGAAGAAAAAGTACGCCGCTTGCGCGTTCCGTAAACTGTTGTCGGAACCTGTACATCTGCACAGTCGCTAATGGTTATAGTAATATAGAGCATTTAACGCTCCAAAGAGCAGCGCCGAAAATAAATATGCTAACGGTGAATGGGAGAGAATGTAAAGGACATAACGCTGGTCCCTACACTCTAAAAGCAGAAGTTCACCGCATAGCGCGCTGTGTGCCAACCAAAGTCACGAATGATAGGGTTATCGCTTGTGATTGGAAGACAGATGGGGGGGGGGGGGGGGTACGCCTTTTTTTTTGTGTCAATTATCATATATCCAAATTGCAAATTGCCACAAAAAGGCCTACGCCCCCCTCTCTCTTCGACTCACAAGCGATAACCATATCATTCGTGGCAATGGTTGGCGCACAGCGTGCCGTGCGGTGAAGTTCTGTTCTTAGAGTGTATGTAGACCTATCAGACAAGCCTCATCATTTCTCCCCTCCCCCTCCTAGGCAGTTGGGAGGGAACGTGTCTAGACAAGCAGTCTGCCTGCCTGGACAGATGGCACGTTGCTCGGAGGAAAGGGAAGAGGGACGGAAGAAATGGGGAAGGGCAGGTCCGTTAACTTGTTTAGTTGTTTAAGGAAAATTCATTCAACATGTGAAAATATATAAATGAAACTCAGACGATATGCAAGATTATTCTTGTTTAGTTATTAAAATATAACCATACCATGTAAAGTAAAAGACTATGGCAACATGGTCTTATACAGTCGCTCTTGATGGTCGACAGCCTCAAAGGGATCATGAAATTATTTTCGTGAATTCCGAGTACTCTGCCGGAAACGGTTCTCACGATCCCTCTCTATCGCAAGCACATCTACTTTTAGCCGCATTCAGTGCACAGGGTGTGCAGCTACCACGCAAAAATAGCGGGGCGTGACCGCCCGCCTTCGAAGCGGGCTTACGTCATCAACATCCAGTCCTCTCAGCCAATTGTGGACGACCGGGAGCACACACCCCGCGGGACCACGTGTGTGCATGGTTTCGGTTTGGATAACAAACAACGCTGTCGTATATCTGCCGTCGAAATCAGTAGAAATATGGCGAAACAGAAATTGTCAGCGATGGAGAAAGAGATTATGCGACGCACACAGCGTCAAGGGAATTGTTCCGTACGCATAGTTACGCACCAGCTCCTAAAAGGCCACCGACAGAGACATTTTCTGACGAAGAAGAAGCTCGGAGAGGAAAACGTGCTCCGGTAACCATGCCGACAATCAACGGCTACATTACACTTCTGTGTGAACGACTAGATGCGATTTTAGCACCAGGCCAGATTAAAACATATTTCATGACGAAGTTTGCAAGCTTGTTTCCAAAAGACCGTCCGCCAATCGGCAACATCCCCTGTGTTTGACATCACGGTCAATTCGCCTCGCAGACAGGTCGTAGCAGCCGCCGCGCGGCCGTGGTTAATATCGAAAACTTTCGCTATTTCAACGATTTGTAACTTCACGTTTCGCTTCGAATAAGAATCCACAACCCTATCATTCATACAACCCTACAACCCCATCATTCGTGGCAGTGGTTGGCGCACAGCGTGCCATGCGGTGAAGTTCTATTCGTACAAATACGTAATTACGTATACGTACACGTACAATTCGTAAATTCGTACTCTACAAATAGAACTTCACCGCATAGCACGCTCCTAGCCAACCATAATCTCCAATGATATCGTTATCTGCCCCGATTTGTTGAAAACGGGAGGCGTACGCCATTTTGGTGACACTTATGCTGTTCATAATTGTCACAAAACAGGCGTACGCCTCCCGTTTTCAACAAATCAGTGAAGATAACGATATCATTCGAGATGATGGCTGGCTAGGAGCGTGCTATGCGGTGAAGTTCATTTCTAAGAGTGCAGCATAAAAAAGCTTCACCGCATAACACGCTTACAACCAACCGTCATTCAGAATGATATTATTCTGCTTCCTGACTTGTCGAACGTAAGAGGCGTACGCTTTTTTGTGACAACTACGCAGTTAGGTGAATTGTGAATTTAATTTACTTTAAAAGAGGGCGCGAGGAGGAAAGCGAAGAAGGAGGGCACACTTGGGAAGCTGGAATGCATCTGGTTGCAGTTCGGTGAGCTTGCGGCTCCAAACGTGCGACTGGAACCGTGGCGGCCGCAAAATCGCTCGTATGAAAAAGTCGTGTACTCCTATGCCAAGAGTCATCTGCAAAAGTTGGTATGCGTGGCACTAAGTCGCGCTACAGACATAACCGGGCTATATCTCACCAACGTGGACAAGGACTTCACGAACTGGGATAGGAGTGCTGAAGAAAGTACTATGTGTGGAAAATAAAAACAGTCGTGTATAACTCAACCTCAACAGCTGCGCTCAAATTTCGCATTAACGACTATCGTAATCGTTCAGTGAATTGTTTTTCTTTTTCTCTTTTTTTTTTTTTTTTAGGTTTAGTTCGCATGAATGCGCCATCGTGTGTCACCGGAAATACGTCCGATAAGTAGGCAACGAGTTACGTGCACAAATGCGGCGACTTCGTTTTTTCTGCACAGACCCTGTATTTGTCAATACCCAACCGAATGTTTTCGTGGCGCTCATAGCCCATTCTGTAGTCCGTCCACCATTCTGCGCTGTATTCACGCTTCGTATGTCCCATACGGTATGCGCCGCACAGTTTTGTACACTCCCCCTCAACGAATCAACGAACACATTCAGGAACGAACCGCCGGCACTCCGAAGCGCACAAAAGAAGTGGATAATTCGATCATTCCTTGCAGACATTATATAACTCCATAGTTTAAGGTGATGGTGACAGCAGGTGCTTCTGAAGCTCGGAGCGCAATTGGCCGTCAGCTGTCAGGGACAGGGGCAGATAATTCCAATGGAGAACCTCCTCCCCCGCTTCTTTTGAATAGCCATTAACGGCTGAGTGATTCCCGCAATCCTGGGAGGAGGATGCAGCTAGGAAGATTGCTGCGAGAAATGCGTTTGTCAAATGATTTGAGAGAAAGAAGTCCCGTTCTTTGAGGACAAACATTCCTACCCCCAGCGGAATGACTTTTGTATTGGAACGAGGCCTACAGAAGAGAGCTTTGATGACACAGTGCGCGAAGGGGGGATATAATGGCTGTGGGGATGATGATGATAATAATTTAGAAATTCGTACGCAGAGCGTGGGAGATGCGGGAGGGAAAGAGGCAGTGAAGGGATAGCAGGGGTATTGTTGGCTGTTGGCTGCATTTTTGTTTTATGCATCGGGAAGATGTTCGAAAAACGAGGCTTATTCTGAAATCGCAGACCGCCTTTCTAGAGATTTCTTCCAAACGTCGAAACACTGGTGTAGTTCGGGAATGTACGCCGTAGTGTTCGATCAGGTTTTGTGCGCGCGCATAAAGAAAAAGCACATAGTGACGATACGTTGCTTGGGTATCTCTGCGGGCTAACGATCGTCCTCCAGGTTGGATCCGTCCATCGATTTACAGGCGCTGCGTGGAACAACAGAGCTCTGGGGTACGACGGGAGGAGAACGTCACCAAGGGTCAACCGCCAATATCTTTCCATTCGAATCGGCGGGATTAGACTACACGACTACACGACGATGTCCAAGCTTTCCGACTGCAAAATGTTCTGTATAACTGCATACCGCAGCAGCAGTATCCACTCCTTACTTGTATTTACCTCTGTTTGCTATATTTTTGAGCACAGTCGCATTGGCGATTAGTATCGCTCTCCCGAAATTTACAGGATAGGTACATCTTGCGATATACTTGTCTGCAATCGACAGCTTGCGGTTAATCCTGTCTGAAATCTACAGGTGCTGCAAGAATGTTTCTTTGGACTAATAGACACGTACGACATGCTACCCGATACGTGTTTTTTAGTCGAAACAAGCAATCCTGCAACGCGTGGAGATTCCATGCCGGATAAACTGCGAGCTGTCAATTCCAGACAAGTATGTCGTACGCTGTACATCGCAGGGCAATACGACACCACCAACCAACCAACCTATCAAGCAGGTATGACAAACACCGCTCATTCCTTGCTGTTTCAATGTTTTGTCTTTTCGCTTCATTCCGCGACTCCTCTGTTTCTATGCTATCGTCCGACGTCCGTTCTCGCGCATGCTGCATTTTCCGCGCTTCTACATTTCCAGTTCCACGTCTCTCCTTTCGATAAGGGCCTCTTTATACCACGATTCGGTGTCCCTCTCAATAGGAGTGCGAGAGGCGCACAGAACGAGTCCGCCCCGTCGAGCAAAACGACGGACTACGCAACGGCGCAGCCTCTCCTCTTACACTAGCCAAACAACAATGCTTCATCTTTTTTTTTTTTTTTTTTGCCTGTTTATATACCGGGTACGTTTTTCATCTCGTCGAGAGGATGGATTTTCAATTAACGATGCACTTCCTGTAAACATATCCGTTTCAGTGCGGTTTCCTATTATCCACTTCGAAGCCCACCGCCACAGCGAAGAAAATTGGCAAGACCGAAAACAGAAGAGATGAACGGGCCGCAACTTCCCCTGGGGACAATTCGGTTCCGCGGTGCGTGAAATCAACTCCGAAATACAAACCGCGCCCAGAGTATAGTAGTCGAGTTCGACTCGTGAATCCAATGCCTGCTCGAGGGAAGCCGCCCCGTTATCGGCTTCTCTTTTTCTTTCCACAGTTTGTAGGGGCTCGGTTGGAGTCACATAATATCTCGTCAGCGCAGAATTACCGAGCCGGGAAGAAAGGAAGAAAAAAATCCTTTACTCTTTAGAAATGGGATTTTTTTTTTTTTTTGCTTCTTCTTCTTCTTTGGGTACTGGTTTTTTTGTCTTCGTTGATTTTATTCCCGCGTTGAAGAGAGCTTTTGGGATTTTGTAAAAAATTGAGAATTATTGTATGAATAGAGCCATCCGTCCGGTGGCGATAGACAGATAAGTTAGGTTCTTTCTTCGGTTGGCGCTGGTAATTATTGGGCAGGCAAAAGCCCGTTTCGAATTGCGTGTGTGCCGGCACCTTGTGACGAAAAACGGATTATCAATAAAAGACACTGGTCATATTTATTTGCATCGTGATGGCAAGTCAGCGACATGTAAACTTGTAATAATTGGAAGTAGATTTATGCACATAAAGTGAGTCCGCCCACACTTGTGTGGCCACATGTTGCACGCGCCGCAGGGTAGGACTGCGGATAATTTCGACCACCTGGGGTCCTTTGACGTGCGCCGGAAATATCCGACACACGGTGCTGGAAGCAATGTTTACCTTCGCCACATTGATACCGACCTGGGCCGGAAAGGCTTTTAACGGAAAGACTCCCCTTTGCAAACAAGACTTTCCAATGAAAACTTTCCAGATTGATGTCAGTGTTGTACCCCACGTTTCGATTTGACACTGTGGTAGGAACGCCAGAAGCGTCGTACAGATGTAGTGAGGTAGAGAGAGGACAGAGTAAGCAGGAAGGGAAGGAGGCCAGCACGGCATACCTCTGTCTGCTTCCTGGTAAACTATGCGGACTGTACATATATTTAAAAAAAAAAAAGGCTGCTGGAAAATTCCATGCAGCACAGCTGGTGTTGCTATGCTAGAGTCATCGATTAATTTTTGTTTGTTTGTCTGTGTCGTGTTGTACGACAAATCGAACAACAAGAACAACAAAGGCGCGCTTTAGAATCTCTAGCCCTCTTTCCGAGATCCCCTAAGAGAGTAAGTGAGGTTGACGTCACATCGTGACGACAGTGGGAGATGACTTGAGCGCCAATCAGGTGACTCGCGGCGTGCCGTCAACCGGCTCGAGCGGAGCATATGTGATGGTCGCTGATCAGTGTGGCACCGCGTTCGTTGCCGACGAGATTTCAGTAGTAAATGTGAGCTCATCTTCCTTTTATGCCCACAGCGGCAGGATGGGGCATCGATCGCTTTCAATGTTCGCCGATTCGCGCACTGTTATTTTTATTTTTCAAGGCGCTTTTTGTAAATTGCAGTGATGGAACATAGCTCAGCGAAAATGTTTTCCATGGGAACTCCTGATAAACTGCTTGACGAACTTGGAAAGGTTTGAAGGAATCCTTAATGCCATTTCCTCGCTGCTTTAATATAACGTAACGTGCACTTTTGCGACATTACACCGCAATCGACCGCGAAAAAAGAAAAAGAAGAAGTACAGAGGATCGGTTTTGCAAATGGTCTCATGTGTTAGAACGAACACTTTGAGATCACAGTCTGTCTACACACCGGCCTGTAATTCTCTAATGCGCATCAATGTCATTTTGAATGCATTATGCTGAGCGCCAATCTCGTTCCTTGTTACTGCAGGAACAGACAGCTGGCAACACATTGCAGTATCTTGCACGATACTGTCCTACGCATCGCAATGATGACACCACCAGGCCGACCTAGAAGTCGTTATATTGAACGGCGAACGAATACGGTCCTCAGTTTCGATTTCCCGATGAACTTAACTTTGTTCCCGCTTGCTTCCTTGCTGTCAGAGCTTGAAGGACGAACCTATGGCGAGCAATAATTGCGTTAGCATCGCTGTTGAACAAAGTGTGAAGAATTGTGAAAGGGCAAACAGGAAACTAACGATCACCTGCATGTCGAAGTGCACTATGCGCCCGGCAGACAGAAACTCTTTTCTGAAAAGTTTGAAAAATAGCATCTATTCTGGCAAGATGGCGGATGAGCTCCAGACTATACAGGGTGTTTCACCTAAGGTGATAAAAAATTATAACTGGCGACGTACTTGCCGGAGGATTGTCGGAGTTTCAGCATTTACCTTCTGGAAACTTTTGCTATGATCGCAATTTTTAATTGCGCTAAATTTAGTTTTTACAATTCAACTTTGAAAATTGCCAAGCGAACCTCACTTTTCTTTTTCCCAGAAATATGATGTCCTCCACAGATAACCGCAGACCCAACAAAAACTATGCACAGTATCGCAACAGAAATAGTCGAGAAAAAAAAAACTACGAAAAATTACGCTTTAGCCCCGCCTGCTTGATTTCCGCAGAGAAGCGCGCGCGAAACCTGCGTCTAGACGAGAAAGTGTCCCCGCCTTCATTTGTTTTGACTTCTTTGTGATAAGACGGTTGTTTTGTTTTCTTTGTGATAAGTCGGTTGTCACCAGCATCAAGGTCAACGCGTCAAAGAAAGGTAGAACAAGAGGCGGGAACACTTCCTCCCCTCCCCGGAAATACTGTGCGCTTTTCTTTGCGACAATCAAGCAGGCGGGGCTAAAGCCGAATTTTTACTGATTTTTTAAGACTATTTCTGTTGCGATACTGTGCATAGTTTTGGTTGGGTGTGTGGTTATCAGTGGAGGACTTCATATATTTCTGTAAAAAAGTGGTGTTCACTTGGCAATTTTCAAAGTTCAATTGAAAAAAAATAAATTTCCCGCAATAAAAAATTGTCCAAAGCCTTCCTCAATGGTGGCAAAAGTTTCCAGAAGGTAATTGCCGAAAGTCCGACAATCCCCCGGCGAGTACGTAGCCAGTTAGAATTTTTTATCACCTTAGGTGAAACACCCTGTATACTATACGCTGCGACAGTTTCTCTTTGCGTATGAGAGAGGTTAAAGTTTCGAGAAGCCACATGACCAAGTGTGGGTACAATCATGAGGAAGCAACAAGGGTGTACTGGTTGCCCGGCACGGTGGTCTGCGTGGGTCCACAGAAGAAACGACATGCGCCTCACCTTGAACTGTTATCCCCTAATTTGGGACATGGAGGAATGAGGTCGCTCCACGTTTAACACAGGAGAGAGGGTCACTGGGGAGCTACGCAGACAGCTAATCTACTTGCACACAACAACAACAATAAATGAAGGAGAAGTTATGATTACGTGGGATGTTTCCCCGTGGCGGCCATACAGAACCCTACCCCACTTCACACAGGTTAATACGAGAGGATGAATTATGGTGAACGCGAAGCGACGACAGGTCGGAGTTAGAGCTCTTCGAGGAGTCCAGTGGCTTGCGTGAAAGCAAAAAGTGAGCGAAGAGCCCGGTGCTGATGCGCAGGGGAGCTCCATGGGCCAAATACTTTGGACAAGCTGAATGGCCTATGGTCAAGGAGCTCACGTTGGCGTCGAAACACCCGGCGTTCACACGTGTACTGGTCACAGTCCTCGATGATATGGAGAATCGTAGCTGGGGTGTGACTAGCTGGGCACAGCGCCGTATTACTGTAACCCAGCTTAGCCCGAAACACATAGGTGAAGGCGACGTTGAGTCATAGACGCCGCAGAAATGACGTAAAGCTGCGAGGGAAGTCACCTGGCATCTTAAATGATAATGACGGGTCCACTGCATGGAGGAGTGACCATTGAGTGATGTCATGGCGCCATTGCTGGCAGACCAAGGGTGACACCAACGCAAACAAGCAGAAGCGTCTATCTGCTTTGGAGAGGATATTCGGCACGGCTCTGGAGATACGGTGCGCCGCAACAGCCGCCAAATCTGCCTCCTCGTTGCCCTGAATGCCAGTGTGGCCGGGAGCCCACTGTAGGGTCAACCGGTGTCCCTGTTCCCTAAGAACCTTGAGCGCCACCAGGATACTCACTACCACTGGGGCTAAAGAGTCCCCGGATGCCCATGCTTCCTACACGTTGCAGGGCTGAGTCAATGTATATCACCCAGGAGCGAGGAGGGTAGTTCAAGACAGACTTTAGAGATAGCAAAATGGCATACAGCTCAGCAGAGGTCGACGAAGTACGATGTGACAGGCGAAACCCACATGAT
Source organism: Ornithodoros turicata (assembly GCF_037126465.1). Lineage (NCBI taxonomy): Eukaryota > Metazoa > Arthropoda > Arachnida > Ixodida > Argasidae > Ornithodoros > Ornithodoros turicata. The sequence goes on from NC_088201.1 coordinate 51,500,433, forward strand.
ATTGACTCGTCCGGTATGACAAAAGCAGCGGAGGAGCCATCCGACGTAGACGAAACATCTGTGAACACAGCCGTGTGGCCTCTGTACTTTTTATCAATCGTTTCCAAACTGGATTGCTTGAGAACCAGAACGGGGATCTGACTCTTCGGCACAAAGCGGCCAGGGACGTGCGTCGGGAGGGATGAGCTCGGCAGTGTCCATGGTGCCACTGAAGGGGCGGTCGGGACAACAGTAAAGCCAGGGATGTTGCCAGATGCTGCTGTAACACATAGCGACACAGCACAGGTTTACTGTTCTTCCGCCTACGTAGCTTTGGAACCAGAGGGTGACGCCGGTGGTGAGCGAGCAACCGTAAATAGTGTCGGATGGTTTCTCTTCAGCGGAGGACATCGATAGGCATTTCTCCGGCGTCGGCGATCACCATCCGCGTCTCAGCGCTGCGCGGGACACCAAGGCACGTCTGCAGGCCGCGTGCCAGTGCATCACTCTTAAAAATGAACTTCACCGCATAGCACGCTCCTAGCCAACCATCATCTTTACTGATATCGCTATTTGCCCTGATTTGTTGAAAACGGGGGGCGTACGCCTTTTTTGTGACACTTATGCTGTTCATAATTGTCACAGAAACGGCGTACGCCTCCCGTTTCCAACAAATGGGGGCAGATAACGATATCATTAAGGATTATGGTTGGCTAGGACCGTGCTGTGCGGTGAAGTTCATTTTTAAGAGTGTACATCGAAGCTTGTGTTCAGACGTGGCTGATATACCGTGCAATACGGGCAAGCTGCATAGCAGGGAGCCGCGAAGCAGAGTTTTGTGGAGCACAAGAAGATCCCGCTCAGTGCAGCCCCAGCGCACCAGCAAAGTGGCGAATCACATTCCCCCAGCGCTGAGCCTTTGAGATGATGAAGTCAATGCTCCCTCTCCACGGGAGGTTGTGGTCCAGGATAACACCCAGGAACTCGTGAAACTTGACTTGTAGGAGGGGGCAGTCGCCAATCCGAAGTTGGAACCTCCGCATCTCTCTTCGAGGGCAGCGTTTTTTTCGGTGGAAATATCCAGCCCCGCGTTCAAGAAGAGGTTGTTGATGGCGTCCAGTGCTCTTTGCAACCGTTGAATGTTGAATTGCCGGCTGGGACTTTCCGACAGTCCAAATACACACACCGTCCTCATATATGGAGAGATTTACTGTCCTCGGTAGACATTCCTTGAGGTCATCCATGACAATATTAAATAATAACGGCCTTAGTACACTTCCTTGAGGCGGTACAGCAGTCTTCTCTGTGTCACTCTTGCCTGTTCTGACAAAAATTTTCCTTTGTCTCAGGAAGTCGGAAAGTCATGCAAGTGCTTTCCCATGCACTTGAGACCGGAGCAACGCAATGAGGAACACCGGGGTGACTTACGGTGTCATACGCCCGCTTGACGTCCAGGAAGACAGCCATCACTATTTGTCTCCGGGCTTTCGCTTCCTGAACTGCAGAGACCAAAATCCATCACCGAATCCATGGAACTACGATGCCTATGGAAGCCAAACATTTCCTGTGGAAAACAGATCTTCTCTGAAGGCACCACTTCAGCCTGTGCAGCACCATGCGGTCTAGGACTTGGCCTAGGCACCTGGTAAGGCTGACAGGCCGAAAATACGCCAGATCCAACGGGTGTTTTCCCGGTTTCAGTATGGGGACCACTAGTGCCTCCTTCCACTGTGCAAGAACGTGCCCATCCCTCCATGATTGATTGTAGATCTCTAAGACGACCAAAAGGCAGGTGTCATTCAGGTTACGGAGTGCTGCATAGATGACCAAGTCTGGACCAGGTGACGACTTTTTCCGAGAAAACGCAAGGACCGCCTTGATCTCTGCAAACGTGAAGTCCGCATCCATGTCGGGGTCAGAAGATGGAGGAGCTTGGTTAATAGCGCGCTGTAGCTGCAAAACATATGTTCCTGAAAGCCTGGCCATTTCGCTGCCTCGGAACTCGCTGCTATGGTCTTGCAAAATTCCTATGCGACTTACTTCTCGATTTCCTTCTCAGGAAATCGAGAGAGACAGAGATCACAGGCGGGTTCTTCGCTGGGGGAGCTTCCCTGAGACTTTGAGCAACCCGCCATACCTTCGCAGTACTGGTAAAAGGGGTCAGAGACGCACAGAACTGACGCCATCTACGTACATCCATGGCCTTCAGGGCCTTTTGTACCATGACGTTCGCACGACGTGCATCCTGAACATCAGTGAGTTGGAGCCTTTCGCTCCGCCCGTCTCCTATAGACGACCTGTGCCCCTACGTCATTCACTACGTAACGCCGCCGCGCAAAGCATGCTGGTGGGCGCTATCAGCTTTATCCCTATCAGCCGACGCATTTTTCCCGCTTCGTGCCCACCACAGCAAAATATAATCTCGAACCAGTCTTCTCGTGACGTCACATGTTTGTAAACAGAGGGTCCTCTAGGAGCACGCCAACGCTCCACTACCGGATCCGTACCTGCATAACCCGCAGCGACCTTAGCAGCGGGGGTGGACGACGTTAGGCACCGCACAATCAGATCAGTAAGTTCCTCTGCTGTCATTCCCACCTGCACACCTTTCTTGCTTAGGTTGCGAAAGGACTGTCAATTGGTCAACCGAGCGATCCTGTGGCCTGCACCGGAAGCGTACTTGGAATACGAAAGGAATATGGGGAGATAGTCACTGCCTCTACCGTCCAAATCCGTACTCCAAGTGAAATGTGGCAAAAGATCCCTGGAGCAGAGCGAAACCTCTAGTGCGTCCGTCGAGAAGTCCCGACGCAGGAATGTTCGAGACCCATCATTCAAGACGCAGAGGTCAAGATCTTCAATGACGTCGCACTACAGAGACCCCTTGCCATGGCACTTACGGCTTCCCAACATAGGATGGTGCGCGTTTACCTTACCAACTACACTCTTAGAAAAAAGGGTGGGGCAGTTACACCTTTTAGGAGGTAATAGTTGTCGCATATGTTGTGCCTAAAAGGTTGCAAAGTTCTACCTGCTACCTCACTCTCTGCCACGAATGATAGGGTTACCGCTTCTGGGGCCCTATTCCGAGCTACCGATTGCGCGTGACCGACACTGTCGGTAGGCGATGATCGCTCGCTCTCGATCGACATTGCGGGAACGACACATGCAACTTTTGATATTCCGACGGCGCGGCGTGCTTGAATCGCGAGGTGCACCGCACGAGCTATCGAGTTGTTTGCAACCGATGGCACGTGATGCGTGATGTCACGTAACGACGGCACCGAGCATTTGGTATTTCCTTGCCTTCTAAACGAAGACGAAGATGAAGAAGTGAACGACGCTATCGGCTGAGTGTCGGTGCACGAGCGGTTTCTCGGACCCAGTCGTTTGGCCTGTCGATTAGCCGAGAGCATTCAACGGAGATGGCTGCAAGTTTGCTTCGCGTGGCTGCTATCGAGGCCAACGCGGTCGGAACCTATGAGCACCTGCACGACCTGCCTCCATCACTCTCTGAGGCAGAAGCGGCCTAATTCGGAGCCATATAAATGACCGTTGATGCGGACTCCGAGGCCGGCAGTGCCCCTATCACAAAGGCGAGTCGCTCCTCCAGCTCAGAGAGCGATTCTTTCGGAGGGAGGACCTCCTCCCGTCCCCCGCGTGTGGTGTGAGATGCGAGCTGCCTTGGCTTTGGTGGCGCTTTTCCAGTCGGTCCACGTCTAAAAGTTCCCATTGAACACAACTTCAATCAAGCAGTGGAATATTGCAACAACAACAACATATATATTCTGATGATGAAGGGGGAGGTTTTCCACTCTAGGAGTGGAACGCAACCCCATAGCTAGGGGGTCTAATATGAGTGGTGACAATGATGAGTGATGACGATGAGAGATGACGGGAATTATCGGAGCATGGATCGGAGCGGCGATGGCGATGATGAACGTGATCGTGATGGTGGTAATGCACGAGAGCGCTGCTGGGGTCATAGTGAGTTCTTTAGGCCTGTCGCCTCAAAAGAGCCAACTACATGACGTAAGGCCGCCCAGGAGTGGGCCGCGGTGTCCCAAGGGCCGAAGATGGGGATATTGCAGTCGTCACTGCTGCCGCGAATTTTGAGATTTTTGTTGGTGTTTCGTATCTGATGCTAATTTACGCACCTTTCTCCACCTCTCAACGGGTTTCACTGCACTACCGCTGGCGTTCAAACGTGTAGCCAGCTCGCACCACTCCCTATTTCTGTCTTGCGATGTGTAGCCAGCGGACAGCCCACCCGAAAAGAGATTACGGTGCTCCCCCACATAGTCGAGCACAATGTGAAACTGCTCCTACACTCTTAACTCCGTACCCTTTAGTAAAGGGTAAAAAATCGCAATATTTTACCCTCTATTTCAGAAGCTACCAGGTACCCTCTGAGTGACACCTTTTATAAAAGTTACAAGGAAACCCACTAATTAGAGGTTACGGCCTTCAATCCAACACCTGCCCGTAAAGGTTACGCCAACGTGCGGCTTTTTATACAGGATGTTCATTTTTATTCGCAACAGACTAGCGCTCATTTGGCAGGTGGGTTATGTGAATCTTTGCTAATTAGTCGATCCGTAGTTACAAACACATGCGTCAGGAAATGTCGGAAATGTTTGTAACTACGGATGGGTTAATTTGCGAAAATTAACATAACCCACCTGTCAAATGAGCGCTGGTGTGATGCGAATAAAAACAAACACCCTGTGCGTGGGATATGGACAGACATTTACAGAACACACCAAGGTACCAAAATGAACCAGCAGAAAAGGAGATCTTGAACATATGTATATTACAAAAACAGAAGTCTGTCGAGAGGTGACACATTGTGCACAAGTGCGATTCTGATGTGAGGAGAAACCATGGTCGCTTTACCATGTATGTGGAAAAAAGAACTATCTTCTAAGTGAGAAGCAATGCATAAAAGTGCGAGGAAGCCAGCGAGTCAAAACAACTGACCTATGTTTGCTAAGCTGAACACACCCAACGAAATGGAGAACTGCAGCAGAAAAAAATTTATTCCACATTCGTGTTGCAGAGGCGAGCGCAAATGGCAATACAGTATTACATAAAACGCACACAACCTTGAGGAATATGAGTGTACAGTAACGCAGGAGACACTACATTACTGCGTTATCAGCGTTGGAGGCGCTCTGGGACGAGTTTGTGAGGTACTGCATTGCGCTGGTGACGGTATGTGAACCTGCATGTGGGATCCTGGGAACAAAAGTTTGGGCAATGAGAGTAACATTTACGGAACCATTCAAATCCGTACAAAGCACAAGGTACAAAGCAGCATAAATGCGGGAAGGCGTTCACTCCGCGATTGAGTCTTAGAATATCGTAAGAATACAACAAGTAGGAAGCTGCGAATTATATATCTCGATGCATATATCCGCAGCTCGCAAAATGCACGCCGGTGTATTGACTTGGAGACCAAGTAAGAGCAGAAAAGTAGCAAGCGTAAGTGGCGTTCATATGCAGGACCGCAAAACGCTTGCCATAATCACAACAAACCTGCGCTAAGAGCTCTTGCTATCAAAATAACGTACGTACCTAGCACAAAATGTACACTTACCCAGTGTATGAAGTGTGTGAATTAGGGCTGCGGTGGTGACGTTCGTTTTCGGTTATATATTCTTTGCAATCTTCGCACTCACTACACTTTCCCCTGAGAACACCGAAAATATACTTGTTTGCTAGCGACATCTAGCTTTTCCGTTGTTCCTGACGATACTATGATAAACGCGAGGAAAACCACTGATTAAAACACATTACACTTGTTAACGGAAGGACGACGAGCGTTAAGCGTTTCAAGGAAACCGCTCTCAGTGTGGATAGACCTAGACCAGGCTCGGCTACGCAGCGAAATCGAAAATCTTGGTGGTTGCGGCATTGACAATCGTTTTCCACCCTTTCGAAAGAAACATACTATCAGTATTTCAGACTGCGAACTTATAATCTGCGTTCATACAGCATTGATAACATGTAGTTGACGTATAGGTGACGCTGAAACAGATAAAAAGTAACAGCGTAGATTCGCAACTGTCGTCTCGAATGGGAGGCTGAAACGCGGCATTATGCTGAAAAACAAAAGGAAAACAAACGATAAGAAACTAACAAAGAGATTATCGTTGGAGATTTCGCTTAGAAGTTACAGTGTCGGAGTAGAGGGTACATTTATAAGTTACAACATGCTGCTTTTGTTTTTTCCGAGATGTAACTTCTATTCGTGTTGTAAAGACATGACCTTGGTCGCTTTTAACCTCTAAATATACGTTACAGTGGTGTAACCTATAAGAAATCTCGAAATCTACGTCTATACAGAAGTTACATGTTTCTAAAAGTTACAATAAAAGGTACGGGTTTAAGAGTGTAGGTGGGACGTGAAGCGCGTACCGGTGAATCCATCGCAGATAGAGGAAATTATACGGAAAAAAAAAGCACCGCTTGTATCTTTTTCTTTTTTATTTATTTATTTATTTATTTTTTGGCGTCGTCTTTCATTGCCTATGTTTGCTTTTATCTCAAATGCACAAAGTGATATTTGCGAACGCGCTCGTGCAATCGCTTTGTCGTCGTCGTCTGGGATGCGCGTGACAGTGACGTTGAACACGTCGACGGGCTGAACGATGGTAAATAACCCAAGCGCGCGATCGTTAGACGTAACCCGAAATACCAAAAGTGGCATGTATCGTTCCCGCCGCCTCGATCGCTTCGTCTACCGACACCGTCGGTGGTCCGGAACTACATGTGGTAGCTGCTCAACGGATTGGGAAGTTGTCAGTGGTTCCTTTGCCTTTGCCTTTCGCACCTCCGACTGCTTTTCACTGCATGTATTCACTGTCAGCCGTGGCAAAAATTTCTAGAGCGGGAAGCCCCTATAGAATGTAGCAAAAAAAAAAAGGCATTACACACGTTGCTAGCTTATCAGGGTCGGCACCAGGCGGCAGTTGTCTTCTGGTGGTTCGTGTTGAAAGTTGCTCTTTTTCACGTTCCCTTCTGCTGAGCTCTCCCCGCTGAACAAGCGTGCGCATCGGTCAAACGACAGGATCGTTCACGCGCGGCTCGTCTGGAAGCACAGGAATACCAAATTCTCGGCGCTGTCGTTCGATGACATCACACACCACGTACCGTCGCTTGCAAACGACTCGATTGCGCGAGCGAGGCACCTCGGAATAGGGCCCCTGATTCGGTGAGCCAGTGGGGCGTACGCCCTTTTGTAGCAATTTGGATATATGATAATTGCTTTTACCACCCTTTTACATCATTTATCAGACGCTATGTTGACGTAGGTGGTAACTATAGAAGTTACCACCTTTTCACACCCTTTTTTTTTCTGAGAGTGTACAAGCAAGGGAGCACCCAATCCACCAAGAGCCGACCGCAAATCTTGCATTGCATAGCGTATACAAGGTGTCCCAGAAAACGTGTCATTGAATTATAATAAAAAAGTACGCCACCTACACTCTTAAAACTGAACTTCACCGCATAGCACGCTCTTAGCCAACCCTCATGTCGAATGATTACGTTATCTGCCATGATTTGTTGAAAATGGGAGGCGTACGCCATTTTAGTGACAATTATGAACAGCATAAGTGTCACAAAAAAGGCGTACGCCTCCCGTTTTCAACAAATCATGGCAGATAACGTAATCATTCGAGATGATGGTTGGATAGGAGCGTGCAATGCGGTGAAGTTCATTTTTAAGAGTGTAGAATCATGCGGTCAACGGCATTTGTTCTTGTTGTTAAGGGGAAATTTATTATGAACGAAATACACAAGCGGTCCTCAGCACACAGTAATTTGATGGCTACCCTAAAGGACTATCGGCACGCAAAACACAGGCAATATGTGCACACTATGCAACTATATAACTACTATACAACTATGCACACTGTATACATCTAAATTTCATCAGTTAATTAGTCTGTAGGCTATACCATGTCACAGTGTGAAAGTACAAAGAGAAAATTATACGACGTACACTATGTACACTCTGTACAGTCAAGGTGGGGCTCCCACGATGAATACGTGGCCGTCCTGTGCACAAACTGAGGGGTGTGCTCCCCATAGCCTGTCGAAACGTTCACGTCCGAGCACGAGTAGTTCCCGTTGCAGGAAGTTCGTCACATTCACGCGCAAGCGTCGCAGCAACAAGAACAATGGGGCGCGATTCCGACGTTGTGCCACTGCCTTACAGCGAGCTGTCCACAATACGTCGACAGTCGACAGTCGAATGACACAGGGCAAACGACATTTGTGTGACGGCGAACAAGACACCAAAAGATCCTCGGCGTGTGGCATTCGTAGAGCACATGACTGTTCGTATCGACCTATGCACAATATGGACAAGTGTTTGTCGACACCAGGTTCCACAAGAGGAGATAGTCGCGTGTGGGCAGGATGTCCCAGGCAAACCACCACATAACATCACGCAGGGGTCCACGAAGCCACGAGCCGACCAACACCGACCACGACATGCTTCTTGGGCGTCGCCCGCTATCGGACCCATTGCTGTCCACTTCATGGCAAACCACTGCTTCCGACAGTGTGTATTGGCATCGAGGCGGAAGACCAGTCACAAGGACTGGCTCCCATATAACTATCTCAACAAGCTAGGACTAAAACTAGAACTAGTGCAATGCCAACTCCTGCTTGTGAAATCACGTCACGTTAAGGATTGCTGTTCGTGCTTGTCGTCGCCATGCAACAGACCAAGACTGCGGAGAGTTGCGTACGGGATAACGGCACGAAAGAAAGTAACGCTTAGTAATGAACAACGTACCTTCCATGCGTTTCTTCGAATAGCACAGACGAAGTTAGCCAGCGTCTTCCGAACTCCATAGCACCGAGGACTGCTCTCTCCCTCTGTAAGACTCTGCGAACACCCGCTCGAACGAGGCTTAGAACGTGTGACGTCCCCCGAGCGCGACCGCCGTGTACTGCCATGCAGCGCGCAATCCACACTTGGTAATTTATCTCTACGGCTAAGAGAATGAACTGTCGTCTATCCCGGATTGGAACGGGGGGTTGAAGGAGCGTTTGAATGGTGCCCCAGCGAATCCGTGGAACCCCATACAGCTCCTCAACTCTGTGCCACAAAACGTCGGGAACGAGACACTCATGAAAAGCGTGCTGCGCAGTTTCATGGCTAGAACAGAAAGGACATCGAGGCGAGGTGAGACCATAACGATGCAAACGATCCCTGAGCGGCAGGACATCGTGCGCAAGTCTCCACTGCAAACTTGCACGACGAGAGTCCAACCATCCTGCAGTAGCGTAGCGCCACGCGATCTGACGCGGAACAGATAGCTCCGGTACACCCGTAGGTGCCGGAAGTAAGCCCAGCAGGGACACATAGAACCGCCTCACTGACCATGTAGAAAGATCAGCGTCCACGTGGCTCTCGCGGAGGCGACGGACTGATGACACGTACTCTTTTAAGTGGGGAGCAGTAAACTCTGAGCGCGGCCTATTCTGCTGAAAGGAACAAAAGAAACGAATCTCCGGGCCAAGAAAGTAGTGCAAAAGGTCGTGTGCGGGATGGTTAGGCTCACTCAGGGCATCAAAAATTGCCTTTATACCTAAAGCAAGGCACTTCACTTTTACATGTGGCACTCGCAGGCCACCAACCTCACGCGACTGGTACAGACGCGCGCGCGACACCCATTCCACACTGTTACCCCATACGAACTGAAAAGCAATACGGGTCACAGTAAGAAAGATCTGGCGTGGCGGAAGCGATATGGTACCATGGTACCAATACTTGCTTAAGAACCACGACGCCGCTAGCCGGGCCTTACAAGTAAGTGGAAGAACCAGACCCTTCAATTCACGGAGCACGGGAATGCTACGCTGGTGAATGCGCATCCACGATGATACTGCGATTCCCCGACTATTGAAATAGTATCCCAGTATGCGTAATTCAGTTTTTACTGGTATCCCGAATGGAGACGCACAGGAGGGGACTGAATTGATAAAGAGCGCTGCACTCTTATCCCTGTTTATCCGCGCGTTCGATGCTCTACCGTAGGCCTCCAGGGTGGCTAACACTTGACCTATCGCGTCCTCACTGCTAAGGATTAAGGATAAGTCATCTGCATATGCAAACAACGGCAGGGCTACGGAACCCGGCAGCTGTAGCATGCGAGTACGAAGCGAGGTTGCGAGAGCTTCCAAGAGCGGGCTAAAGACCGTGGCATACAAAGCAGGAGATAAGGGACAACCTTGTCGCACCCCCGATTTGATGGAAAAGGTATCAGACATTCCCCCGTTGACTCCAATGCAGGCAAAGGCCTCAGCATAGAGAGCCCTTATCCAAGATACCACCGCGCGATCAAAACCGACAGCTCCCAACACCCGGTACATGTACTCGTGGTTCACTCGGTCAAAAGCTTTGTTCTGGTCAAAAGACACCAGCGTTGCCGACTGGTGGCGACTATGAGCCCAATAAATCGCGTCTCGCAAAGCCTGAGTGTGAAGCACAAGGGACCGCCCAGGAACAGCGCAGGCCTGTGAAGCAGGGATGACAGAACCCAGGACTGGAGAAACTCGATTTAGAATTGTGGTAGAAATGATCTTGTAATCTGTATTTAGAAGAGATACCGGTCGGTAGGCATTAGGGTCACGACTCCGTGTGGGATCTTTGCAAAGCATAGACACTATACTCTGCCTCATGGAAGGGCAGAGGAGGCCGGCAGCTAAGCAGTTGTTAAATAACTCGGTCAGGGGGCGTCGAAGTACCCCCCAGAAACACTTATAAAATTCAGCAGGGAGACCATCGGAGCCGGGAGACCTACCAGCTCGCAAAGCCTTAACAGCTGCCGTATACTCATCCTGAGTAAATCTGGCTGTGCTCAGAACGAAGTCTTTGGGCTCTGGCAAAAAAGTCTGGTGTCCTGCATCAGGAGGTACCACCAACTCGTACAGGGCGGAAAAGTGATCACGAAAGAGTGACCGCACGGAGTCAGGCTCCGTCAATACTGACCCATCACTCGCCAGTAGCTCCTCGACAGTGTTTCGAGGGCGGCGAAAGTAACGGCCAAGAAGAAGACGAGAGCAACATGCTTCTCGTGACCAGCGTTCGACCGACTGCGAAGCAGCGAACTGGTCCCAGGCACGTAACTTCAAAGAGGTGATCCTCCTGAGTACGTCCTGAATAGCGTCGTCGTTTCCAGAGCCCCTCGAACCTGGGTGACGCAAGATAGAGAGTACTTGCCGGAGGTGCTGTATCTCCTCCCGGCTCTCACGAGCACGTCTTGCCCGCCACTGGCGGAAAAGTCTCGCGGCTCCGAGCTTCGTCTGTTCCCACCATTCTGGCGAAACAACAGAGACAGCGCACTGACTCTCCAGCCACAGTTTGACATCATTACGTACCTCCGAGTCACTCAACAGGGAAGCAGCCAGCCTCCAACAGCCTGATCCAGTGCGGTAACGCCGAAAGCCATTAAGAACAAAAAGAACCCCTTCATGGTCTGATAAGTCCCCAGAAGGGCAGACAACACACTCGCGCATTTGCGAAACGATGCCAGAAGAAACATAAAAACGATCTATACGGCTATGTGCACCACGAGAGTTTGACCAAGTGGACTGGTACTGCCCATTGTTGAGGTGCAGAAAGGCATCTACAAGTCCAAGCTCGTTAACTAAGCGAGAAAGCTCTACGTTAACTGGTCGACGGCTACTCACATGCCGGTCAATAACGCAGTTGAAATCTCCCGCAACCACAACATTAGAGTTTCCTAAAAAGAAACAATCAAGGCTCCGAAAAAAATCCGCGCGCTCTCCGCGACGCGCAGGCGCGTACAGATTAATAAGTCGCAACAAAGTTCCTCCCACGTCTAATTCTAGTGAGAGAACCCGACCATCATTGTCACGGTCGTACCACCTTACTCCACCAGGAAAAGAGGGGAAGAGAATCGCTGCCACACCTGAGCGATGCGGCGAACCATGGCTAAAAAACGCCCTAACTGTGTGGTCCGCTTCCAACGCTCTAATAGCACTGGCAGATAAGAGGCGAGTCTCCTGCAGGAGTAGAATATCAACGCGAAAATTATTGGCCCACTGAATAACTGAAAACTGTTTCGGACTCCTGCTAAATCCCCTACAATTTAGCGTCATAACTTTTAGACACATGAGTAAAAGTGAAAGTAACATGTCTATTGCTTCTTTGCCCACATAGGAGAGGATAGTGCAGAATCCGAAGCCCTCCGCTTGAGACCCTGGCACGTAACCCCACACATATCTTCCGGACCACTGTGGCTACTGTTTACACTCTCCAGCGAAGAATCGCTGGGGAAAAAACGTACAACTTGTCCCGCAGCATCTTCGTTCGCCTGAAGCACTACAGGTTTCACCTTTATTCCCGAAGCAGACTGCTCCACTGCTCTAGATGTAGACTGCTGTACAACCTCAGAAGCAGACTGCATCTCCACTCCAGATGCAGACTGCTCCTGCACCTCAGTTGCAGACTGCTCCTGCACAGGAAGTACGAGGGCTTCCTGCCCCGAACCAGCCCTATTGTCCGTAGCAACAATCTCTGCCGGCGCCTCTGTTTCCTGCAGGACATTGACAGTGACAGTGACATTGTCACGGCACTCTGAACCAGCGAAATCGGTCTCCGAACCATTAGTAACGGTCGCCACACGATTCGCCCATGTCTTCCGCGAACACGTGATGGATGAATGATCCCCACCACATTTTGGACAAGGCCTCGCACACGTGTTATGTCCCACCTCGCCGCATCGAGAGCATACAGGTACCGGGCACGCCTTCTTAAAATGCCCAGCCTGTCCACATCGAAAACAAACACGCCGCATCCCGGGATAGCGAATAATAATTCGCTTACCCCTGACACGCAAGAAATTGGGCACGGGAGACGTCATCTCCATTATCACACGGCGATTGCCGGTCTCAATGGAACTCAACTCCGGGTGCTCATATTTTTCACGTTGGATGTCCTTGATGATGCCATATTGTCCCAGGGCCGAGACAATATGCGCGTCATCCATTCCGACGGGCGCTTTAGACACGGACACGACGGTGAGATTGGTTTCAAGAGAAACCAAAGGAACAGTCTCCCCGCCGACTTCAACATGAGCTAAATTCTTCAGGGCCGAAGCCCCCTCGCGGGACATAGCCCGCAGCTCAAAGGAACACTCATCCTGGTGCTGGTCCTGGTGCTGGAAGGAACGAATACACCCTTTAGGGGCCTTCCTCACCAGGGCCAGCAAGAACTCCACACGCGATATCGCTGAGGGCAGCGAAACGCGAAAATCTAACGGCCTACTGGCCATCACAAACGCGTAACACAAGTGAACTAACCCATTGAAAACACGTCAAAGAAATGCACACAGAAATATCTACAAAAATTTGTGTCGGAACAGAAGCTTACCTTATTCTATCCGATAGCGATGGCGATGCGTTCCGATGGCTTCCGACAGCACGCTAGGAGAAGAAGCCAGCAAATGACTTGGTAGAACAGAGGACAGCTTGCGGTGATAGGAGTGCACGGCTGCATGAAACTGTGGAGGTGACGCAGCCGATGGAGCCACTTGGTCATAGCCATGCGCAACACGGTCCCGTGCGAGGCGGTCCATGCAGTAGAGCAATAAAACTTGAGTTGGCGACGGCTCGCTATTTAGAACACGAAGCACAGTGCTCATAGCGATTCCTCTGTTCATAAGGCCAATGTCAGGAAGTGACACTCCTCCACGCGAAGCAGGGAGAGACAGCAAGATCCGTGAAATTGGCCTGCGACGCCTCCTCCAGAAGAACGAGAGCATCGCGGAGTGCAGCCTCGTTATTATCTGGTGTGGTGCGATTAACAAGTGGCTCAGGTGCCATACTCGCCCACAGAAAACAGTTCGCACTAAGTAGGCGCGCTCAAGGTACGAGAGGTCGAAGGGTTCCGCGGCTTGACACTTGGACTGGAACTCCTGCAGAGCCTGAAGCCAGTTGTCGTGCATGGGGCCGTTTCGGTCGAATAAAACGCCAAGAATCTTGAGAGATGTGGCACTACGCAGGGGCAGGCTTACATTAGAAGCGCTGCCGCCAAGCTGCATTAATTTTGTTTTATCTTGATTCAACATGCCGCCGGACAGTGCAGCATACTCATCATGCACGTGTAGAACCTCTGCCACTGACGCTATGTCACTGAGAACCACGGTAACGTCATCCGCGTAGGCCGTTACTTTCCAAGCGCCGGACGCTGGAAGGGGTAAACCACGAACGCGAACATTGGTGGGTCATTCCACGGGGAATGGTCCAAGGTTGTCAATCGACCATCACCAATATTTTTTTTTTAAATAGGGTGTGTGGGGACACTGTCAGATTAATCGTACCGAATGTCCCAACTCGAAATATTGATTCCATGTGTTTTTAGAGCACCTCAGAGTTTGCGCCAGGCGAGAAAACCATACCACAGATTTTCGTCCTCTTTTCGCGCGTGCTTGCTTCTGTATACGAACCAATGTGGTTTTATGTCATCCAAGGATTATGCAGCATAAGTTAAGCAGGGCATGCGAAATAACTATCTCCCTCGCCCTCTAAAGTCGGGCCCAAATGTCGCTGTTTGTGCAACTTTTGTGATTTTATTCCGCGTTCCCTACTTACCTTGTTGGAAAAATGGGTATTGGCTCCCTGTTTACTGGCACGTGGGGAACGCTAACAAAAATTTTCGCATGTCTGTGATATACACTTGTTCTGTGAGAACCGTTGGAAAGTGACACACATCAAAACTTTGCATTTTACAGAAGAAGATTTCGGAATGTGGCAGACCACTTAAAAATCGCCGACCTATGTCATTCGATAGCACAATGCTTCAGCTACCCCATATAAAAAATCTGGAGAATTACTTTTTGACAAACGCCAGAAATGAATTTTTTTCTCGGCCATGGTTTGCCTGGCATTGAGCGCGGAGAAGCACCCTTCCAGGCACATTCTGGTCTGACGCGTTGTTAAGCAGAGACCCTTTAGCAGGTTCGTTTTATATGCTTGGTACTACTGTCTTCCTGGGTTTTTCGACGGTTCGTCTTTTATTTACACTTGTGACGTGTATACTTCCGCGTCACACTCAAAGAGCAAAAAAGTAAAACCACAAGGTGTCCTGCCCAAAACACGTCCTGTGGAAAATTAACGCTCAGTACCGCTATTGTTGTTCTTAGGCCCCTTGCATACTGGGAAAGCTTTCCTCTCAGAAGAAAGCGCGATTCTGCCCTCAGAAATTGGTTCGGAGTGGTGAAACTTCCTTGTCCCAGGCAATGCAGTGCAGCGGCTGTGTCTTTCGGCAAGGATGGTACTTTCTGCTGCAACTGCGTCCTTTGATACCCACAGGCAATTTATGCTCAGCGCGTCCTTTGCCCACATATACAAATCCCTTGGTGTTAGGACCTGCCCCTCCTGTGGCCGCTGGAGACTGGCTTTGGCAGCGAGCCTTTTAACAGTTCCTCCTACTCCGTCGCACGGCCCCTTGCCGTGTGATGTTGCGTAGAAGTTCCAGCAAGCGCTAAGCGAAAGGACCATCCTTGCCGAAAGACACAGCCGCTGCATTGCATTGCCTGGGACAAGGAAGTTTCACCACTTCGAACCAATTTCCGAGGGCACAATCGCGTTTTCTTCTGAGAGGAAAGCTTTCCCGGTATGCAAGGGGCCTAAGAACAATAATAGCTGTGCTGAGCGTTAATTTTCAATAGGGCGTGTTTTGGGCACGACACCTTGTGGTTTTACTTTTTTCCTCTTTTAGTGTGACGCCGAAGTATACACGTCACAAGTGTAAGCAAAAGACAAACCGCCGAAAAACCCAGGAAGACAGTAGTACCAAGCATATAAAACGAACCTGTTAAAGGGTCTCTGCTTAACGACGCGTCAGACCAGAATGTGCCTGGAAGGGTGCTTCTCCGCGCCCAATGCCAAGCAAACCACGGCCGAGAAAAAAATTCATTTCTTGCGTTTGTCAAAAAGTAATTCTCCAGATTTTTTGATATGTTGTAGCTGAAGCATTGTGCTATCGAATGACGTAGGTCGGCGATTTTTAAGTGGTCTGCCACATTCCGAAATCATCTTCTGTAAAATGCAAAGTTTTGATGTGTGTCACTTTCCAACGGTTCTCACAGAACAAGTGTATTTCACAGACATGCGAAAAAGTTTTGTGAGCGTTCCCCATGTGCTAGTAAACAGGGAGCCGTACCTACTTTTCTAACAAGGTAGGCAGGGAACGCAGAATAAAATCACAAAAGTTGCACAAACGGCGACATTTGGGCCCGACTTTAGAGGGCGAGGGAGAGAGTTATTTCGCATGCCCTGCTTAACTTATGCTGCATAATCCTCGGATGACATAAAAACCACATTCGTTCGTATATAGAAGCAAGCACGCGCGAAAAGAGGACGAAAACCTGTGGTATGGTTTCCTCGCCTGGCGCAAACTCTGAGGTGCTCTAAAAACACATGGAATCAATATTTCGAGTTGGGAGATTCGGTACGATTAACCTGACAGTGTCCCTCACGCACCCTATTTTTTTAAAACATATTGGTGATGGTCGATTGACAACCTTGGACCATTCCCCGTGGAATGACCCTGGTGTCAATGTTCCACAATAGTGGGTCGATCGCCAAGACGAACAAGATTTGGGATAGAGGGCACCCCTGTCAGCCACCCCTGGCTACTGGGAACTGACGAGAAAACCTTTGCAGGAGATAGAGACAGCTGCGATGGTTGCTATACAGGCGTCCGATGATGCTGAGTATCCCATCCGGAAACCCATACGCCCGAAGTACAAAAATGAGGTAAGAATGAGCGACCGTGTCAAACGCTTTTGCTTGGTCCAGTGATAACAGGTATCCACCTGGATGAGTAGATGACACAAAGCGGAGGATATCCCGTAGGCCGGACAACGTGTCGTACATGCTTCTACCTGGTACACTGGACGACTGCGAGGGATGAATGATTGACGGGAGCACGTTCTGGATCTTTTGGCCCAGACCAGACGTCAGGATTTTGTAGTCGGCGTTCAGAAGGGTGATTGGACGCCAGTTTTCTGGTTCCGCAGGATCCCCGTTCTTTTTGGGAAGCAGCACGATATGTCCCAGGCCAAACGATTCGGGGAAATCATTGCCGCTTATACATGCTTGCAAAACTTGAAAGAAGAAACGACGAATGACAGGCCAGAATGTCGCGTAAAATTCGGGAGGAAGACCGTCTGGGCCGGGACTAGTGCCCGAAGCTGCTCTGTGCACAGCGCAGCGAAGCTCACGTACGTTAACGGCCTGGCGAGGAATGCTTGATCGCCCTCAGACAGAACCGGTAATCCAGTGAAAAAATCACTTCCATGGGCACTGTTGACTGGAGTACATGCGTAAAGCCTGCGAAAGAAGTTCTCAAATCCGCTGACGACCTCATTTGGATCTTCTGTATTAGAGGAATTCGGGAGACGGAAAGAGTGGGGTGTTTGTTGAGAGTTCTGGTTATGATGCACAGAGTGCAGGAAACTTGCAACACCATGGCCTGCAACTGACTGATCTCTGGTGTACTCTTTTCGAGCAGCACCGGGCGGCAAGTGAAGAAGTCTGCGGTGCCGGTCTTGGAGCGTTTCAAGGTACTCTTGCATAAGCGGCGTTAGCGGAGCGCCTCGTAGTACAATTCATATTTTCGCCGCAAGCCGATTAAGCAAGGAGCTCCGTTCACGGGCACACTTACGGCCCAAGTTCTGGAAAAGGGATCGAGCCCAAAACTTGAAGTTTTCCCATTGTTCCGGCGATGGAGAACGATCATTGAGGTATTCTGCTGTTTTAGTCCTGGCCTCTGCTGCAACATCATCATCATAGAGCAGTGAAGTATCTAGCTTCCATCGCGTAGCCTGGCCAGTCAGAAACTGGCTGACGTCCAAGGTGAGCAAGACTGCGCAGTGATCGCTCACATGGGCGGCAAGCTGATCAGTGGCGACGACTCTGCACGCCGAGAGTTGTGATGAGAGGTTCGCAGGAAGATAAAAACGGTCGAGCCGGCTGGATGAATCCGCACGCGACCAGGTAGCACAGTACAGATTCCCGTAATGCAGGCCAAGCGTCTACGAGGTTATGTTGTGCAACCAGGCGTCTAAGTTCCCGGGCATTCCATGTAGGCCTGCCACGACCGGGACCACGCACGTCTCTATCAGAATCCAACACACAATTAAAGTCACCACTCAGTATTACATTGGATTGCAGCATAAGGCTTCTTATCAGGTTAGTGAAAAATGCGTTGGTCTCGCTGGCTCTTGCCGGAGCGTAGACGTTAACAAGCCGAAGTCTCCTTTGCCCAACGAAGAAGTCGAAGCACACCACACGTCCGTCGGAGTCATAGCGCGCAAAACTGTGTCGTAGCAAAGCACGGTTCAGTACAACAACTCCTACACCACCCTGACGAGCGGAGCCGAAGCTAAAATATCCTCGAACATTGTGTGTCTCTGAAAATCTTGCGACGTCCGCGTAGCGAGTGAAATGAGTCTCTTGCAGTAAAAGTACGTCGCAACTAAATCTCCGTGCGAGGCCGACCACTTCCAGTTGCTTAGCAGGTGAACGGAAGCCTTGCACGTTGAGTGTCATTATGCGTAAAGCCAGTATCGACAGAAGAAGTGCCGTAGTACGTGGGTTCACAGCCATTAGTGGTCCATCGGGTGAGAGACGTCTTGCGTACCGGAAGCAGTTCTTCTGGGCTTTTTCCGAGAAGGGCTCCTCCTGCCATGTGGACGGTCGCTGTCACCAGACGATGTCTGGTGGACATGCTTTCCGACATCCTCGAGACCGGTGTCACCGGACTCTGAACCATGAAGAGAGTACAGTGAGGTTGATGATTCACCTGAGGAAGTTGACATACTGCGATGCAACCTTAATCCACTTGATGATTGATATTTGCACCGACTACTTCCAGCCTCGTCATCATCCACCACTTGACGAAGAGGGAAGACTGGGTTACTTTCTGACGAGTTACGGTCACATAAGTCCCCGTTTCCACTCTCCCTCCCTTGGGGACCGACTACGCCGCCTGCAGAATGTCGAGCTTGAGAATGTAAAATGACTGACGCCACCGCCGAAGGAGACGAAGTATCCTCGTCGACATCACCGGGAGGGGCGGTCGCAGAACTGTCCGTGCCGGGCACATCACTACCAGTAGTTACATCGTTCCTGGGCCGAATGACGTTGGCACCATCGACACTGCTGGGGACAGGAAGCGCAGGAAATTCTGGGCCCGCTAGCGTGGAGGGGGCAGCAGTAGGCCCCAGTCCAGCTGCAGTAGTGGTTGGCAAGGTCTTCGCACTAGATTGTTCGCCTTTGGCCGCAGAAGAGTACGAGCGTCGCATGACGCAGTCGACTGTGGCATGATGGGAGCCACACCGAAGACAAGAGGCTTGGCATCCTTCAGTATGGTGACCGAACACGGCGCATCGCTCACAGCGAGAGACTTTGCAATCGCTCCGAATGTGACCTTCAGAGCCGCATCTGCCGCAAACTTTTTTAATTCCCTTGTAATCGATCAAAGCTCTGTCGATACCAACAGTGAGGAAATTCGGCACTGGTTTTTTTCATTTCGAACTTGACGAGGCGAATGCCATTACGAATCGTTGGGCGATCCTTATAAACAGGAAAGGAGAATCCTTTCACATTTCCATACGGCGCAAGGGCGCGTACAAGCGCATCATCAGAGACGTACTCAGGGAGGCGCTTCACCGTGATGTACAATGTTCTCGCAATGGACTCTGGTTCTAGGGGAACCTCGACGTCATGAAGTGACGCCTTGCCAGCGTCAAGAACTGAGTCTCGGGCACATTGATTCTTCACTGTTACTTGGAAGGACAAACCACCCTGGTGTTGAATGGAATGTACATGGTCATAACCGACCAACTCACAGACGGCATCCAGGACGCTGTCTACGGAAACCCCGTCAGGGACAGTAAAGTTGAAGGCGTGATCTTTAGGTGGCCTTACAGTGAGGAG
This sequence comes from Ornithodoros turicata, assembly GCF_037126465.1. Lineage (NCBI taxonomy): Eukaryota > Metazoa > Arthropoda > Arachnida > Ixodida > Argasidae > Ornithodoros > Ornithodoros turicata. The sequence goes on from NC_088201.1 coordinate 51,520,404, forward strand.
CGATGTAGGCGGTGTGGCCGACATGGTGCAGAGCCCTGGGGCAGACCACACGATGGCAAGTCGAACCCCGGGAAATCTTAAGGCTTAAGAGAGCAGAAGAACACACGTCTGTTCAGGAGCGCGTCGTCGTCGTCGTTCTTGCTAGGTTTTTGCCACCTCCTGATGTGACTGTCATCTAACTTAAGTTTCATGGTGGTTTTTACGAATTGAACTCAAAAATTTGCCGAGTAAAGGTCGCTTTTTTACCCCACCAATGTGAAGCGCGTGGCGGATTTACTCAAGTTCATTTCAATTGACAGGACTATTGAGGAGCTATATCCTATCGGAAAAAATAGCCGAACATAATACGTTTCGGAGTGCCCAGAGCTTAGCGCTCGACGACTTTTTGCGCGCCCTCGATGTGAGTTCGATGACAGGAGGCTGCTAAACTCAGCCCACACAGGGATAGTAGAAGGAGATAAGACAGGCAGGGCTTATCGCATCCAGCTTCCGCTGGGATCATGCCTTCCCTCTCCCAATTTCAAGAACTGCTTTTTTTACTATCCCTCGATGGGCTGGGTTTAGTAACCTCCTTTCGTCGGGCTGAGAACGAGGACGCTCAAAATGTCGTCGAGAGCTTTGCTCTTGGCGCTCTGAAAAGCATGATGTTCGGCTAATTTTTCCGATGAGATAGATCCTCAATATCGCTGTTAATTATCATGAACTTGAGTAAATTCGCACGCGCTTCACATTGGTGGGATAAAAAAGCGACCTTTACTTGGAAAATTTTCGAGTTCAGTTCGTAAAAATTGACATCATAAAAGTTAAGTTAGATGACATTCACATCAGGAGGTGGTAAAAGCCTAGTAAGAACAAACGCCGTTGACCGGGTGATTGTAGGTGGCGTAATTTTTTTTAAAATTATAATTCATGTTGACACGTGACACATAAATGACACGTTTTCTGGGACAACCTGTAGAGTCAAGAAGACTTGGTGCGGTCTCCTGCTTTGCACACGCCCAATCTTCTTTCGGTACGTGCTTCCGGAGCCCTGTATTTTGCACGGATTGGTTTTCCCGTCAAGCGCATGGCCAGAGAAAGTCCTGTATACGGAATACAACTAAATATAATAGCGAGATTCTGAAGATCGGAAGGTGTCACCGGCGGCTTCGAGGCGATTCGAGGAGAGAGGGGGGGGCGTACGCCTTTTTGTGGCAATTACCATATATCCAAATTGCCACAAAAATGCGTACGCCCCCCCCCCCCCTCTCTTCTCGAATCGGATGTGATTACCCTATCATTCGTGGCAACGGTTGGCGCACAGCGTGCTATGCGGTGAAGCTCTGTTTTTAGAGTGTATCATTCGTAGGTAGCGGGTAGAACTTTGCAACCTTTTAGGCACAACATAAGCGACAACTATTACCTCCTGATAGGTGTAACTGCTCCACCCTTTTTTGTAAGGGTTGCAGTTGGCGGTGTTGCGCGCGTGTGGGCGCCACGTCGATGCGAAACCAGAGCCCATCGCAAATGCCACAAACATATCCGAACTTGTACTCCGGAGGGCTGCCGGGTTGCTTTTTTTTTTTTCTTCAATGACGCAATCTTTGTCAGCGACGCAGCATGGCCCCTGACGTCCTTTCATGTGCTCTCCATTTTGCTGCTGCGCCAGCCAATGGCGCGCTGAGTCGGAAGTCATGACCTACGTCGTCCTTGTGAAACAAGTTCCCTAATATACAGCTCTCGCTGTAAAACAGAGCTTCACCGCATAGCACGCTCCTATATGGCCAACCATCATCCCGAATAGCAAGGTTCTCTCACTTGATTGGATGTAAACGGAGGACGAACGCCATTTCTGTGGCAATAATTATGCGTAATTATTATGATAATAATTATGAACTGCGTAATGCAAAATTTCAGCAGATCAGGGGAACGAACGATGTCACTCGGGATGATGTTTGGCTAGGAGCGTGCTATGTGGTGAAGTTCATTTTTAAGGCCGTAATGAATATCACTTACGGAACTTCAGTAGAGCAGACAACGCGTACAGAGCAACTACCATGTGCATAGTTTCATAGCCATGTTCGAATGTAAATTCAAATAATCTTTGGATGCAAGAATGCAAAGCCAGCGCAGTTATATTTAATTCTGGTGCACTTTCACGATATCGAACGCCCGACCGTCTGAGCGGGCCCTGTTGAATTGCAGAATGCTGCGCCTGTCTGCATACCCTTGCTACCTGATTAGGTTTCCCTTCCCGTTCTCTTTCTTCGCTGAGTGGGTGAGGACACCCTTTGACGAACCCGCTCCTACACGCCGGTCGCCATTTATGCTCTATAACGGCGAGGCGACATGTAAGCACAAAGCAGTTAGAGCAGACTATCAACCGCTATGGCTGGCTGACGCTCGTCGCGAAAAAGGTGTTTGAAAGGGTGCTATCTTTTCCACGATTTTCTTTACTTGTTTTTTTTCTTCTTCTTTTATGTCGGAAAGAGTAGCGGAAACAAGAAACCTTAACTGCCTTAATTCCGTGCGCTCTTTAAACAAAACTTCACCGCTTAACGCGCTGCTATAGGCAATCGTCATCCCGAATGACAACATTCTGCCCCCTGATTGGTTAAAAACGGTAGGTGTACGCCTTTTTGTGACACTTGCGTAATTATGTTAAGTGTTAAAAAAAAGGCGGACGCCCCGCACTTTTCACAAATCGGAAGTGGTAACGGTATTATTCTGTGTAATGGTTGGTATCCATCGTGCTATGTGGTAAAGTTCTAGTTCTAGTTGGTTTTCTTTCTGTGTGGCCAACAACGGCGAGCCTATCCTGCCATCACCCCCCCCCCCCCTCCCCCCTCCTCTAGTTTTAGCGGCAGGCCAGTCTCGTTACAAACCACCACCTCTGGGAAGCGGAAACAAAACCCAAGGGCAGTAACGATAAGAGAAACCGAATTCATCAGGGAGGTAGCCCCCTTTCTCGCGCTCGAAACTGGCTTGCCGTTGTTGGCCTCATGTGAGCAGCGGCACGACTGTAGCCAGGATGAGGTGAAATGATATGATATCAGATGTTGAAATGATGACGTTCGAAAGTTAAAGGATGTAAGGTATTTAATTTCTATCTTCAGGTATTTAGTTACGGGTGTAATAGGTGTAATATTGTTCTTCTACACTCTTAAAAATGAACTTCACCGCATGCACGCTCCTAGCCAACCATCATCTCGAATGATATCGTTATCTGCCCTGATTTGTTGAAAACGGGAGGCGTACGCCTTTTTGTGACACTTATGCTGTTCATAATTGTCACAGAAAAGGCGTACGCCTCCCGTTTTCAACAAGTCAGGGCAGATAACGATATCATTCCAGATGGTGGTTGGTTAGGAGCGTGCTATGCGGTGAAGTTCAGTTTTAAGAGTGTACGCTTCGTAATTCTATTTACGATTCATTGTTCGATACTCTTCCTTCATAACGTGTGCAGCATGCAGCGTTAATACAAAAACGCACTTTTTTTGCGGATACGGGCGAGTAGACGCATCCGGATACCTTTATCCATTGTTACGTCATTTGAAGGATTGTAGCACCCAATCAGACGCCAACGCGGAGGTACACATAACATTCTGCTCTACAATCTTAAAAATTAACTTCACCACATAGCACGCGCCTAGCCAACCATCATCCCGTGACAACGTTCTCGTCTCTGATTTATTGAAAACGGGAAGCGGAACCCATTTTGTAGCCGTACATTATGGATATATAATAGGCTCCGCCTCTCGTTATGAACAAATCATAGGCGAGAACGTTGTCAATTGGGATTATGGTTGCCTAGGAGCGTGCTATATGTGGTGAAGATACGGACCTATCAGATTCATCTATACAAATGATGTCGCAGCCAACAAGTTAAAATCGCCGTTTGGAGCCGACACAGTCGGCGGGCTAGCTTGGTAGAGTTCATAGCTCCTTTAAGATGTATGCCGGTCACTGGGGAGGACCTCGATATACCCGGTTGCGAAATCCCCGATCTCGGAATTCACGTTCTCGAAACAAGAAAAATACTAACCCCCCCTGTCACCCCACTCCTTCCTGCTGTCCTCTCTCCATCTGTCCACATCTGTACGCCGCTCATAGCCACAGTTACTTCGCGGCGCTGACACGAAAGTAAAAAAAAAGAAACAAGGAAAATCGAGGAGAATGCTCGATTGCTTCGTAAGATGATAAGCCGTGTTTAAAAACACATCACTATTTCACTACTCAAACTCACGGGTTTTCGATGTCTGTCCAAGTCGTTTTAGCGGACGAAAGCCACATTTTAGCAGCCGTTAGGCTTAGCAGGGCGGACACGGCGGAGCAGCATGTTGGTTAGTCCAAGTTTGATGTTTGCGTTTTTATGTCCAGGTAGTCTAAGTTCACAGTTGGCAGTTTCCCGCACGCGACTGCGCATATTCTAGTCGGATAACATTTATTTACGGTAGTTTATCTTTGAAACGGGGATTTCGATCACTTTATTTGGAGTTTCACCCGGTTACTGCTGGGATTGGTGAGGTCCCGTGAGCAAATAAACTTCGAGTCACAGTCTTTGGGCGAATCCCGTTTCCTAGGCTGCGAGTTTTTGGAGTATCTTTCTGTGAAAGATGACGATAGATGGTGACGGTGGTGTAGATGTAGATGTAGATATCATCCAACGTGTACAGTCCCTACAGTGTCCAAAGTATTTTTCCCGCACCCCAGCGTATGGATCAGGATGTGCTCCATGTGAGTTTCGGTTTGCTGACAGTGTCTGCTATTTGCGTTATCCAGAAAGCTAATCTTGTATAATTGTAATTTGGTGAAAGCGCTCCCTGTTCGCAGCCTAAATAGCAGGGTTTGTGTGTTCCGGGAAAGTCCTTTGAACGGGAGATCTTGTCGATAGTTTTGCAGGATTTCCCTGATCCCGGGGTGCTGTGTTTGTGCTATCTCATTAAGAACAAATTGTCTGTCGCTGTCTCCCGGGGTTGGTAATCGGGGACTACTGCTGAGGCGTGCTGCAGATGCTAGCTGGTCCGCTTTTTTGTTGCCACTGATGGCGACGTGGAATGGGATCCATTGGAGGGAGATGTTTCCTCCGATTGATTTGTGTTGGGCGCACTGACGTTCTGATACAGCTCGCTATTTGCAGTGCTGGGAAGTACATTTCATGGTCTTGGGACTAAAATGGGATCTAACTGTATAGGCTATGAGGTGTCCCCCAATTTACCCCCTACTATTTTTCTGCAGTCTGCGGTCTGCAGTCTTACAATGTGACAGTAAATTTCAAACGATTCGAAAGGTACCGTATAGCAAGAAACAAGCACCTTGCATGTTTGGTGTCATTTAAGAGCTTGTTCCTTATAAATGTTACTTAAATGCTTGTTACTTGTGTCGCTCTAAATAAAGTCAAAGTTGCGATAAAATCGGTGGGAGCGACACCTTGTGTGTAACAACCCTCATTCTAGCGCGCAACACTGGCGCTCATGTATCCGACATTTTCTTATTGTGGTTTTGGTTTCCACGCGGCGCGCCATAGATGTCGCCTAGATGTAGTTTCTCGCTGCACTTGACGGGCAACGCGAAGTTGGTGTCTAACTTAGGCACAGTGTTGCCCACAATATATATATACATATATATACTCATGGAACGATGCGACAGCACCAGAGGACACGTGTTTCGCCGTGTTTGCAGCTCGTCAGCTTTGGGTAGCTGCGCATCGTTCGGAATTGACAAACCAGGGGTCGCTCAGCGATCGATATACACCTGGGAGGGTGACTGAGCACTCCTCAATGACACCCTGGTTTGCCAATTCCGAACGATGCGCAGCTACCCAAAGATGACGAGCCGCAAACACGGCGAAACACGTATCCCCTGGTGCTGTCGCGTCATTCCATGAGTATCTGTTTCTCTGCGTGCAGCCATAGAAGCCATCTTAATCTGTAATGTTTAATTTTAAATACGTCTAGTGTCATTTACTTGTTTCTTTAATGGCTTTTTCCCCTCATTATACTATATATAGATACTCATGGAACGATGCGACAGCACCAGAGGACACGTGTTTCGCCGTGTTTGCGGCTCGTCAGCTCTGGGTAGCTGCGCATCGTTCGGAATTGGCAAACCAGGGGTCGCTCAGCGATCGATATACACCTGGGAGGGTGACTGAGCACTCCTCAATGACACCCTGGTTTGCCAATTCCGAACGATGCGCAGCTACCCAAAGCCGACGAGTCGCAAACACGGCGAAACACGTGTCCCCTGGTGCTGTCGCATCATTCCATGAGTATCTGTTTCTCTGCGTGCAGCCATAGAAGCCATCTTAATCTGTAATGTTTAATTTTAAATACGTCTAGTGTCGTTTACTTGTTTCTTTAATGGCTTTTTCCTCTCATTATATATATATATATATAGATACTCATGGAACGATGCGACAGCACCAGAGGACACGTGTTTCGCCGTGTTTGCGGCTCGTCAGCTCTGGGTAGCTGCGCATCGTTCGGAATCGGCAAACCAGGGGTCACTCAGCGAGCGATCTACACCTGGGAGGGTGACTGAACACTCATCAATGCCACAGTGCAAGCCAGTGAATTATAATGCAGGGGATGCGCAGCTACCCAGAGCTGACGAGCCGCAAACACGGCGAAACACGTGTCCTCTGGTGCTGTCGCATCGTTCCATGAGTATCTGTTTCTCTGCGTGCAGCCATAGAAGCCATCTTAATCTGTAATGTTTAATTTTAAATACGTCTAGTGTCGTTTACTTGTTTCTTTAATGGCTTTTTCCTCTCATTATATATATATATATATATATATATATATATATATATATATAGATAGATACTCATGGAACGATGCGACAGCACCAGAGGACACGTGTTTCGCCGTGTTTGCGGCTCGTCAGCTCTGGGTAGCTGCGCATCGTTCGGAATCGGCAAACCAGGGGTCACTCAGCGAGCGATCTACACCTGGGAGGGTGACTGAACACTCATCAATGCCACAGTGCAAGCCAGTGAATTATAATGCAGGGGATGCGCAGCTACCCAGAGCTGACGAGCCGCAAACACGGCGAAACACGTGTCCTCTGGTGCTGTCGCATCGTTCCATGAGTATCTGTTTCACTGCGTGCATCCATAGAAGCCATCTTAATATGTAATTTTGAATAACAAACACGTCTAGTGTCATCTACTTGTTTATTTAATGGCTTTTTTCCCTGCATTATAACTCACTGGCTTGCACTGTGGCATTGAGGAGTCTTCAGTCACCCTCCCAGGTGTAGATCGCTCGCTGAGTGACCCCTGGTTTGCCGATTCCGAACGATGCGCAGCTACCCAGAGCTGACGAGCCGCAAACACGGCGAAACACGTGTCCTCTGGTGCTGTCGCATCGTTCTATGAGTATCTGTTTCACTGCGTGCAGCCATAGAAGCCATCTTAATATGTAATTTTGAATAACAAACACATCTAGTGTCATCTACTTGTTTATTTAATGGCTTTTTTCCCTGCGTTATATATATATATATATTAAGCTTTGAGAGTGATTGGGATGAAATCATCTGTGACGTTAGACTCCTGAGGGCTAACACTATTGAATGAACTCATTTTATAAGATTGCGCGCCTCAACTGCTTTACGGAATATATTGATTTTGTAAGTATAGTCCTGAACGCAGCTATATAGTTTTACGTGGTACCTGATAACCGGTGCATGTTAGGACTGCAACGTGTCCAAAAAGTACTGCAGTTAGACGTTCAACATTCAGACAGAAACGTGAATAGCAGAAAGGTAATTTTGTAGCTCTACAATTTTGACGTTCCTGGCGTTATATCCCGGGCGCAGAGAATTATGCAAAAAGACAGGGAATGACTGGCAACCTCGTGTTCATTTTATTTTCCTCTCACGTGTGTCTTTCTCATCTTCGGCTACCATGAAGGAGCCCGTCACTATTTTCCTCGGCGATGCACCGAACCGCGGCCAATGATATTTCACTGTCGGGTAGGTATACACTCTCCCAGATACGTACGCGCACTTCTGCGGTTAGAACTCCTTTCCCCATCCGGGATATGAAAAGCAGGATCCATTTACTGCGCTTCCTTCCAAAGCAAATTGAAAGCAAATTGCCGAGTATGTGTATCCCGTATTGCATTTCAAAAGACGTAAAAAGAGGAAACAAAAAAGCCACAGCACTTTTCTCGCAAAGAACCTACAACGAATCCATTGAAGCGAGAGAGCTTCCTGAGAAACATCTTCGTAATATAACGTCTGCACCGTAGATATTGCGCAGATCCTTCCTTTCAGGGAGTGGATCCACGTTTCTGCTTTTCAAAGTGCGTCTGCACGAAGCCACAGTTCGGCGACTGTCTCTTACATGGAAGGCTCACAAGTCTTCAGCGTGGAAGACCTACTTCGCTTCTATTATTGCAGCGAGAAGCACTTTCTCGTGTATAGCGAATTGAATCAATATAAGTGCCCCTTTCAGAGATGTCCGCAATTTCCAGGCCCTTAACGAGATTCGTACTTCTTCCCACGACTGAGCCATCACAGCTGTCAGGCTAGTTTGGCAATTGAATAACACAAAAAAGAAATGCCTTCTCGTACTACCCAGGTTGAGAGTGTTATGGGAACATGGGAAATTTTGACTTGTGTATGGTTGAGGCGGAAAGTGAGGCCAAATAGGGCTGTCAGTGGACAGTCCCGTGAATTTGGGGGGGGGGGGGGGCGGATTAGAACAAAGGAAACAAAAAGGAGGAAAGGTCAGCGAAACGGTATGTCGGATTGCTATTCCGCACAACAATAGGAGAAAGGAAGAGAATAGCTACGTAGTTATTTTGCTCTATGTAAATTGGCGTAAAACCATTAGAAGGTCAGTTAATGTTGATTTTGAAAACGCGTCAGTTTATTGTGCTTTGCTCTCAAGTGTTTATTTAGTAAACACGTCAGTACGGCTGTTCCCTTTAATTCCCCTGCAACTATCGTCGTTCTGACTCCTGATTTATTGAAAACAGGAGGAGCGTTTCTCCTGGGGTTTCTTCAGACGCTTTGCCCCCCCCCCCTCCCCCCTGTGACAGTCGTGACGTTGCCCGCCTAAGCGTGGCCGACTACTGCAGGCAGTTATCCCATCACCACCATCACCACCTCTGTTCAAACGGTGCATATGCATAGCTATAGCTTTACAAGCACGATTAGCGCTCCCATTCGTTAGCAGCAGCACTTATCCTAATCCAATCGTCTAAGAAGAGCACATTTGGTTCAGTTGAGATTGATAACTTTTTATGATATATAAACTATTACTTGACGAAACATATGTAGAGTAAGAAAATGAGTGAACTCGGTGTCACCGAGGAGCTCTGCCTGGCGCGTCCTTTCGCGCAAACAGCATTCGCATTAGCTCTCACACTGGCCAAAGTGTATGAGCTGCCTGAATGAATGGGGCATATTTCCATCTTTGTACCTCGCCTGTATTTTTTATTTTTTTATGAAGATTCCAGTAAGCCATAGTTGAACCTTGTAAATACCGCGGTCCCCCTTCCATCAACTCGCAAATGAGATTCCAGCGCCGCCACGATATTGATTGCGCTAATGTAAATATCGTCCTGGCCATCACCACCACCACTACCACATATGATGGTCTAAGTATGGAAAGAAAAAGAAAATCGTACGTAGCACGCCGCATCGTGACCTACGTGAAAGTCCCTCACATATTTTACTAAACTCCCCGTGGCTGCCATTATGCGTATGGTGCAACTATCACACGCAAAGGCACCGGGCGCATAACGGCACAGGGTTGCTGCCCGCCTCAGATAATCTGCCCCATTTAACGGGCTCGCGTGCAACGAGAACTTTACGAGGCTCTCCGGGATGACGAGTTTGACGATGTGACGTCGTTTTTATTTCTCCGATGCGTAGCGCTTCCGTGCGCTCTGGAATTGCACTTTAGGTTATGCTGTTTTCCGGGTAGTGTGCAGCCATGGAAGTATCGAGGTCGTCAGCACGGCTGTGCCAGATATCACTGCTGATGTGCTATATAAAAACGAGAAAGAAGATACGCGAGACTGAGAGAGCAATTATTCTGGAAGGGTTCTTGTAGTGTATTTCGTAAATTCTCGCTGCACATGCAACGAACTGCTGGAACAGTGCAGCCATCTGGCGGAGCGAATGCGAAGAGCCTGACGTCACGCGTAGATCCGCAGTGTTGGTGTGTGTGTGTGTGTGGGGGGGGGGGGGGGGGGGGAGTAGTTCCCGCAAGTATAGCGAGCTTTATTTGACATGTTCCAATGCGCGTCTGCGTTCACATCGCTCACGGCGTACATTTTCATTGTGTTCACATTGAAGCCGACACAAGCGTTAATGAAGAAATAAACATGAAGACGTGTGTAGTCGGCAGACTTGGGTATCATTTTAACGGATGCAATATTAAATAGGGGTGGTAATGGTAGACGTGGCAAACATTTAATGAGACAGTTGACTTGGGACATAAAATAGTCAACGTCGTACAGTCGATATAAACACAGTTCTGCCACTTTGATTACCGTCGTTCTTCTGAGGGACAATAAATACGAAATGCATGGTAGACATGAAGAGGGGGGAAAGACATCTTGTGTTTACATGGCATGCAGATCAGCACTTGTTCTAATCAAATTTTCAGTGTCATTGCACCGTGAGTCGTCTATACTTCATGGCTGCGCTGCCTGCACCGTCCTTCCTAACCTGATTACGGACAGAGCAAGATCTTCGTTGGGAGACAGTCTGCTTGTGGCACAGTGTATCACGTATGCGATATTAGCCTAAATGAATTATGCATGTGAGCGTCATTACGGTAATGGGAGGGGAAATTGATCTATGGCGACCGTCCAAGAACAGTTCGATCATGACAATATGCGGTGATCGCAACTTGAACAAGGGCAATAGGTGTCGTTGGCTACCTGCTTAATATCAAATATTGACCTAAAATGTGTTGTCATGAGGACGATTGCGATAAAAGCAATCAGTAACATTTGTGAAGCCAGATACCTAGCAATCGATAGTAGCGACGCAAGACAGAAATGGACATGTTTTATACATGTGCGGTAACTGATCACACATGTGTCGCTATTGATCGGCAGGCATGCAGTGGAATGAATAATAAGCCGCGGCTAGGAAACCAGCATTTGGCCCCAGGGTAAATTATACCACTCGCGTAGACCTCTACCTGCAATGAACGATGAACGGGGGACGGGATACACCTCGAAAGTGTAGCTGTGTTTCGTTGCGCATGTAACCATGTTGTCCATTTCGCCTGTGGTATACGTACACTCTTAAAAATGAACTTCACCGCATAGCACGCTCCTAGCCAACCATCATCTCAAATGATATCGTTCTTTGCACTGATTTGTTGAAAACGGGAGGCGTACGCCTTTTTTGTGACACTTATGCTGTTGATAATTGTCAGAAAAAAGGCGTACGCCTCCCATTTTCAACAAATCAGGGCAGGTAACGATATCATTCGAGGTTATGGTTGGCTAGGAGCGTGCTATGCGGTGAAGTTCATTTCTCAGAGTGTACTTCTACACTCTAACAACCGAGCTTCACCGCATAGCGCGCTCCTAGCCAACCATCATCCCGAACGGCAACGTTCTCTCCCTTGATTTGATGAAAATGGGGGGCGTACGCCATATTTGTGACAATTACACTCTTAAAAATGAACTTCACCGCATAGCACGCTCCTAGCCAACCATAATCTCGAATGATATCGTTATCTGCCGTGATTTGTTGAAAACGGGGGGCGTACGCCTTTTCTGTGACAATTATGAACAGCATAAGTGTCACAGAAAAGGCGTACACCTCCCATTTTCAACAAATCAGGGCAGATAACGATATCATTCGAGATTATGGTTGGCTAGGAGCGTGCTATGCGGTGAAGTTCATTTCTCAGAGTGTACTTCTACACTCTAACAACCGAGCTTCACCGCATAGCGCGCTCCTAGCCAACCATCATCCCGAACGGCAACGTTCTCTCCCTTGATTTGATGAAAATGGGGGGCGTACGCCATATTTGTGACAATTACACTCTTAAAAATGAACTTCACCGCATAGCACGCTCCTAGCCAACCATAATCTCGAATGATATCGTTATCTGCCGTGATTTGTTGAAAACGGGAGGCGTACGCCTTTTCTGCGACAATTATGAACAGCATAAGTGTCACAGAAAAGGCGTACACCTCCCATTTTCAACAAATCAGGGCAGATAACGATATCATTCGAGATTATGGTTGGCTAGGAGCGTGCTATGCGGTGAAGTTCATTTTTAAGAGTGTATGAACTGCATAATGCCACAAAAAATGGCGTACGCCCCCCGTTTTCAGCAAATCAGGTGGAAGAACGATGTCAGTCGAAATGACGGTTAACTATAGAGCGTGCTATGTGGTGAAGTTTATTTTTAAGAGTGTAGATAATGCCAGAGTAAACAAATGCACTGATACTATGTTTAACCTTTGTTTGTTTATTTTTACCGCTTGGAAATAAATAGCAACAAGCAGAAATAACTTAAAGCTGGATTCATATACATGCGATTTTTGAGGCGGTATACCGCATATCGCCGCAGACGCCGTCGAAGCGGTGGGAGGTGGTCTAGGTGGAACTGCTCGACATATTTGTGCCATCTACACAACCACCACATTCCCGAGAATACGAATGCTCAGCAGTTACTTCGATTTGAAAAATTTAGTGGCCAGGAGTCCATTAATGAACCCCTTGCTGCTAAATCTTCTAAGTCGAACTAAGTCTTCAGAATCCTACCGAATTTATTTATGTGACCGCGTCCTACGTGCCTCATTCCGTGCTTTCCCAAAAGATTGTTTCTCTATGTGATGCAGAAGTGTCATAAAAGTAATTAGTTTTGAGAACTATGACGTCATGTAGTGGTTCAATCAACCAACCCGTCTGGAGACATTCCGCATCGAAGGTTCATTTGACTTCAGTCTCCTCCCGACAGCTGCTAAGTGCCTTCTCACCGCCTGCACTCACTGCACCCGGTGCAAGAGGTCAGCACCTTCGGATTCTTTTCGGTGAGTGCTAGCGGCATCCCCCGCACCTTCGCATTCGTTTCGAGGTGCTATACTTGCTCCATTTCGGCACCAAACCGAGGGAGAGACGAGCAGACGACGGACCCGGTAACATGGCGGCCGAAAACGCACGCACGTCTGGGGTTTAGGCGAAAATTGGAAAGCCGTTGTCGATAATGACGAAGGGGTGTTTGCATGTATACCGTGTCGTAAAACAAGCCTTTTTAGCGGCGTGGTTCGTATAGTTGGTGCAGTTCCTGGTTGCACAAAGTTTTTGCGGCAGTTTCATTGTCATATTACTTGTTTTCTCTGAAGAGTACACGCTCTGGCATTGTTGAAAAGTCTTTCATGAGTGTCATAAGGCAAGATGACTAACGAAGCATGCCCTTGTGTTCGGATCGAGCAGTTTGGAACCGTGTCTTGGGTGCCAGATTCGTTCGCGACGTCCTGTAACTGCAGTTGCTTCTTCAACGGCGGACTGTGTTGCAAATTCTGAATCGATATTAGAGAGCAACTTTGGCACATGCTGTACCGCGATTAGCGTACAAAAACGCGCAAACTGAAATTCAACCGGGCTCAATGACACACAGCTGGCTGCAGACTGCATCCACCATCTGTACAACTCACATTCTTCTCGGGCTGATGGGTGGCTGCACTGGTTAGGCAACTTATCGTCACCCCCGTAGCACCCTGGTGAAAAGGGTAAAATAGTGCACCACCTTCTTCTTCTTTTTAAGTATTATGGGAGGTCAGCCAATACTTGGCTTGCTACTTTTTAAAAAGAAAAACACCCTTTAAAAATCACACACAGGAAAATGGAAATGCGCGGAAGCACACGTGTCACAGATCCAGCAGGTTTGCGGCCTTGACAAATTGTAGCAGGTAAGCATGCCGCTGCGAGGCATTTGTCGTCTGTAGACCATGCACCCAGAATCTTTACAGTGGTAAGTGGCTGGCTGTCCAGAGTGAAAATCGAGTCGCTTTTCGAAGATCTTTCTCTCGTCCACGTATTTCGGGCAGTGGACTAGTAGTAGATGAATGTCGTCTTCGCTTGTGTTGCATTGTCTGCATGTATAGGGTCGTCGGTCATGTTTAGCATATAATGTAAGCTCTTGTGAAAGCAGTACCAAATCGGAATCGATGAATGAGTGCTGCGTCAGTGCGGCTCATGTATCTACAGCCTGTGTACCTATAGGGACCATCGAGGGCGACAAGCCTGGGATGTTTCCAGTGTAGGTTGTCCAGGAGCTTCTTCATCTCCACACCTGCCGTTCTCTTTGCTGTTCTTTTGATGTCGTCTTTTGTCGGTGGTATCTTTTCCCTGCATGTCAGGGAGTGGACTTCTTTTGCAGCCTCGTCCGCCGCCTTCTCGTTTCCGTGGATCTTGCAGTGGATCCACTGGATGGATACCTGATGCCCGTCTCGTCTAAGTTTGCCATATGTCTTGGTAATTCTCCTTGTCACTGTCTTCGTGGTGAAGACAGCGGCTCCCCGTGCCCCTCCATGGTCTCTGTCAAGCCCAGTCACCCGTCTAACTGTTCCCGGCCTGCATGGAAGGAAAAGGAATACAGCCCCGTATGTCGCCAAGCAGCTTACCCTGCACTCTTAAAAATGAACTTCACCGCATAGCACGCTCCTAGCCAACCATAATATCGAATGATATCGTTATGTGCCCTGATTTGTTGAAAACGGGAGGCGTACGCCTTTTTTGTGACAATTATGCTGTTCATAAGTGTCACAGAAAAGGCGTACACCTTCCGTTTTCATAAATCAGGGCAGATAACGATATCATTCGATATTATGGTTGGCTAGGAGCGTGCTATGCGGTGAAGTTCATTTTTAAGAGTGTGGGCATGATGAATGACAAGTACACGGCGTCAACGTCGGATTTCACTAACGGGTCATCTACTCGGAATGGCTCGTCCTCGGCATTTGTCATTCCATCTCAGTGAGTCCCCTGTGGTCACCATCTTTCTCGCAGAACATCATCTACGTGTGCCGAGCTCTACGCCATTCTCTTCGCTATGCAAAAAATATCAGCCAGTCCAGCTCAGCCCTGGGTCGTCTTTACAAACTCACGACCTGCGCTCCAGTGTGTGGTGATCTTCGGGATACGTGGGTCTCTCGGTCCTGTTATCTTTGACACCCTGCAAGTTTATAAGAAGGCGACCATTGCAGGGCACACTGTCGCATTGCAGTGGACCCCCGGACGTGTCGGCATCAGCGGCAATAAAGAAGCAGACAGAGCCGCCTTGAGCGCCCATCAGCACGCAGCTTTTTCCCCGATAATGATGTCTTCGGGCGACTAACGACACCTGCTTTCGACACTCACAGGCCCAAAGACGCAAGCTCAGTGGCAACACTACATAGCTCACTGCCTTCTCTCAGATGTAGACCCCACGCTTTCTCTCGTACTTCCTCCGCGACTGCCGCGCCCCTTTACTGCACTCTTCCACCGCATGAGGCTGAACGTTGCCTTTACACCTGCCTTTCAACCAGGGAAGGGTAACGGTAATGGTAACGGAAACAGGAACGGTATATTACCAAAATTGGAGATGGTAACGATAACGGAAACGCATACCACGATCCTCCATTACCGGAAACAGAAATGGGAACGAATTTATCGTCCGGTATTGAATTCGGGTAATGGCTATTCCTGTTGTGCGATGACGTTTGCGTGACTTTTCATTTTTTGTTTTTGTTTTGATGACTCCATTCTCTGTAATGCTCTAAATACCACACGAGAGCATGGAAAGAAAGCGCAATATTGGATCTCGAGGGTGCATCGCTCGCTTACCTCGTCCCAGTCCTCATAACTCCATGACATCAACACATGACTATACTCCACCATAGCACGAGGGTGACAGCATACGATTTTTAGTTACTTGTTTTGTACTTTTTTTTTATTTCACCGTGGCCATGGACGTATTGTTTACTACTGAGAGCGTCCGCTTATGAATGCGACATTGGATGAAGGTTACGCCCATCTTGAGTTCCTGGACTCCGAGTGACTGAAGACTGAATACATGTTCCTACATTTATTTTTAATCTTGCAAGATGTGCGCATCCCATCGACGTAAAATTACTTGTGTAGTGTGTACGCGTGACACCGAAGCAGCACTTAGGCAAAACAGGGTGCTGATAGAGCCGGATGAGCTGTCCTCCCGCAGCTCTGTAACAGCCGTTCCATTACCGGAAACAGTAACGGAAACGAAATTGAAAGGCCGGTATCAGAAACGGATAACGGAAACGAAAATATAGCAGTAACGAAAATGGAAACTGTAACCAAAATACGTCCGTTATCCTTCCCTGCTTTCAACACCGTCTCGGCTCCACCTCGTCTTCCCTCTGCCCCACTTGTGGAGTGTACGGCGACCTCTGCCACGTCATCCTGGCTTGTGGGCAATATCACCACGAGAGCGCACTAATGGAAGTTTCTATGCAACGTATTGGCAAGCGGCCGTTCAACCTCGCGAAGATCCTCGGACCGTGGTCGAACGCTGCCCACCAGATGCAAGGCCTTCGTCTTCTTGCGGAGTACTTGTGCTCCACCGGTCTGGTAACAGCTCTCTGAAAGCCCCCATCATCAGCCCCTCATCCGTTCCCAATGCGCAATAGTGCAGTGTACCGCCTCAGCGGCGGTGAATCGCAAACCTCATCATCATCCAATGTATGTGTGTGTGTGTCCTTGTCATGGCGTCATTGGTGGCCTCCTTGTTTGAGTCTACTGTTTGGATGGCAGATCGGGAGTCAGTAAAAACAACCCACGTTTGCGGCCGGTGAATCGCCATGTACTTCAGCACCGAGTGTATCCCGTGAAGTTCCGTAGCCGTGGACGATACGCCATGCCGACCGTCATAAGTTCGTAGCACTTGACTGAGCTCATGCCTTATCAGATGATTGTCGTGAGTTTCGTGACCCAAAATGCCGAGCTCTGTGCGTGTGGTGTGGTATGTCTCTTCTTCTGTTTGTGGAATGTGTTGTCTAGTCGCCGAATTGATCTAGCCAGAATGGGACGTCCCAAGGCGTCGCCTGCACAACAAGTTGTCTGCAAAGAACGGCGCCTAGCCAAGCAACGAGAATGGCTGCAACGAGTTAGGTTGAATGCTACGGTTGACGACATCAGAAATCGCACCATCATGTACGGCAGTCGCAGTGAGCCTCTGCATCAGGGATCGCAGCTCAGCTAGGGGAATGTCTTCATCCGCCAACGGGCCGTAAGCAGCAGGCCCTCGGGTTGGAGTTTTCCCCTCTAGAACCGGACAGTTGCTCGAGATATTTCCAAATGACTGGACTTGTCAACGTGACCCAATGCACACAAATAGAAAAGGGGGTCATCGTGCACAGTTGTCTCCCCTAATGAGGAATGTAGGTCCCTGACGTGTGACGGGAAAAACTACAGTCACTATAGGAATAACCCCAACACAGCGAAAAGGGTGACGAAGCGGGGTCAGCGTCTCCTCTTACTCACCGTAGTCCGGATAACTGAAGCTGGATTACAAGAATTTTCGACTTTCGTTCCCTGGAATTCTTGTCCGAGTCCGGAAGCTGAAGTCCGGATAAACGAGAACAAAATACATGGAGGAAAATCCGTTCCCGTGCCTTTTGTCCGGATACCGCGGGATCCGGACAAATGAAGTCCGGATAAACGGGGGTCGACTGTAATATCAAATAAAATAAATGTATTTTTTTAGTCCAGAGTGGTGCTTTAAGTGGTACACGATCTAGAAGCGCCCTTTAAGAATGGCTGTGCCCTCGTTACCGCACATGTCACGGGCATTCCCGCTCGGCAACTCGGCGTGGAGTCCGTTTCTCAGAAATTTCTTGATTTCGCGCAATAAATTTTCTTCAGAAACACTTCACGACAGATGCAACCGTTCAAGAAGAATAGCGTGTGCTTTCATTATGCGCATGGACTGGCTTCCTTGATTGCTCCAAATCGAAGAAAACCATACAAAGCCCCTCGATTAATACACCGATGTCGCAGCAAGCAGGATGGTGCACTAAAGCGTGCCCCTCCCCCTCCCAAATGGAGTCTGGGTACTACGTACCACACTCCTTCCTTCCTCCGTCGTAGAAGCCAACGGAGATCGTGTTTATACATGTTTTTGCCTCATCCGTCAAATACGCTCGATAGGGCATTAACATTGAGACCATTACCCGCATGCGATTGCGAAAGACCCAATTAAATCAATACGTGTCACAGTCTCGAGCTCAGCTCATACGTCATGATAAATTACTCGCTGCGCTCTACGGCCTAGCAATTTATAGCCATATTTAGGATCAGAAGCCATTTGCTTCGTGCTTAAACTGGCGACTGGCGTAATCGAACGTTGTCTGACGTTCTGCGTTTTGTTCGCAATAGCGTGTGAAAGTGTGCGTTTCGGAAATTAGTTCTGGACCGATTTTGCTCCAGGAATCAGGGTAATGCGGGCAATGCGGGTAAAAGTCGTAGTGGACTCCGCGCAAAGTGTTTTTCAGACAGATTTTATTTCGCTCTTCCATTTGTATATACCCAAGTGTCCCGCAAGTATATAGGAGGCATATTTGAGGGTTGGTCGCACTAGCTCTCATGGTGGTTCATAAGAGGGTCGCGTAAGAATGGAGTGAACAATAGGCGTACTACAAATTTGTGAGGAAAGAAAGCACCATCGGCTTCTTATATTCTCCATCCTGGGTCCGAAGAAACACGAAACAAAAAGAAACGACAAATATCGCGCCATCACATGGTGAAAGCATGACAAACATTGTCACTGGTGAAGTCGAAGTAACATGCGAAATGTCAATTTTTTTTTAATTCCGCGTTAGCGCCGCGAAGCAACTGTGGCTATGAGCGACGTACAGACGTGGACAGATGGAGGAAGGACAGCATGAAGGAGCAGGGGACAAGGGGGTTAGTATGCGCCCTGGGCCGACTTCAGGGGGAACTGTGTCCGGAACTTCGTCTGGAAAGCCTGCCGGAAAAAAACGGGAAAAGCCCAGACAGCGCAGCCGGTGCGGGGATTGAAATGTCAACGAGTAAATTCACGAAAAAGCCAATGAGTGCCATGCGCAAGGGGTTGAACCTGGACCCTCCTGATTACCGGTCACGGATGCTACCTCTACACCGTATTGCCATTATGGGGAACAACAGACCTCTACCTGTTTGTAAACAAATGACGTCATAATGTTCGACAGCGCCACGAGTTTGGTAGAGTTGGACTACGTTCAAAGCTACACTCTTAAAAATGAACTTCACCGCATAGCACGCTCATAGCCAACCATCATCTCGAATGATATGGGTCCAGGAAGAAATGTCCACGGAAAAAATGTCCCCGGAAGAAATGCCCCCGGAAAAATTGTTCCCGGAAAAAATGTCCCCTGGAAGAAATGTCCTCGGAAAAAATGTCCCCTGAGGAAAATTCACTTTTGGTACGCGTAGCCTGGTTGACTTCGGACGTCGACTTTTTACTAGGACGGTATGAATATTTGGATTTTTGAGCACCGAAGCGAGTAATCGTATATCATATTCCATTTCCGAATCCCGGCGCAAAATGCAAAATCCCGGCGTTGTGATTGCACACGAGTCAGTGTGACGTCATGCAGGATATACTTTTTAGTACAAGAAGAAAGAAACAAAATAATAATATCCCAGCCAAGTGTGCACGTTGTATCAACAAACGTGACAATTGATTGCAGTGTATTCTCTACGCGAAATCATAAGTGAAAGTGGCCCAAGATTTCAAAGTAAAAACACTTAATAAGTGGTTAGATATTTTCGTATTTATTTTGAATCCGAGGTCTTCAAGGCCGGCAATATCGCAACCGGGGATTTCGCAAAAATTCCACGCGTACCAAAAGTGCATGTTTCTCAGGGGACATTTTTTCCGGGGACATTTTTTCCAGGGGACATTTCTTCTTGGAACATTTTTTCTGGGGACATTTCTTCCGGGGACATTTTTTCCGGGAACATTTTTTCCGGTTCCCGAATGATATCGTTATCTCCCCTGATTCGTTGAAAACTGGAGGCGTACCCTTTTTTGTGACACTTATGCGGTTCATAATTGTCACAAAAAAGGCGTACGCCTACCGTTTTCAACAAATCTTAATGAATCGTCGTTACGGTCGTTACAAGCTAACCAGTGGCGGGAAATTCAAAAAGGTGGGCACGTGACACATTGCGCGTGACGTGTACCACGGCCTTCACGTATCGCGCGAAGAGCGTCGTGCAAGTGTTCTATCACGTGCCCACCTTTTTAAATTTCCCACCCGCCTTTTTGAATTTCCCGCCACTCGTTAGCTTGTAACGACCGTAACGACCATGAAGCGATTAAGCCCCCAGAGCAAATAACGATACCATTTGAGATGATGGTTGGCTAGGAGCGTGCTATGCGGTGAAGTTCATTTCTAAGAGTGTAGTGGCGAACAAGGTCGCGCCCGAAAGCCACGGTCTTGAGGGGATTACGATGGTCTCTGAAAGGGACGCGACCTTCGGTCCTACTTTCTTTCCGCGAACAATTGCTCATTCGCGGAACCGAGCTTTCCCCTTCCGATCTGTTTTGGTTTCAGTCTGTCTACCAACGTCATGATGACGTTTGTCGGGTAGAGGTTTATTCCGGCGCCAAAATGGCAAGGGCGCAGCCGAGTTGGTACATGATCGAGATCGTGTCGTGTGTGTATGTGTTTTTTCTCCGTGTCTCGGAGGATCCATCGTTCTTAACAATAGACTTCTCCCTGTTTGTAAACAAATGACGTCATAGTATTCGACAGCGCCACCAATTTGGCTCGAAGCTAGAGGTCGCGCACGAAAGCCACGGTCTTGAGGGGATTACGATGGTCCCTGAAAGGGACGCGTCCTTCGGTCCTACTTTTCTTTCAATGGGAGGCAGCGAACAAGTGCCCATTCGTGCAACCCAGCCCTCCCGTTCCGATTTGTTTCGGTTTCAGTCTGTCTACCAACGTCATGATGATGTTTCACGGGTAGAGTTCTAATCTTAGATCCGAAATGTATACTCGGGATATGAATATCGTAAGATTTCCACCACTCTTTCTTATACGAAGTGACACACACAAAAAAAAACTTTTCTTTTTCTTTTTTTACTTCCAAGTATGGACAACATAGAATCTGCGCACAAAAGATGGGAGTACACCCTTCACCAAGACTACACGCGTGCTCTGCTAGCGAGGAAATAAGAAAAGCCCGCGGGTACCCCACTTCCACTTACTCGAAAATGTCCTAAGCAATTTCTCAATTCAGGTGCGCCTAGCCCTGGACGGTGTCAAATCGATTGCGTCCCCTCCGACCATCCCATTAGGTCTGCACGCAGTTTTCATTGTTTCTTACGGGAGGTCGTAAACAACGTCCCAATTACAAAGCCCTCGCTATTGGAGTCCGCGGAGCAACTCTCAGCACCCACTTTGGGAGACAAAGCGCCGGAACGTTTACGGCCTCTCTGCAAACAGCATATTTCTACGTGTTGACTGGGAAAGCGAGGCAATTACGACGAAGCCGCCTCGCTAGAACAAAATACTCTCTCTTTCCATCCAGATGTTACCCTTACCTGTGAACGAAGCACCTTTTTAACGGTTAGCGTGAAAGGATGAGTGCAATCAGAGCTGTATTATGTGTCAGCTGCGCAGCGATGTTGTTATCTACTCGAGTTCATTCAAAACAGGCAGGTTTCGTGAAGTGCGCTCATTAGTACCAACCAACGTGTCTTCTGTCAACAAGAACACCGCGTCACCTCTGTGCAGTGTAGATTTTTTTATAGAGAAGTATGGTGAAGTAAAATTCATCGGTGTAGAATAATGTGTTTCCTAAAAGTGCGTACATCGTATTTTTCTTCCCGACTTGCATATTTTTGTGGGCAGCTTGCTCAGATTTTGCCCTAGCCATTCGAGCCAGTGTCGTTGGGCGACGTCGTACCAGCACCCGTGGCTGGTCAATTTAGCAAACAAAGGGAATAGATCGGCAGGTTAAGATTTCTGCCCTTCGCGCCATGACTCGGAAGTGAAGCAGGTTCGGATCCCTAGACCGGCTGCGCTGTCTGATCGTTTACCCCGCCTGGTTCTACTCTCATCTCTTTCCCCTTAGCAGTATGCCGCCGCGTGACAGGCAGATCGCTCGGTAAACACATATCGAGAGAAAGTTTATTCATTTCCAAAAAAGAGAGTCGCATTGGTCCATGGACCAGCTCCCGATGGCATAGTGGCTAGGATGATCGCTCTCCACGCCGAGACTGGGAGGTGACGCGGGTTCGAATCCCCGCACCGAATCTGATGTCTGCGGTTTTCCCCTGGGTGTTCCGGTAGACTTTCCAGACGGATGTCGTCACAGTTCCCCCGAAGTCGGCTTAGGACGCATACTAACCCCCCTGTCTCCCACTCCTTCCTGCTCGTCTGTACGCCGCTCATAGCCACAGTTACTTTGCGGCGCTAACACGGATAAAAAATTAAAAAAAAAACAGGAATATGTTAAGCAACAGGAAAATGTCGGTGCTAATGTCTGCCCATCAAACACGTACAGTGTGAGTTTAGCCATCATATTACGTTTCGATCACGGCGCAAAAATATAAGATGGGGGCTTATGCACCGCAAATTTTGCAACCTGATAGCCATCTGTCTAAAGTTTTGTTGCTTTCTTTTTCTTTTTCTTTTTTGCAGGCGTTATTGTCATGTAGGAACACAACTAAAACTCCAGCAACATCTTGCCCCATGCCCATTTGAATGGGGCAAGATCTCACTCACACTGCTTTACACATTCTACCCCAGGGCTCACGAAAATCCGCCATTTTTTCCTGTGCACGCAGACGGCACTGCTTACGCCAATACGACGTCCGTCATGCAATAATAATGGGGGCAAGCGTGCTTGAACTGGACTTAACGCAGCGCAGACGACGCGAAACTCGCGGCAGACGGGACAAAATAGCAGACGGCGCACAATTTGCAGAGGACGGTGTCGTAAATGCAACTTTCAGTTCCGTCTGTGTGTTGCGCCATCAGTGTGTGGTGAGGTGAATGCGAAGCAGATACAATAAAAAGTGACGCAGTTGAGTGAGGTAGACCATTCATATGTATGAGGCAAGATTTTTTGGATTTTTAGTTCTCTTTCTCTGTGACAATAACGCGTGCACACAACTGTAATAAATTTGCAGGCAAATGCCTATCAACCGCAGTTTGAGGTGGCTTACCGCTGTCGCAAAGGTCCACAAGAAAATCGTAATGGTGGTAGTATTTCTGGACGTGAACAGAGCGTATACGACACCGTCAGTCGTGCCCTGGTGTTGTGTGAGTCGATACAAGCTATAGTCGTGTTCAACTTAAGAAGGAAAACAAATCTAGTCCGTCAACTACATACGCCGAAGGAGACGGAATACCGCGCCAGAGAAATACTGCAGCGCTACCATGGGCCATCAGTAGGGGAGTGGCAGGGCATTAGCTGCCGCTAGAGAAGGCGTGACCTCTGTGTGTCCAGCAATCCTATCTGCGACGCAGTAATATTTTGAGAGCTGACGGACTAGATTTACTTGCCCTCTTAACTTGAACACGACTATATTATACCCACAAAACTATTCCGTCGCCTTGCTGACTTTCTACGGCAGATATCTGTATCTGTTCGCGTACGAGTAACCCCCCCCCCCCCCCCACGAAATCGTGTTGACTCATGGGATCCCTCAGGGTAGTGTGCTAAGTCCAGAAGAACTGCATTACCCCCAGGGTCAAGACCTCGGTGTACGCTGATGATCATCTGGATGCATCTGGACAATTAGAAAATTAAGACCTGCAACTCGGCCTGGTCTGCAGCGTTCACTGGACCGAAGCCGGCATGAATATATCCGGTGACAAATCCGCAGCTCTCATCTTCACCAGGAAGCACTTGGACGGCTATCGCGCACGAACATAAGTTCTCGCCAAAAATAGCTGAATGCTCCCACGTGAAGCATCGGAAATGCCTTCTCAAGATTGGCACTTCGCATATAGCAAATACTAAAATCGTCGAGGCACATCGCTGCGGTAAAGGCCAGTTTCCAGCACGTAGCCGAACGTAAGAAGATGCACGACTTATTTAATGATACGTAAGCCGTACGAACAATAATTTCGTAGCAGCTTCATCAAGCACCCATCTCGGAGAACAAGATGGAATTAATAAATCTACACTCTTAATTTTTTTACACCCTTTAGGGTGTAATAAGGGTGTAATCCCAAAGTGCGATAACTCACTCCCTTTAGGGTGTAATATAACACCCTTTTCAACCGACTACAACCTCAAAAAAGGGTGTAATTTGATACTTCAAAAACACCCTTTAGGGTGTAATCCAAAAGTGCTATAACTCACTCCCTTTAGGGTGTAATTTAACACCCCTGGTAATATTACACCCTTCAAAAAGGTGTTGTCAAGTAATACATGTGCTACTTGAGGGATAGATGCTATAGTTCTCACAAATGCCAGCAGCCAGAAACTGTGAATCTATGTACATGTACGCAGTCCAATAAATGAGGAGTTGAATTACTCATACATAATTCAGTATATCAAAGTGTGCCAACGCTTAATGTGCCCTCAAGGAGCAGCGAAAGAGCGAGCAAGGAGCAGCGGCTTTTTCGCTTCACAAGTTTTCTTGAATGCTCTGAAAAAAAAAAAGTCATATTGAGCTGGACATGTACTGCTGGCGACATACTGTCTGTCATTTGGGTTTCATGGTTTCGCTGCTTGCTGCGGCATGCTGCAGGCAGTGAGTAATGAACTGGCACAGCAGATTTTTCCCGACCTGCCTGCTGCTTACTACTTGCAACGACTCTTCACAGAAGCTGCAGAATGCTGTGAAAGCCCGAAACCCAAACTTCAGACAAGTACGTCTCAAATAGGTACAATGTACATTCTAAACCCATTGACGGATAGGTGCCGCTTGATCAACTGGTACATTTCACAAAAAGTGCACCAGATGACTTCAAGAGGAAGCCTGCGAAAGCTGTAGGTGCCCTGTGCCCCCTGAGACAACTCGTACGACATCGCTGCTGACGTCGGGAGCCACAGTGTACCGGACGTAATGAAGGAATACTTGTACCAACTAATACGCGAGACACATTATGCCTTTCGAGTTCTCTAACAGAAAATGATCTCCAGGCTTCGGGGAAAAAAGAAGAAGAAAATAGGGGAGAAAATCCACCGAGGACATTGAACTTGAAACACCAAATTTTATTGGCGTGCACATACCTTTAAATTTCATCCAGTACATCATCGTTGGCTGAATGGAAAGCATACACGGTTCACTAATCCCAACACACACACATGAAGCACACGTTGCATGGACACAACCCCTCCGATGCACCAGGCTGGCACTGCAAAGCTCAACCAAGGCCATCCTTAGTGACGAACACGACAGTTCCCCAAACGAAATGGCCGACGAATAATTGTCCGAGCATGTGGCACCAGACCCCTCTTCGATGTGAGAAGCAGTTGCAGTTTTGCACGCATATGCGTGACCGTTGAGACAGGACACTACCTGTAAAGAAACCGAAGTGAACATCACGCTGGTATTGTTCAAACGTTAATGCTAGAATATTACAGCTTTTTGTAACTCACGTCCTTGCAGTCGATACAGTCCCACGTTCACCTGTAACGAAAGAATACAATTAGCCTATCTTGTAATATAAATCGTCGCTTCACCGATGTAGCCGATCCACTCCTGCCGCCATTTGCAATGTGTCCATCGTCTGCAACAGAACGATTGTTAAACACAAGTAAAACGCAGGCGTCGTACGTTGCATCACAGCCAGGTTGACTTACCTTAAGCAGACATTAAACTTGTAATTAGAAAGCAAGGATGTCGTCCTTTCAAAGGCGAGGTTGCAGCGCACATAACAGGCACGAACGCAGCGACGAATGCACTGCGGTAGAATACGCGGTGCCACGTCACTCCTCACGGGCGGAGCGCGGAACAACGTAGTACGCTCCAGCGAAGGCACACATATTCAGCCGGCACACGAATTATTCGACAAGCACACGAGTATACGGCTCAGGAGGCACGCGTATTATTCAGCGGGGCACACATATTTGTCGATAGGGATCGTTGAGCTTGCTATTTGATAGCTGCTACGGCTGTGTACCGGCTGTACTTTCTGACGAAACTTTTTTAACCGGCACATGTTCGTCACAGGATTTAGAGTATAGACTCAACATTTCTGCTGAGGTGCCCTATTGTATGCATCTGTAGGTAACATGAAGCATATCATTGTGCTTTCAAAAGAAATGCAGTTCATGTAAAAGCTCCATGCCCGGTACACCCATTTTACGCCTCTTTTACACCCGAGCTCAGTGGACGTTGTAAATAAGGTGTTACGTTATTACTACACCCATTTAACACCCCTCATCCAAGCATGTTTCTTCGAGCTGGTGTAATTTGGGAGTAAAAATTAGTTTACACCCCAGTTACACCCGGATTACACCCTAAAGGGTGTTATAAATTTAAGAGTGTACGATTATAACGGGACGGAAGCGGTGGAAAGGGTCAGCCCTGCATATCCCCTTTGGGGACAAGATAAAATGACACGTACAGTGCTGGACAAAAGTTTATGGAAGACGCTTCGCCGCATTCCTTCCTCAGAGTGACACGGCTAGCAGCGAATTGTACAGTACAGACTTGCAAACAGGTGACTACGTTACCTAGGCACATGTCTGTAAGTCCGTACGGTTCCATTCGCTGCTAGTGTGCCACTCTGAGGAAGAAATGCGCCGGAGCGTCTTCCGTAAACTTTTGTCCAGCACTGTATATGTGCATATTGAACTCTAACACTGGTCATCTCTCTCTTTCTCCTTCTGGAAAAGCAGTGGAGTAGTGAATCGCCATAGCGGACGTGAATGGCCCACCACGTAATCATCCCATGTATGTGTATATGTGTGTGTATATGCCATTTTCACATGGAATCGACGTTTTTCGGTTAAAACCAAATAGCAGGTAAATATACTGACGTACGTTCATCGACTCTTAATCCTTTTTAACTGTGAATATGGAACTCTACACATAGACATCACTGGGAGCGAGGCTGTGGATGAGGTGGCAGCGGACAAAGCCTACGACTACAGGCTCAGAAACCTGTTGAGATCGTGCAGGTAACCACAGTCATCCCCCTACACCACCCAAACCCTCACCAAATGTTTGGTTACATCCCCTTCCTTTCCTTCCTGTGCACCCCCTACGGTAACATCTCATTACGGCCAAAGTCTCATTACGGCCGAAAATCCTTTAATCCCCAAGTGTCTCGTTACGGCCAAATCTCATTACGGCCGAAGGTAGTCTCATTTCGGCCGAAGATGTTTCATCACGGCCAAAAAGAAAAAAGAAGCATCCACCATATTAGCAATCGCTGTGTTTTATGCTTCCCAAAGTGTGTCCGAGGTGGTGTAACCCACGGCTTGTGTCACACACATTGGTTCATGCACACAATATTATGACAGTGTTTCATGCATCCCTCGTGAAAAATGTTTTTATTGTCATACTGTGTCACATGATATTTGTATGTGTTACGCCATTTTGTCTCAGCATTCGATCAACATCCTACTCGTTGGTTCTGTGAGCAAACTATGTGTGTGTGTGTTCTGAAAAGTTACTCCACAAGGGAGCCCACTGGGAGCTCCAGGAGCCACATGACCTATAACCATGATCATTTCCCCCACTAGCTGCCTTCTACAATTTACGTCCACCTGAAATTTAAAAAAAAAAGTATATAAGGTGCTGAACAAAACGACATATGCTCTTGTTTGATGATGACCACAAGACATGCTGTCAAGCAGACTTTTTTTTTTTCATATATTCAAAACATATTCAAGAATTATGGACAACAATGACAATTACGTCATAATGATGCAGCTGCATAGCCAGGAAAATATTTCAGGAGGTGTTTTATGAGGCTTTACATGGGGTGGAGGAGTACCCCTCGTCAGTGCTTTATCCAGACCCCCCTACACCCCCCAAATGTTCAGTGACACTCCCCTAACTTTTTTGACTGTGCACCCCCTACAGGGGGTGCCCTTGCAATTTCAGCTTCAGACACGTCTGTAATGATATGTTAAGCTGTAATGACGTAACTATAATGATGCCCCCCCCCTCCCCAATTTTTTCCAACACCCCTCTCGTGCTTGGGATTCTGGATAAACCACTGCCCCTCGTTCATTTTCGTGGGGCACTACATTAGTGCTTATGCCACTGCGCTGATGTCACAATGTTATAAGCGTGTGTCACTCTGGGCATTCGGAATTCCTCTAAGCTACAATATGTAAATTCAGAATCAGTATATCCAAGGGTAAGCATCAGATGTTGCCTGCAGGCTTCATGCTGAAACACGTGTCCGCAAACCACTTCCGCCGTGGAGGGCGACGTCGTTAGTGTAATCATACACGCAGGACAATCGCGGGCACATGGAGTAGTGGCAGCAACCTGAAAACGATACATTTTCTCGTTATATATGAGTAATCAAAAATATACCTTCCCACATGTTTCGTTTTGTCATTTGTAAGGAGCGCTACAGCACTAGGGAACAGCACTTGATTGGTCACATGCAAGCATGCATGCAAGTCACAACGTGAAAGGTGCCGATATTCCGATAACGCGATCAAAAATTAAGTCTGCACACTTCCCATGCAACTACTTCCCCAGCATCGCGAGACACGACACGCATGTATTCAGTGTCACAGTGTAATATGAAATGATACACAGGAATCAAAAAGATGCCAACATACCTGTAATCCATTGTCTCATAACTTTGCTTCGTTTCTGGCAGCTACCATGAAGTGCAATGCACGATTTACAAGTTTCGTTTCGCCGTACTGCACATTGCTGCACATTTCGCAAGCGTCACGCAATCCCACGTGACCTCTTTTTGATCAGTGAAAATAACTCGCGTCATGAACAGGTATGTTCATCTCGGCGCTAATCACGTTTTGCATACTATAGAAGGAGGGGGGATCAATACTCTTCCTTTCGTGTTTTGATTTCGCTATACTCTCGCGCTCTAAACTTCGGATGGTGTCTAGCAACGTTGGGTATCTCGTTTCTTGTGTTAGCGAGAGCATGTGCTGCTCTCTGCGCATCTTTGCGACTGATTTGGTGCGCCGTTGAATACCCGAAACTTTGAAGCCTCAATTTCGGGACTTATTTTGGGCGCTTCCTTTTGCAATATCGAGCGGATTTCTTGGTGGATCTGACTAAGTTCGCTCCGGGCTCTCAAATTCTGTAAAAAAAAAACGTTAGGTTGACTTGGGAAATTTTGAAGTTCAATTAAAGAAATTCAATTTCTTTTAATTAAAATTAAATGAAAATATTTTTACAAGGTGGCAAATTCAGTTGCCACACAAATGCCGTTTACCCCCTATTTTTCCGTCGCCTCGTTTTTTTATAAAGTCCGAATGACACGTTTTTTGAAACACCCTGTATAATAGATGAAAGGAGTTCGGACGACCGCGAAAGTATGTAGCTGAAATGAAAAATGAAACACAGACTACGAAGGTACGGGAAGTAGGAAAAAATTGGATAATTTATTTCCATTTAAGATAATTAAAATGGTAAAAGGGATGTCTATGTTACGGCGGAGGCTCCGCCTTCGTCAGGACAAAACTGTTCTTTGTCCAGGTTTGTCCAGCACAGGTTTTTGTCCTGACGACGTAACGTAGACATCCCTTTTACCATTGGTTTTAAGTATCTTAAATGTAAATAAATTATCCCCCTTTTTCTTACTTCCCGTACCTTCGTAGTCTGTGTTTCATTTTTCGTTTCAGCTATATATCTCACTATCTATCTATCTACAGGGTGTCCCAGAAACCGTGTCATTGAATTATAATAAAAAAACTACGCCACCTAGAATCATGCGGTCAACAGCATTTGTTCTTATTAGGTTTTTGCCACCTCCTAATGTGAATGTCATGTACTCCAAGGTTAATTATGTAAATATTTGCGAACTGTACTCGGAAGTTTGCCAAGTAAAGGTCACTTTTTTACCCCACCAATACGAAGAGCGTGAAGAATTCACTCAAATTCATGATAATTCACAGTGATATTCACGAGCTATCCCATCGGAAAAAAATAGCCGAATATCATGCATTTCGGAGCACCGGACCATAGCGCGCGACTACTTTTTGAGCGCAATCGCTCTCAGTGCGACGAAAGGAGGTTCCGTAGCCAGCCCACAGAGTGATAGTAGAAAAAGTAACAGTTCCTAAAATTGGGAGAGCGAAAGCATTATGCGAGCGAAAGTCGGACGTGATAAGCCGTGCCTGTTTTATCTCCTTCTGCGATGTCGGGGAGGGCTGGGTTTCCAACCTCCTTTCGTCGGACTGACAAAGATTGCGCTGAAAAATTCATTGTGCTCTATTCTGTACGACCTCCGTAGAGCATGATGTTCGGCTATTTTTTCCGATGGGATAGCTCCTGAATATCCCTGTCAATTATCATTAATTTGACTAAATTAGACACGCTCTTCACATTGGTGGGAGAAAAAAGTGACCTTTACTAGGCAAATTTCCCACTTAAGCTCGCAAAAATTGACATAATTAAGCTTACGTTACATGACATTCACATCAGGAGGTGGCAAAAACCCAGTAAGAACAAATGCCACTGACCGCATGACTCTAGGTGGTGTAGTTTTTTTATTATAAATCAATGACACGTTTTCTGGGACACCCTGTAGATCTCGAGGTGAAATTCATAGCCCCGTTCTACGCAAAATACCAAACAGCTGACCAGCATCAAGAAGTGTCGGGTTGAGTGCCGCCACTTCCTGTGCTTCTCAACAACTGCTCTATTTCGTTTCACCAAACGTTTCCCTTGGGTCGACAGTCGGTTGCAAGGGCTGATTTACTAAGGGCTTAGAGGGAACGAGGAACATATCGTAATGTGCTCTATGCACGCCACACACGATTGCGCTCCCTTTAGTGTAGACAGTAGTGTGTGTGTGTTTTTCTGATTTTGGTTTTTCTTGTGCGAAGGGGGAAATAAGGTATGGGAGTATTTACTCCAGTGAAGTCTCCCCGAACGTTTACATGGCTGACACTCAATAAATTTCGTGTAACGTTTTGGCGTTGCGGAGCAGCGCGTGTCCGAGAGCATATAGAGCCGGTAAATCTACAGGGCAACCTTCGATGTGTTCGGCTGGTCCGCCAATATCGTCCCTTAACTCTCCCACACACTCGTTCGATCACCCAGCGACGGCCGTCAACGTCGTCTGCAGGACGTTCTTCCGCTGTTTCGGAAGTGTCAACTATGGTGCCGCAACCTACTGGTCAAAGTCATCAACACAATTAACATCATGAAAGTCACCAGAGTAAATACTGTGCCCAATACCTCGCGGAACTCTCGAACGGGGAGATTCCCCAGGTGCTTCTTTTTGTGTTTTTAATCCAACGAAATTCGTTAATCCGAAAGGAACATCCACGCGTGAAACCTTGTTTCCCTCCTTTAAAAAAAGGCGTACAAATAAAAGTAACGCAATACGCTACGACACTTTCTCTCTGTGTAGGGGAGAGGGTAAAGTTTGGAGAAACCACGTGACGAGGTGTCTGTCCACTCACAAGGCAGCAATAAGGGGTATTCGTGGAACCGGCATGGGTCCACAGAAGAAACTATTGCAAGTGCGCCTCCCCTTGAAATGTTACCCCCTTATTTGGGAGGAGGAGCAATGAAATCTCTTAATCGCTCAAGCAATGAAATCAGAAAGAGGGAAACTGGAGAGCTGCGCCGACAGCTGACCTGCTTGCATAGCGTATACGCTTCCGCCACATAAAAAAGTACAAATATTTCCGGCACATCCAAACAGGTCATCAAGTTTTGACGGCATAGCAGCTTCAGGAAGAAAGTGGAACATATAGCATCGTAATCCCGCGCACGCACTCGCTTTTTCACTCACTCAGTCCCCCCCCCCTCCCATTCTTTTCATC
This sequence comes from Ornithodoros turicata, assembly GCF_037126465.1. Lineage (NCBI taxonomy): Eukaryota > Metazoa > Arthropoda > Arachnida > Ixodida > Argasidae > Ornithodoros > Ornithodoros turicata. The sequence continues at coordinate 51,552,306 of NC_088201.1, forward strand.
AATAACAGAAATAACAGAAATCCCTGGTGGCCGCTGCGCATTCAACTGGAAGCATTCTGGGGTAGCCGGCTTCACATTCGTGGAACCACAATATCCGCATTATTTATTCAAGCCAATCCACTCCACAGGAAGTACGCCACAGGAAGCTTTAATGCTGCTCATGCCATGATGTCTGGATCATAAGCTGTAGCCCTGTTACTTTGGCCCTGGATGACACTCTTCCATGCAGTCCTCCTCTGTAGGAAAATTATTGCAGTTTCCATAGCAACCCCCATAGGTGAAGTTCTTGCACACCTTCTTGTCGTAGTCGTAGTAGAATCTGTGGTGCTCGAACATGCACACGCCATAATTCACTTCGTGTAGACAACCTAGGGCAATGAACACAATTCATCACTCGAGTTAAACGTAAATTAAAGAAAGTCTCATCAGTGGCCTCATGCACGTCCCCTCGGGCTGGTCAATAAATGCACGAAATAAACAGTTCTTTATGATGCGCTGATGATAAATTGCCACTATTCTCCCCCTGATAATGTGATACCAGACAAATACGTGATCAAAATGTGGCTTACACAGAGACATGGTAGTAGCATCGTTTGCAGTCTTGACATGACCTGGAAAAAGCGCAACATAGTTCCATGCGCTAATTTTTGGTGTTTAACGTCATACTGGTAGAAAAAATATGACATTACCGCAAAGGAGAAGGGACACTCCTAGATGAAAGGTGAGGACTAGGTTCGGCATAATGACAGTTGGAGCAGGATCAGCGGAACTGACACGGGCGAGTACTTGCTTACAAATCGTGACAGCGCTGCACCTGCCACACAGCATGTTTATTTTTGCGCGCCTTATAAGCAGCTGTTGTTGAATGTTCAATTTCGAAAAGACTTCATTATGTTCATTCCAGAACGCATTAATAATGCACCTCTGATGGCCCGATTTTATGCCTTCATACTTCGATTACAGTCGTAGTTTCTATTTCGCTCAGCGTCAGACGATTTCTTTTGGGTTTCGTTACTGTCGTCAAGATAAAGCAATATAATATCAATATGAACGCACACCTCCGCATATTATGTGTATACAAAAAAAAAAAAAACATCTGAGCTTTTCGAGAGCGTGCTATGCGTCAGTTGAGGAGAACTTGATATGCCATGAGGTGATACATGAGCTTTCTGTTACCCGTTGTGTAGTGTGACGCAGTACTATGAGGAACGGTGCGTGGCGACATATATGTTGTAAAAGATTATTGCCTATACTGGGGCGCCATTTCTCTATTTGATTATAAATCGCCCTTCGAGTTTGCGGATTCTCCACTGCAAGAAAACCAGGGTAAAAAGTCATCGTGACCACGTGAAATAAAACGCACTTAAGGGGAGAGAGAATGAGCACGCGCACAGCACACGCGTGTCTTGCTTTCTTCAGTATACTTTTTTTTTTTTCAGATTATTTCCCCTGTTATGGTATGGATTCTAAATACATGAACTAACCATTTCTTCCTTTCGTCACTAAATGCATCCTGTGTGGTAAAATATTCGTGCAAGCTGCATCTTCCGCTGCCTTTTCGCGAATTTTGCCGACGGCAGCAAGCCAGGGGAATTGAAGGCTGCCTTTCATCCTCCACTTCATCTTTCAGTTTTTCGCCGCAAAAATCTGCATGCCGTGCCGAGGGGAGGGAAATGTAATCTCGTATTCCCGCTGTGTCTACATGTGGTGCGAGGCGAATATAGCGGTGACGAATACATAGCGGCCATAACGCGCATGCTCATGGCGGGTCTTGTTCCATGCTTTTGCTCAACGACTGTTGGTGCGTCCGCTGGACTTCTGGCAAGCCACTTGAAACACGCGTCGACATTGTAACCTGTCAAGCCGACCCAGGGCACATTAACCACCCAGCCGCCATTATGGGCACGTAAATCACACTGTAACCACCACCCCTACAACCACCCACTGTAACGTAAATGGGCACGTAAATCACACTGTGACTACCACCACTACAGCCAACCACTGTAACGTAAATGGGCACGTAAATCAATCAATCATGCAATGTAAATCAATCATGCAACGGGTAACTGCATGCGCACGTAAATCACACTGTAACCACCCTGTTTTGGAACAGGGTAATCGCCTGGTGTGTCCCTTCATCAAGAAAAGCAGGTATAGACTATACGCACAATGCTGCTCAAATATTACAGTGTTCGCAAGCTCCCACTGACAACGACGGATATCATGATGATGATGATGATGATGTGTGAGCGAAATGTGAATCAAACGGATGGAGTACACACTAAATGGAGCACACACCGACAATGGGGTAGAGTATCGCCCCTGGCGATGAAACTCCCCGTTTATCACCTCACAATAAAGTTGTTGTTGTTCGGCGAATATTTGTCATAGCTTACGTAAGGCCGCACCTGTACCTGCATTCCAACGGACGTCGTTACATCCATGCTTGCGAGTATGAACAGCTCGATCCCCTTGCAAGCGCCCCAGGAAAAACACAACAGCTCATGGCACAACAATCCGAAGCGTTCACGCGGTAGTCCTTTTTTCCTCCACAACAGTGCAGCTGGATACGGTGCAGGTATATAGCGACAGAAATGTTGGAGTGCTTCTCTTCGCTTTGTGCTCTAATTAAATTGAGGAGCTGCAGGGAACTACTCGAGCTCCGTCATCCTAGGTATACGGGACACCAGCGCAGCACGTTCTCATGTACGCACCGGGACATATATTTTCTTGAAAGGAAGAGACGTAGACGGCAATAAACAAGCGGTTCCTATGGAGACACTTGAGCGCGCTCAGTTTCGTTAGATTTTTATTACTTTCCTTTTTGCCTTTCTTCTCCTTTTTACTTGAAGTGGAACGATGAGGTACACTAACGACTGTAAACACTAGAAAGAAGGAAGCTCCGAGACATCGCAAGCAATCTCTGGAGCTATCCTTTCGTCGTTTTATAATTCGGCGTGCCATGCCTGGAGAGGCGTCGTAACTCCTCGAAACCTGCACGTACGTGCCTGGATATTGATTGCATTATAATATGGAAGCTTCTTCTTCGGAATTCACTTTGCAAGGTTGCGTCGAGTGGGAGTAAAAGGAAATGGTCCTGTCACCACAGACAACAAGGAAGAAAGTAAGAATGGGATGGGAAATTGAAGATCTCCTTCAGTCACGTGCATTCTTCCCTTGGATATGAGAAGGGAAGGTGACGATCGAATGCCAGTATCGCGTCTTCCGATAACACGGTCACTGCGACAACTATGACTGTATGTGTTTCCGAAACATGAAACACAACGGAACGAGCGCTGAACACAGTACGCCCAATAAAGCAGAACGAGGTTTCTCGAAGCATGCAGCTGGAACGGGCAAGTTGGCCACAACTCAAATGTGGGAGTAGGAAGTACACACATTACGCCAAACAAATTAGAAATATGTTAAATCTGTTGTGATACTTCAGCTCATGTTATGATGCTGGACAAAAACAAAAGACGATGTGAATCTCCATGCTAACAACAACAACAACTTCATTTCGAGTTTCATCGCCAGGGGCGATACTCTACCCCATTGCTGCTAAGTGTTCCAGCAAAGTGACTAATATACGCGTTTCAAATCGCGAATTCGAAACTCGTGCGACGTCACAGCGCACAGGCCCGCCACCGTGAGGCAGCCAGCGCAGTCACGTGTTTTCCAGAACCAATGGAGAACGGCCGAGGCTCTCGATCCTCTGACGTCAGAGCTTTACGCGAAATTTTTGTTGGATCGAGCGTTTCAATCTCACCATAACCAGTCTGCGAACCATGACACGTAGAAAAACAATTCTCTCTCTCGCTCTCTCTCTTTCTTTCTTGCTTTCTCTCTCCATACTCTATAGCGTTCAGTACCTACAATGCCTGCAGGATGCAATACAGTACGCCTATCAAAGCGCCACAACCGCGATCTTGCAAGTTGGTCAATGCTGCGCAGTGCTTCGTCCTTCGGGAACAGCACCACTCGCAATGTTGTCTTCATTTCTGCCAACTGCTTCGTCCATTGCAGGACGTCGCGTTTTCCGTGACCACCCCTGCGTCCTCTTCCGAAAGCTGTAGAATAAACTGCGCAATATCATATGATGCGAAGTGTGTTGCTTGCGAAATGAGCATGTTCTACAGGCCGCGCGTGCAGAAGAGGCTGGTGGCGGAGGGTTCGCACTAGCGGCACTTAATTCTGAAGGGTATTACGGAAGGAAGACGCACTGTGTGAAACATTTTAGGCTCTATACAACCGCAGGCCTTCCGTCGTCACTGTGAAGCGACTCAACCACATTATCGCCAGCAACGGGGCAGAATATATCACTCCTGGCCATGGAACTCCCCCAATCGTCATCATTAAAGGTGTCATTTATAGTTCACTTTCTGGACGGTAGCTCGTATGAAGTAGTGCGTTAAAACTCGACACAGCCCTTCCTCCTTCGACAAATACTTCTTCTCTTTTTCTTCTTTTTTTTTTCTTCACACAGTACGGAACCGGCTCCCGTAGTATACTGGTTAAGACGATCGCTTTCCACGCCCAGACTGGGAGGTGACACGGGTTCGAATCCTGTCACCGGCTGTGCTGTCTCAGGTTTTCCCTGGGTTTTCCGAAGACTTTCCAGACGAATGTCGGCACAGTTCCTCCTGAAGTCGGACCAGGACGCATACTAAACCCCCTGTCTCCCACTCCTTCCTGCTGTCCTCTCTCCATCTGCCCGCGTCATTACGCCGCTCATAGCCACAGTTGCTTTGCGGCGCTAACACGGAATTAAAAGGTAAACAATAAACACAGTACCTCTGAAGTTTTCGAACGCCATTTCCCGTCCCTTCCACTGCTTCCGTTCTTCAACTTAGCTGTTGACGGTAGCGGCTTGTGCTTTCCTAACGGAAGCAAAATTGAGCCCGAGTGCCTCCAGCAGCCGGCTGATAGCGAGAGTACAGAGTGCTACAAAGCTACAGAGCTGCAGATGCCTTGCAAGTGATGTCAATCATTGTGGCGTTGTCCTTGATTGCTCTCGCCTTCTGTGCCGCTCTAGCGCTTGAAGTACGAGAGACCTAGGGCCTCAAAAGGAAGTATATGTAATCACATCGCTCGAGGAACCATCCAGATATTAGAGAAAAAAAAGAAGAAAAAGAAACACCTGTCGTTTAGTGTAACGTCAATTTAACAACGACATATGGGACCGAAAGTAGCATTTTTCAAATTAAATGACACACCAAATGGATGCTGTGCCTAGCGGCGTATAGCCAGAAAAATTATAAATAGGAGGATTTCTCCTTGTTTCCCTCCCCCATAAAAGTACCATTTCGGGAAGTTGAACCCCCCCCCCCCCCCCCCGGCTACCGCTTGATGGTCCTGCAGGCGAAAAGCGTTTTCGTTGTGGGTTGATCCGCGGTGCCCGAAACCTTATTCTAAAACTCTCTCGCGTTGCCTTTGCTTGCGTCCGCCGTACTCCCCGTTTATTGGGCACGCCTCCTACTTTAAAACCCTCTATTGAAATGGGAAAGGGAGAATTGCCATCGCGTTTCGTTTTCCCTCATACTGACACCTCGTGCGGACCATGGAGAAATCGAAACAGTTTGCGGGGCTATGCCAAATGGCTCTGCTCCCCGAGATTTTCTGTAGTTCTCTATTGTGAGACAACTTCTGAAGAGCACCACACTTTATCGTCATCGGACAAAGGAAAGGAGACTCACTGCGCTCCGACGCGTTAGTTCCCTATAGCTCTAGCTGCTCGACGTCGTCTCCTTTGTCTCGGATGATGATTGTGTAAACAACGAAATGGAACGGTGTCAACCTGAATCAACCTGTAGCGACACGCAATCTAAGATTACTTCGCGCTGCCGCAAATTCTTAAAGTCAGTCAATCTGCAACTGCTCGTCTATGTGCATTATGTTCTGGCACTAGGGATAGTATTGAATCCAAGATAGGGGAAAACGCATGCGCTGATCATCGTGTATTGACGTCACATCCGCTGCATATGTTGCCGAATAGGGGAACACGAACACCACATGTAACAGCAACACCGCCTAGATAGAGAAAGCCTGCTTACTCGTCGTAACAACTACGTAACAACTAATAGTCAGCCAATCAGGATCGTGTTTTCAGCGGTGGTAGCCAATCACGAACGAGCTCTCAGCAGTCGTAGCCATGGAGACGAACCACCGTCGTCTGCTAGCAGTGATGGAACGTCCCCGCGTACTAAACGGGAAAACTTTAAGATAAAGCTCAAAACGGTCCTGTGCCTTTCTCATGACTGATTTTCTGGAAAGCGCGTTGCACGTATTGTCTACAGATGCAGCGCTTTCATGTCTACAGGTTCCAAGTTAGCTGCAATTATTTCCGAGTTCTTGAATTCGCAGAATGGCGAATCGCAATAGCAGACGAACTCTGACTTTATATGTCCACGTAGCGAAGGAGGGAGAGGAGGCAATAAGCAGGCCTTCTGTATCTAGGTGCCGTTGTGTAACAGCAGGTAAGACAGCGATCTTTCTCGGGCCAAAAATAAGCTACAGGGGCATATCAGAGAGCAAGAAGATGGAGAACGGACAGTAGCGAGTTTTAGTATATCGGAAGAACTCTACGAAAACGACACCACAGATGAAGTTATCAAATCAAAAAATCCGAGCAATTATCCAATCCAATCCAAATCCTAGCTGTTAGCAATGTGATGCCACCCGCTTCAAAGAAACAGGGCTTATCATATTTTCGGAAACGGCATCGTGAGCACCTTCCGATCTACTAAACTTCGCTATTGTGTCGACGAAAGCGAATATAGGTAACCTATCGGCAGCGTATCCAAATGCAGCCCTTTTGTGCTTGCGAAAGGAACATCAAGGAAAGTAAGTGTTCTGAGGCTGGAACACCCCAACTCACGAACACAATACAAGCCTCAAAGTGCCTAGAAATATGGTATACAATGCTGTAGTCATCGAAATAGCCAGAGAGCAGCTGGAATCGAACCGCACCTCTTGATCATCGGTTAGGAAAGGAGGTTTGAAATTGTGCGCAAGGTCCTCTTCGACAGTAAAGGAGGGATCGGAAAGGAAAGTAGCATTTAAAGGGACAGTAAAGTGAAATGCAACTACCATGCTTTTATGTACCAGGTGGAACTCCTTGTCATGACAACTATAACGTCCTCAATCCTTCATATTTTCCATACTAGCAAATTTCAAAGACTGATAATTTCGCGATCGCAGCGTCCACAGACATCCGCCACGGGAAATATTGCAGGCCGCGCCTCGGATTCGCGGACAAGTATCACGTGATACTGAAGTACGACGTAACGCATTTTAGACAGGTTACGAATTACTATTTGACCTGTTTTGAAGGATACCAGCAACTCTTGAGCAGTTCGGTTTGAACTGTTGTAACCTGCAAGAATATCTGCGCGGTGTGCGCCATCTGTTGGCCGTTCTCTCTCTCCGCGTCGTCTTCTCCTCTGCCATTACCCACGGTCACGGCGTGAGCAGAGTGAAGATGAAAGCTCTGAAAGTCGCTTGCTGGTCGCGCCTGTGCAAAACGGCTCGCATCCATGCGATTTTTACGGATGTGCGCTTTACGTTCTAGTCTTCCGGGATGCACCAACCGTGCAACCGTGCACGACGAAGAAGCGCACATTGCAGCTGGCCACGACCTGCCAGAGGGCTAGCCTAATCGCTTCCGAATCGCTTGAGGGGTGCCGCGTCGTGGAGTCCACAAATTTGGTTTGGCGCAGCAATCTTTGCAATTCGATTGCTAAAAATGCTCAATATACAGCAGAGCTATTACGTATCTGAAGCGTGCGAGTTAAAAGCTTTCAGAAAAGCACACAGTTTCAGAATGTTTACCATTCCACTTTACAGTCTCTCTAAACATACGGGCCTTTCTCCCCGTTTCCCTATCCAGACAGGTTCATGTACTGAATGTGCGAATGCGTAAGGTGTTATTTATGTGCACCTGCGAATACACTGATATGGTACTTGCAGGATACCCCGTGCATTGGAATTTTGTACTGCTTCGGTTAAGGAACGCTGATGATTTATTTGGGTAGCATGTCTTATATAGGGTAAGTACAGATCAGTCATCATAAGCGGGAAAAGACGGGTCTTAACAGCGATAATGAATATGGACACGAAGAATATACCATTCCAAAGTAATTTTATTGATGATAGCCTACTTTTATTGACGATACTCTATATTATTTACTTTGCTAACACTTGTATCAAATTCATCCGAATTTTTCCGTATCTTATGCACCCTCTTTAAAAGTCTGTGTATCGTGTCTTAACGTGGAGGCCCTGGGTTCACACATTTGGCATTGACCTCCCTGATCTATCTGTACCTTCCTCCAAAACTAATGTGCCCTTTCTTTTTGGCTTTCTCTTACACGCGCCTTCTTGAAACCCCGAACACGTTACACCGATAGAACGTGGTGCTGGTCCAATGCGCACTTTCCCACAACTTGAAGAATTTGGTACAAGCTGCATGTCGTGTTTATAGTCTACAGGTCTACAGTTTATTTTTCTTCACGTTCCTCACATCTGTCTATACTACCTGGCACAAACGCAATGAGCGGTACGACCGCCAATGTTTGTTTATTCTTTGTACACTTTTTTTTTTTTTTTTTTTTTCATTTGCTTTGACTTCCAGTCTAAGTAACATTTCAATTTGGTGAGGCTCGCACCCTGATGGGAGGACTACACGTTCTCGCGTGACCTTCTGACGACACCCGCTCAAACGTTGCCTATACCTGCGCCCTGCTGATGATGGCCCAACACGGCCGAAAGAACTGCCCAGTGCCACTGGTGACGTTTGAGTTACAGACTCGTACATTACGTGCAGCCAAAGGGCTTCGCCTTGTTTTTACCCAATATCATACAGTAGCTTATCTGCGAATCCTGCGTCTCTGAACCTTTCGGTTTGGTCATTGCAAGCTTTTCATGACGACGACGACGACGACTGTCGTTAGAAAATATGGAGAAGAAGAAGAAGTAGGCTCCCACGCATCTCGCTACTGCAGAGCTATTTGTTAACAGCACAGTATACAATTTTGAAGACTCCTCCTCTATGACCTTATGAAATGACATGAGTGAACATTGCGCAGACTGCCGCTGGACGGCGGGTATCGATTCTCTCCAGTGCTCGTCACAGCGTCTTCCGGCGAGAGTGACCGCATATACTCCGTCAGAATACGGCGTGAAGGTTCTCTCGCGCCACAAGTTGGGTGCACTGGTGAGATGGCTACTCTTGGTTGTCTTAATGATGACACTGAAAACAATCTCCCGGCCCTATCAGAGTTGCGTGATGATTTTTGTCCACGCTTATCTCATGACGTTGTGTCACTCACCCCACACGAACAACGAAATAAGCAGGAAACCTATGGTTACCTGCTGCGCTATACCATTATGCTTTCTCAGTTGATGAGCTGCATTTGTGACATGGCAGGAGGTCTAGCTGATGCTTGCGCGTTATTTATGTGACGTAAACGAACGACTGGCCTTTTTAACCAATATTTCCACTGACCCTTAGCATATCTGCTTCTTATACAAAAAGGAAAGAAACCGCTGGAGCCTGGCACTCAGCGTGCGTTCCCCATTCTTGATGGTGGTCTACTACCGTCCATGGGCGTACCGAGAGGGGGGCAAAGGGAGGCCGTGCCCCCCCCCCTGGAGCCCCAAGGTATCTTGTGAAAACAGTGCGCTCTTTAGTCATAGGTCGTAATTACTATACTCAGGTGTCATAATAGGAACATCTGAACACACACAGAGTCCACAAGGTCCACCTTCGGAAAAAGAGGTGGTAGGAGAGGGGGTTGCACACTTGCCCCCCCCCCCCCCTGGAAAAAATCCTGGGAACGCCCATGCTACCGCCGAGTGTGGTGCAAGTGCTGGCAAGGGTTGCCCTAACCAATGCTATACAGCCAGAAGTCAGTACATATCGAACGACTGGTACGGAGAATCAACCAGTGGTGTGTCCACTACCGAAGCCAAGTAACGGAATACCGTGACCCGCTGATCCGCTCAAAAGTATATATGGATAATACTATAGCGCCGCTGCAAATTCGAAAAAGTAATGCGATACCGCTAACGTTACCAAATAAACGTAACTCACATAATTTTCCGCTCTTTTTCCTCTGTACTGTATTCTTGTCGTTAGGCATCCCGTTAGGTTATGTGCATTTACGTCATCTTGTGCAACGCGATAATGTTTCAAGAGCGTTATTACCGAGAACACTATTTCAGTTCGAAACATTCGCGGTTCACAGCCTCAATCTTTTGCCTCTACTGCACCGAATTGCTGGATTTTCGTCGTGTTCGCCTCGTGTTAACTATTCGTATAGCCTATTCTAAAAATGATAAAACCGCAGTGCCCGGGAAACACAAAAGACAACACAGGCACTGACTGACAAACAATCACCTTATTGCACACAACGACCCCGCTTATAAACCAAGCCCAAGGACCACAACTTCCACTCGGATTGGTCCGCATACCAGGGAGTTGTTCAATGTTTGCACCTGATTTTTCCATACCTGGAACCTTCCACACCTCGTCCTCCCCCCCCCCCCCCTCCCTCCCCGCCCACGTCTTTAACGTGTACCGCTGCGGCCACAAGTCCTATCGAATTATCTATAGCAGCATCAACTACCGTGCCTTTCTCATGTGTTTTTTTTTTGTTTTTTTTTGCTAAGAACTACTCCACTTTTTTGTGTGTTTCCCCGGCACTGGGGTTTTATCGTTTTCAGAATGTTACACCAGACAGCCTAGTTTTTAACCTCCTTTTATATAGTCTAACCTCGAAATATTCAGATTTCAGTTCAAGTAAGGCTGATATCTCTGTCTTACAGCTAGACCGTGTTTTCATTTGTCAAGTACTCGAAGTCTGCACTCTAAGAAAAAAAAGGTATAATTTTTTACCCATCTCGGTAGAGCTGCATTGCAATCACATTTCTACTCAAACCAATTTTATCTTTTGGGTGTAACTGCAGAGCAGAAGCAAACTACAAAGTAGAAACTGTCGTTCTACCAGCTTGGGTAGGAAATTCTACCATTTTTTCTTAGAGCAAACGTGAGAGAGAGGAGCAAGGGAAAGGGACGCCGCCGCTTATACCCGCGGACGAGAAGGCGCGTGTGGATTGGCACGAAATGGTAGAGGTACTGTCGTTCTACCACATTGGGTAGGAAATTCTACGTTTTTTTTTTTTCTTAAAGTGTGCGTGCAGATATTACAGTTCCAGTACGTATTTTATATTCATCGGTCATATTGTTATGTTTACTGTTACTGTTATCTGACTGCTATATTTTTGTGTATATTTTTAAAACAAAACATCAAAAGGAGTTCGTTCTCGCCAAGTGTCACCGGCACGAACTACTTTCGCGAAGGTGTCCTTTGCAGCTGTAAATGACCCCTAATGGAAAAGGAGTTCAAACGTGCCCGTGTGTCAGGGGTATTAGTTACGTCAGAAAGTGTTCACGATAACAGTTCAGAAAACATGACAAGCCAATCGCCCTGTTTCTTTGAAATGGGTGACATCACATTGCTCAGCTCAGCTTTGATTTGATAACTTCACTTATCGTATCGTTTTCGTAGAGTTCCTTGTTATGTAGTAAAACTCCCTATTACCACATCTGTCAGGTGGAATGTGACAAACGCCGAGGCAAGCATGCACCGGGGACCACACTCGACACCTAGAGCCCCCAGTGCCATAGAACAACTAAATAAGGAAATCCTCAAAGAAGGCAAAGCTCAGAGGTTTCATATATCTCATGTGAAAGAACAACGGAACCACATTCTATAGCCCTATAGCGGCTATTTAACAGTCGATTGAAATTCTTCACCCATGTCTGTTTCACGTCGTACTGGAAGAAGACGAAGTAAATTAAAGCAAAGCCTTTTCCATGCAATGACCACGGAGGCATTTTGCTGTGTTTCCGATATCTCTCTATGCCCCTCAGTTGCGCACGACACAACATACTGCTTACCTATACTGTGAACAATAAAATAAAAATAGATAATCTGAAATATGTCATCAACACGCATATACAGTAGCTTTGTAATAATGTGTGCGAGTAGAAGCTACACGCTAGAAACAGGTGGTGGTGGTGGTGGTGCCGAAAGAGCTCGCCGTTGTCGGCATCACACTGGTGAGCAACGTCACGACTAACGATCTGGGGGAATGTGCGTCCTGGGCCGACTTCGAAGGTAACTGTGCCGACATATGTCAGACAGCGTCTGAGGAAAACCCAGGAAAAACCCCAGACAGCATAGCCGGCACCTGGATTCGAACCAGAGTACCGCCCAGTCACGACGTGACTGGGCGGGGCGCTAGCCGCTAAAAACAGAACTTCGCCGCATACCACGCTGTGCGCCAACCCTTGCCACGAATGGTAGGGTTATCGCTTCTGATTCGAAGAGAGAGAGGGGCCGTACGCCTTTTTGTGGCAATTTGGATATATGATAATTGACACAAAAAGGCGTACGCTCCCCTCTCTCTTTGAATCAGAAACGATAACTCTATACACGCTTAAAAATGAACTTCACTGCATCGCATGCGCCTAGGCAACCATAATCTCCAATGATATCGTTATGTGCCCTGATTTGTTGAAAACGAGAGGCGTACGCCTTTTTGTGACACTTATGCTGTTCATGAGTGAGGTTCAGTTCCGGTTTCGACCCCTGAGAAGAACAGCGATCTCCATCTCCATTTCTTTTTTTTTTCTTTTTTTTACAAATCAATCAATCAAAACAGCGATGTGTAGCTGGCACGGGAGTTATTGACGACATCGAAGTTGTTCAATGAGAGTCGCCCACAGTGCGACTGTCTCGTGTTCTGCAGAATAGCACCAAAAACGCCGCGAGGGATCATATCTCATCGCCTCTGACGTCACAGAAACTTTCAGGCGTCCACTGGAGGCCAGCAGTAATTAGTGTTAAACATATGAGAATCTTGAACCAAGGAACGAATACTAATAGGAAGAATCTGAATAATTAAAAAAGACTAGGGTTCCGGATTTTCAGAGTTAATCTTTTTAGATATTTAGAGGTTGTTTTTCGTTTTCATCGTTTATTTTTTACAACTCAGTTAATATCCGACATTCGGAGAAAAAGAAACGACGGCCGTGAAGTGATGTACTGCCAAAAAAAAAAAACGAAGAAGATGAAGATGCCTTGAAAAACGCTTACGGTTGTGCAGCAGGACTTCCATACAGTTCCAGTACAGGGAAATGGTTGAAATGACCATAAAATGCCGTCGTGTCAAGCAGAGTCACTAAATGTGGGTGCCTCCTGCCTTATTCTGTGAATGTCGAGGTGCCTCTATATAGGCGAGGATAGAGTTACCCGTTTTCGGTACAGAGAGCCTTCCCTTCCTTGTCGTGAGGGCTGGTAACTCGCGATACGAGGCAAGCCCGACACAAGAAAAAACGAACCCTGCCGAACAGTCATCCGAGCATGTTTTTACTTGCTGAACTCTCGATAACTCTAACCATCAAAAGCCGAGTTTTTTTACGGATAAATCCGAATAATTTAAAATTTTACCGGCATGTGTTTTCTTCTTCTTTTTTTGTTTATCCGAATATTCGAAACCTTAACTATGGCCCGCTTAAAATATATAAGCAGTGGCTGTGCTGTCTGGGCGTTTTGCACGGGTTTTCCTCGACTGATGTTGGCGCTGTTCCCCATGAAGTCAGCCCAGGGAGCACGATCTTTCCTACGGGCATCATGCTGCCAAACCGGCAGGCAAACTGCTCGGTAAACAACACCACCACCACATTCACGTTCAAAGCATATGCAAGGTGCACCAACCTACGCTTGGTAAAAAATATGCATATAGTACGTGATAAATACATGTTCGTACCTTTTGTGCACAGATCGAGTTCTATATGTGGGGCATTTTTCATAGATATTCACATCATGCATGGTGAGAGAAACGCACAGAGGAGAAGAAAACGCAGTCTTCGCTTTTGCCCGAAACCGATACTGCCCTCTAGCAACTGTGCCGCGAATTGATTCGAAGGACGTGACTTGGGCGCGAAAATTCGAATGCGTGCTCGCACAGCCGCCTACAAAGAACCGCCTCCGCGTGTAGGATATATATCCATATCACATTCCGGTGGCGTGAATATCTGATACATGCCCCCGAAATGTCACTGGAGCCCTTCTAACAATTTGTTTCTTTCGATTTCGTTTCTGGTGGATGCGCAGCGGATTATATTTCAAAGCGTATTTTGCAGTCTTTTGAGTACTTCTTTTGCTATACACAAAAACGCGATTCAAGGAGTAGGCGACGTCATTAGTGCTGGCACCCCGTGGTAGTCACAGGAACTGTGCACGTGTGGACTGCTGTTTGCCTAGTTGCCGAGTTCCTTCATTTTACCGTTTGCGTTTTCGTTCATTAGAGAGTTTTAGCAGACCGTTGATAACGTTGCTTGCGTCGAACCGTATCAACCGGATCCAATCAGTGGATAAGATTCTGAGTCACATGCGACTACGATTGGTTCCGATAGACACGATAACCTTATCAACGGTATACTAAAACTCACTATTTTCGAGTCCGTTCCTGTTCATTTCGTGCCCGTTCATTTGAGAGTATTAGTACATCGTACGCTATCGCCTTTGCGTCCGTAAAGGATAGCGTTGGCAGTTCTGCGCACACCCATAACAGATAGAGAGCGCACTGCGCAGAGACACCAACGCTATCCCTTACGTACGCAAAGGCGATAGCGTATACGATATACAAAAACTCTCTATTTTCTCGTTCTGGAACCGGTGTGAAAAGGATATCACTTCGGCCAGGACTCATCACGTGAACAACTGTGCATGTCGCACGCGGAAGCGAGCAATCTTCTTTTTCCTTTATCTTTCGAACGTTGATACGCATCTCAGATGTTTACCGGAGGACTATAGTTATATGGAATGGTACGTTATCGTCAGTCATACTCATTAAAGACGGCGGCCACCAGTATTCATCCCAATGGGAAGAGCGATTTTGGCAGTCCACCCCTGTTGTGTCGTCGATGGGAACGAGGTTAAGGATCGCACGGAGACCGGTGGTTTGAGAGTAACGCGACAAGGTCTATAAGCCGGCATGTAAGTAGTGCGTTTTCTTGTAGAATAGCCCCACGCAACAATTATCTCTTCGTATTATCTCGAAATCGTCCTTTAGAGAGAGCCAACGACAGTGAACTCTTTACGAACTCCAGTGTCCTCAGTAGGTAGTCGGTATGTGGCACCCGCAAGTCATGCATCGGGCGTTACGCGCCGTTGTAAAATTTCACAAGAAGAGAAATATGTGCCTGTTGGTACGTTCTCAATGCTGAAGGAGCAAAAGGAGACGGGGACACGACGAACACACAGAGCCTGTTTTCGTTGTGTCTTCGTCTCTTTCTGTCCGCGTATAATTGCTCCTTCAGAACTAGTTGTGAAATATTTCCAGGACATACGAGCGGTCACGAAGTTTCAACACATCGCGGCATCACGAAGACAGTGGAAGTTAGCTGCCGCGCATAGTAATCCCACACACGCCATGAGCTACGCGCTCTTTTCTCTTTTTCGCTCGTTCATTTCCTTTCCTGTCACTTCATCGTTAACCCGACCAACCCCTTGGGGTCGTTGCATTCTGAAGTAGCTCGGCTCCATATTCGTGGAACCACAATCTCCATATTTTACTCCGGGCCAATCCAATCCAAGAAAGAGATCCAACCACATACGATGACTCCAGGAAATGAAAGATAGGACGTAACCATGCATATCTTTATTCCCCTTCCGGTCCATTTTGCTTCTTTTTCTTACAAGGGAGCAAAAGAGATCTTTCCGTAATCACATAGCGTTCGTTTGGTTGATGAAGGCCGTCGGGGAAAGGTTAATCCATCCGTTTATTTATTTATTTTTATTTTTTTCTATAGTCATGACGATGCCCACTTCTGTGTGGCGAACAACGGCGCGCCAAATAAGACGTTACACCCCCCCCCTCCCCTAATCCTCTTCTCCTCCTCAACTGCAATGAACTCCTGCGCGTCACAAGTTGAGTACAGCCCAAGTTAATTGAGTGCAGCAGCCACTTTGATCCACACGACGCCCTATGTCAGGGAAACGGAAATGGGATAAGGGGATAAGACACGTGCTGCAGTGCCAATAGTATAACGTTAGTGGTGAAAACAAAAGCCAGCGAAAGTAACGAATGCCCACTCGCGTAATAACAGTGAAGACTCACATAGACATAAAAGACCTAAGGCTCATCACAAGTCTATACTGGTCTTAGAGTACCACTGGCATGCCGAGCCGACGGGCAACAAGATATGACGTTTGTGGAGACGCAAGCACCGGAGCCAGTGCTAGGCAAAGTGTTTCAGCTTTAGATTGGTAAGTGAGTAAGCATACTTCGATACTGGTTATATTTTCATATAGGAAACTACCAACTTGAGGTAGACATGCCGCGTGAAATGTAATTTCTTGGGCCGACGTAACCAGTGCTGAGACGCTTCTGTTCCAAAGACACCGTTCTTAGCAGCACAGAGCATTGTTGCTGCTACACGTATACTCTAAAAACAGAACTTCACTGCATAGCACGCTGTGCTCCAACTATTGCCAAGAGTGATAGGGTTATCGCTTCTGATTCGAAGAGAGAGGGGGCGTACGCCTTTTTGTGGCAATTTTCATATATCCAAATTGCCACAAAAAGGCGTACGCCCCCCTCTCTCTTCGAATCAGAAGCGAAAACCATATCATTCGCGGCAATGGTCGGCACACAGCATGCTATGCGGTGAAGTTATGTTTTTAGAGTACACGTATACGTGTACTCTATACTCTATACGTGTGCGTTCTCAAGTCTTGTACCCGCATAAAATGCAGGCCTGCAAGGCTGGGTCGACATTCGGTCAAGCCGTTCTTGCGGACGGTTCACGGTGATAACAGGTAAGCGAGGAGGGTGACAAGTATGACAATGGGCACAGTAGAGTGGAGAATGCTGAGAAATGACAACCTTTGATGCAAGGAACGCAGAAAAACGGCGCAAAGGCCAATCGAGTGTCGGCTCAGTTCACTTACCACGTCGGCCAAAGGCGCGCTTCCTCGCTCACCCGCTCGACCAATATGCTGCCACGTCGACCATACAGATCGTTCGCCAATAATGGCACACCTTCGCAGTTTAAAATGCATAACTATTAAGGGGGCACTAAAATGCAAAAACAACTTGCTCTCACATGAAAGTCTGTGCTTTCAAATTCAAACAAAATTAGTTCACACAACGCTACCGCTTAGAAGAAAAACGCAATCAAAACAGAGCCTTCTTTGGCGGCAACGAATGGATTCTCAGGAAGCAAACATTGGCGGCATCCAATGGGACAACAGGAGAAGCGCGCGGATACCTATCGTGGGCGTGTGGATTTTGAACGAGTTCGATCGTAGTGTTCCGTATATGAACGGCACGGTGGGCATTGCTGTATTTTTCAATACCGATTCACTGAATTGTAGCCCACAACAGTTATCGCCAATGTTCCACCGATAATATTTATCTTCACTTCCTTCGGACAGCGACGCCAGTCCGCTTCGCAACGTGCACTATTACCGGTGCTGCTCCGTGGCGTGGCACGCGCGTGCACGCGCAGCATGTACTAAAAACACCGATGCACGAACTAGAACGACGTTCACTGCTTGGCTCCAAAGCAAGAAAGAGTCCGGTATAATTTTGATTGTAGCTTCGTAACGGAATCAAAGTTTCGAATTATGATAACAAGTACGAAATTAACATAGCGTGTAACGTAATTTGAAGTGAACTTGTTTTTGCATTTTAGTGCCCCTTTAAGGAAAAAAAGAAAAAGAATGGGGGAGGGGTTCTTGTGTTCTGTTACCCATGATGATGTACTGTCAGGGACACTTCTAACTTTCTACCCGTTTCCGTGGTCTCGCTCCGATAAGCGCCACGCTAGCGGGCAAGGTCGCAAACAAAAAGTGGACTCGTCCGGGAGTGGCCGGGTGCCGACGAGGTTTCGCATTTCCGCACGAAGGTGTTGGAAAGAACGTGTAAAAACAATAAAGAAAAACGTAACAAGGTAGACGGGGTGAGAGGGAATTATATCACTATCTTAATCTGTTGTCACTTGCCGTGCCCTGTTTTGTAAGGAGCAAGAAGATCGCGCTTTGTTATCGCGTCTGCTTTCCCTTGTTACGTTTTACTTTATTGTTTTTACTCGGTCCTTCCAATGCCTTCGTGCGGCAATGCGATACCTTGTCGGCACCCGGCCACCCCTGGACGAGTCCACTTTTTATTTGCGACCTTGGCCGCTAGCGTGGCGCTTATCGGAGCGCGGCCACGGAAACGAGTAGAAAGTTAGAAGTGTCCCTGACAGTACCTCCTATCTGTTGTTCTTTTCCCGGCTCCGAAAAACTACTTTCGAGATTTAAAAGTACCACGTGACACCGCGCTTCGGCGTATCTGATCCGCCGCCCCGCTAGCTTTCGCAATACATTTTGAACGAACGAAGAGATCACTTCTTTCCGTGCGCGTCGGTGCTGCTGTCAGGCGCTGTTTCGGAACTTCAATCGCGCTTTTTTTTAAACCGGGGGAAAAAAAAGAAACTGAGGGGGGTACATAATCAAGGATAGGAGAATCGAAGACCCCCTTCCCCCTCTACAGCTCCGCCACTGACAGTTTTGCTCTAGTCCCTGCAATAAAAAGGATAACGAGGAAACAAAAAATAGACTGAGTACTAACATTGCGCACTAAGTCTCGTTCAGGTGCAATGCACCATTTTTATTTTAAAAAAATTGACTCATTTTAAATGAAACGCCCCGCAATAATAGAGAAAACAGAAAATGTCCGAGGTATGATGGCACTATTTGTATACCAGCGATCCTGCTCTACAAGGAAGTCTGGCATTTGAAAGCAATGAAATAGTTTGAAGAATCCTTATCAAGCCCGTCGCGCCGTTCCCCTTATCATCAATCAAAAGGAAGTGACCCGTGGTAAGTGCAACGTATATCTAAACTGGTAGCGTAAACAAGCGAAAATACCAAATCAGACCCATCGGCAAAACCACCAGCAAGATGCGCGAGCGATCCTGGGTGTTGACAGTAGAGGTACGGTCGTAAACACAAAAACTTTACAACATGGGCGTGGCTTGTGTGTGTACTAATAGGTTATTCATAATTTCAATGTAGAAAAAACTTTCTGTTGCCCCGCTCGTGCATATATACGAAATCATCTACCACCCGAGTACATTTCCGTGTCCTGTTCCTTTTGCGTATGTGTCACAGTAGGCGTGTTTATCCGTGCATTGTGTCCGTGCATTGTAATACTGAGTTGGTACACTTTTTTAGTTAAACAGGAAACGGCGTTCACATCTCGGAGCTGTAGACCAAGAACCACTGGTGTGAACAGATAAATACAATGCATCCCCTGTTGCTGGCCCCGCGAAAAAAAAATTTCGTCATGGGACGAGCGGCCATGATAGCGTGAGTATTAGCAGGAATCAGCTGTGCACCAACGATGCCATGTTTCGTTGCAATTTACCTATAATATAGCCACTCACTGAATAAATGCAAACGTCTAATCACTAGGTGTACGTGTAGCTCTAGGAGAGAAATGGAACTTAAGTGAATCTTCCTAATTTCTGTGTGGCCATCACGATGCCCTTCAGTCTGGAATTGTATAAATCTGTGATAACTCTATGTGTTTCGAATTGATATGTTTAATTAAACCTGATGTGAATTATTTTTCTGCATTCTCGTCTGGTGTTGTTGGTTGGGTGAGGAAAAGGGTATACAACGCAGACAAAGTGCGCGAATGTAAACGTGCCGTGGCTAATTATGCACTACTAATTATTCATAGTGCTGACGTCATCCCTGACATAATTTATTTACAATCGTAGTAGTCCGCTCAACGGATGGATGGCGCTGACCGTCTCTATCATGGCGTCATTATGAAGACACAGGGGCCTATGGGAGTTGCGCTACCTGTTTAGATATACCTTGGTAAGTGTTCGCTCTCTTGTGTCCTCCTCCTTCCTTTCGGGATTAATGCCTCCTCTCACCTATACACGTGTACAAACGTAAAGTTGTCTTACTTACACAACATGTACTATTAGGCTAAGCGCACTTTAGGGAGACGTGTCTGCGAATCTTGGGCATGCGTGCGGTATAAGAACCACCGGGGTAGCCAGAGCTGGAGTGAGGGAGGTGGGCTCCGCGCGCAGAATGATATGCTCTGCATTCTCGCAGGATGTGCTCGACTGTTTCAGGTTGTTCACAGTGGCCGCAGCCGACGTCACCCCTAGAGCCGATCTTGAGTTGAGAGCTGGTGAACGCAGATTCAATGCGTAGCCTATGGCGCAATGAAAAATTAACTGCACCGCATAGCACGCTCCTAGCCAACCATACTCCCGAATGGCATCGTTTAGCCCTTATTTGTCGATAACGGGGGCGCACGCCATTTCTGTGGCGTTATGCAGTTCATAATTGTCACAAAAATGGCGCCCCCCCCCGTTTTTATCAATTCAAGGGACAGAACGTTGTCATTAGTAGTATACGGCCTTGTCCATTTGAGCTCATACGCCGTCAGGAGGTGCCACCGTCGCGTCTGGGCCGACTTTCGCGATTTTTTTCAGCGCGCGCTGGCCCGCGCGTGGGTAGAGGGCTGCCCGAGCGCTTCCCGGTGGGCGGCGCGTGGGCAGAGGGCTGCGCGTGCGCTTACCGTCGTGCATTTTTCACCCTGGGCCGACTTCTTTCGCGATTTTTCCGCCTGGGCCGACTTCGTTCGCAATTTTTTTTCCGGTGGCTCATGGGCGGTTTACATGCAAGTATAGACATGCACTCTGGCTACCCCGCCAAGCGATGCTACGGTCACATCTGGGCCGACTTCGTTCACAATTTTTCTGCCTGGGCCGACTTCGTTCGCATTTTTTTCCGGTGGCGCGTGGGCGGTTCACATGCAAGTATAGACATGCACGCTGGCAACCCCGTCAAGCGATGCTACCGTCACACCTGGGTCGACTTCATTCACAATTTTCCGCCTGGGCCGACTTCACTCGCAGATTCTTTCCCCCACCGTAACAGCTGCACAGTGGGCAGTTTACATGCAAGTATAGACATGCAAAGGACATTCATACACAAAAGTACAAAAGGAAATATATTTATTAATGCCAATGGTGTAATGCCAATCTGTGAAGGGGAAAAATCCAGCCGAAAAAACCTGAAACAGAAGAAATACGATAAAATACAATTCACATAATAAAGAATATACTCACTTATTACAGGTACGATGCAATAGCATTGAAGAGGTATCACACAGAAAGAATCAAACACAATATTTTTTATTAATGGTAATCGATAATCATGCACACAAGTTTTCAACGAATCAGAATTAAAATGGAATAGCACATTTAATCAAAGAAGATATTCTAAATCAATACGATTACAATCAAAATTACAAGTTTTATTATAAACAGTCTAATATTCCTATACGTGAGCACCATCATTGCAATAGTGGAGTTTTAATTTCAATTAAATTGCAAGTTCTGATAGATGCAAGTAATTTCGAGCACAATAGGGAAGCTAAGGTGGATATGCCTTATTCCAACATGATACAAATTTAATTAATCAGTTTCTTATTAAGTGAATAGCATAGACGTAAGGAAATAATTCGAATCAACGCAACACAATCAGTAGCGAAAATCAGTAGCGATACTGCAGTATCGCTTGCGGTACTGTTTCTGGGAAAGAATTTTTCCCCGGCGACCTTGTTATCGGCTTTGTTATCGGTAGCAAGCACTATATGAGAAACAAAACCGACGCATCCTCCAACACGCAAACAACAGTTACATGTAGGGAAATAATAGCGAAACATTGCTCTATCAAAACGAGAAACGGACGTGACTTTTAATCAAAAAGACATTCTTAATCAATATGATAAGAATCGAATTTCAAGTTTTATTATAAAAAGTCTGAGACGTGACCACCATCATTGCAATAGTGGGGTTTTAATTTCAATTACAAGTTCTGATAGATGTAAGTAATTGTACACAACACAGACCCTGGAAGACCACAGGAACACAGAGGGACGACACGATCACGAGAGGAAAAAAAATATATAACAAAGGACACTACATTTAGTTGAAGAAGACAATCTTAATCAAAACGATTACAATAAAAATTGTGTTATTATAAAAAGTCTGAGACGTGCTCACCATTATTGCGACACTAATAATTTCGTGTTTGACGGGCAGAGAAGACTGGAAATCTCCCAAGAGCTAAGGTACCGTTTCGACACTGAAGGACAGCCGTTTCTTGATCGGATCATCACGTGCGATGAAACGTGGGTGCACCATTTCACTCCTGCTTCTAAACGCGCATCAAAACAGTGAAAGCATCCCGGCTTGCCAGCTCCCAAGAAGTTCCGAAGCACCCCGTCTGCGGGTGAGGTCATGGCCACGGTTTTCTGGGACAAGGCTGGCGTTGTTCATGTTGATTTTCTGCCCAGTGGTACAACCATCAATAGTGCATATTACTGCCAGGTTCTCAGGGATGTGCATAAGGCGCTGAAGCAAAAGCGTCCGGGCCTCATCACCAAAGGAGTCCTCCTACAGGACAATGCACGCCCGCATACCGCGCATCTCACGACACGCACCTTACAGGAACTTGGCTGGGAGTTGCTGCCACATCCCCCTTACAGTCCAGACCTCGCCCCCAGCGATTTCCATCTCTTCGGGCTACGGAAGGCGTTCCTTGGGGGCCGCCACTTCAGCTGCGACGACGAGGTCAAGAATGCGGTCCGATCATGGCTGCCACGCGCCGGTAAGGATTTCTACGCTGCTAGCATCCAAGCCCTCTGGTGAAACGTTGGGACAAGTGCATTAGTGCAGCTGGAGATTACGTTGAAAAAAACTAATTTCTCGCCTGTATGTTCATTTTACTTTTGCGAAAAATGAAAAGTCCCGGTTTGACTTGAACACCCTTCATACATGCGGCGACGAGAAACGTCCGTTACCCCAGCCAAAGCGAACCGAACAAAACCATGCGCATGCGCGACAGACAGCGCCTGCTGGTGGCATGGCATGGTGAACAAGTAAGGACGCGCGGGCAGGCCCGTGTTGAAATGGGCATGGAGCCGACGTCTCCGCTCAATGGCTCGGCGGAGGAGATATGACGACGGTAGAATCGTACTATCTCTTCAGCTTGTGGCGGTTCCAGGATGTTTCGGGAAATGCTGAACGATTTTGAAATCTCTGTCAACGTACGGCGCGTGAAAGGATGGTCAATGACATGGCACATTAAAAGAATTATATAAAATTCTTTGCCCAAAATTCCTTTCTTCTGTTTTGCATGCGTACATTATGATCGGGTTCAGAACGTCATTAAAATACTGCTGCTGAATACAGACTGAATACGGACTAGTTACAAAACGGCCAGAAATTTCCGTATAAAAGCTGTATACAGTGTGCTTGACACAGAAATTGATAAGGGCTGGTTACAAAGTGGTCAGGAATTCATGTTTAGAAAATGTATACAGTGCACTCAATAAATACTGTATCCAGCTTTAATCAAGTTTCTACCTGCTAAATTGGGAGTGAATAGGCTGGATAGGTCCTGGTTAAGACCTGTATACAAACTAGAAAATCATTTTCATAAGGGTTTTGTTACAACATGGCACAACTTTTAATTAATCAATTTATTATTAAGTGAATAGCACAGGCGTAAGGAAATAATGAGAAACAACACAACACGATCAATAGCTAGCACTAATAGAGAGCCAAACCTGCGCATCATCCAGCACGTAAACAGTTATCACCATTATTGCGACACTAATAATTTCATCATTATCTCATTTCTTATTAAGTGCGGTAAGGAATTTCGAGCACAATATCGAATCTACGTTGCATATGTTTTGTTCCAACATGACCCAACTTTTAATTAATCAATTTCTTATTAAGTGAATAGCACAGACGTAAGGTAATAATTCGAATCAACACAACACGATGAATAGCTTGCACTAATAGAGAGGGAAACCTGCGCATCATCCAACACGTAAGCAACAGATACATGCAGGAAAATAATATCGAATCAATCTATCAAAACAAGAAACATTACAAATTTAGTAACTTCCAACTGTGACTAGCGCAGACTTAACGCTGAAGAACAGAGGAACGCTCTAAGCGGCGCATTCTCCAACACGTAAACAACCGAGGAAAATAATCTATCATTTGAACCACCATAAAATCATCCTCGTGGCTTAATCTAATCGAATACTATACAATTTTCATTCTAACAGACACTACAAACCTTACACTGATGGAGGTATCCAACACACAGAAAATAGACATGCTACAATGAGAAAGGCTCTCACTTTTTCACCCTCTTCCTCAAAGCGGGGAGACCTTATTCTCTCTCTCTATACAACCAAAGCGAAGCAACTGCGCATACTTTGTCACTCCACGGGGTGGGGGTACATTCCTCTTCCTTCTTTCAGCAAACGGAGATTTTCTCAAGGCAGCCAAGTTAGTACAAAGGCGATATGTTTTATTGTACAATTATCGCAAATAGATGTTAGCATTCGACTCTCAGGAACACAACAAGAATTCTATCAAAGCAATCAATAGACAGCAAAAACTAAGAACAGACATCAATATCAGAGCAAACCGGTTTTAGACAAGCATTTTCTAAGCAAACCAGAAATATTATGATAACATCAGCGAATCAATACTCAGTCAAAACGAGAAACATTGCAAATTTAATGAATGTACTGAAAATTTTTATAATATTTTGCAACAGAAAGTTCTACATAGATGAACCACACAGAAACAACACATCTGAAATGCAACTAAGAAATATGAGGCTTTCCCAACTCATAGAGATTATTTTTGTAATGTCAATCGAGTGAACCAACTGAAACAAATACAAGACAATAATCATTTCAGGCAGTCATTTTCTAAGCAAACGAAAAATACTTAAACGTTTCCTACGGAGGAAATCAACAGACACAACTGATACATCATGCATACATAATTCCCAACTCACAGGATATCAATCGAGTGAATACCTGAAACAAAGTCAAAACAATAATTAATTAAGACAAATAATTTCTAAGCAAGCAGCATGAATACACCACAGAATCAGTACAGAAACTTGTCTTTTTCAATGAACAAACAGGATCAACTAGGAAATTCAAACAATAAAGTGAGACATGGAAGCCGACGACCATAAAGTTCCCCCTACACCCACGTCAAGGTAGGGAGGGGAGGATTCTCTCGCGGTCTTGTACATAGAATCATTGAAAGCGCTCGTTTTTTGTTACACATCACATATTTTTTCTAAATCAATTTCCACAATTCTCATGGCGACACGGGCGGGATATTAATAACATTCTAAACCCGATTGCATGACAAACAATATAATGAGCACGGATATGCTTTTAATTAAGTGTAGACGCGCACTTGAAAACAGAACAGACAATTGCTCTACATTGAAGAGATGGACAGATTTTGCACTCGTTACCATAAGTCATGGGAAGATGTGATAAAAAACTGCTTCGAAAAAGAAGAGCCGCGAAATGATTCCATTATCACTGCATTTCAATACGTCCTAGACATGGTCGTATTCTGAGATATGGTAGAAATTATAGAATTGAAGGTGCAAGAATGTGTATGCCGAATCTAGAATAGTTATAAAAATATCTGCACATCAACATCGGATGAACCACTGGGATTGATGGTGGAGTTTTTGAGGTCCGCTAAAGAAGAATTGAAGTACTCAACACCAGATGTAATCGTAATCATTGCAAAGAGTATTGCATTCATCAAGAAATCAGTGAGATCAAATTATCATATACAAGCGGTCTATATCGCACGATTCATTATGAATTTGTTGAAATTACGTCTAACTATTGACACGGAAAGTACATAAAAAATCTTATCACGTGATATGTTTTACTACCACAGCAATTATTTTCTTCTACCAGTTGTTGCAACGATGTCGACTGAGCAGAATTTCAATATTGTTGTACAGGGTGTGTGCAGAAAAACATGACCCGCATTTAGGCACATAGCTTGTTGCCTACCTAACTAACGAACATCCGGTGGCGCACGATGGCGCATTTATGCGTGCGAAATCTGCAGAAAAATTCTGAAAGCCATACTCAGCTTAAAAAACAAACGGAACAACGAAAACGTCGGCTTCCGTGCATCAGAATAGGGCAACATGGTAAACAACAGGGTGTATGTGAAAGGGCAACATGGTGGACGTAGGAGAGTTGTGTTCAAGTACCGCTAGGGGAGCTATCGGTGCATAAATCGAAACGATGTCCCACATGGATGCTCATCGGCGTACGCCTAGCGGTGCCTGCACATAACGCTCCCGAGACTGAAATGCACTACCATGCACTGTCATGACCGCCCTATTCTAGTGCATGGAAGCGCATGTTTTCGCGCTCTGTTTATTTTTTTACACTGAGTATGGCTTCCCGGATTTTTTTGTAGCTTTCGCACGCATAAATACGCCGTCGTGCGCCACCGGAAGTTCCTCGGCTAAGTAGACAACGAGTTACATGTAAAAATGCGGGTCACGTTTTTCTGCACACACCCTGTACAAGGTCTGATGTATCATCACTTATTGAAACTCAACGACCATATCAACTGCGGTGGACCACCGAATGATTTTCATCTAATAATCTCTCTTGTACGCCATTCAAGAATCTTCATACAAAGAAAGGAAACATCAATAAGAGATTCTGCAAGTTCGTGGCAACTAAGAGCAAGTTACTGAAGCGATACAAATACGGCGACAACGTATCGATTGCATTAATCAACGCTGGATTCAAGCGACCCATAATAAGACATCACTATATGATGCATTCTCAATTCATCAATAATCAAGATAACAAACGAAAACTTCAGCGTTTGGAATAGCACAGTTGTACTTTATCAAAATAAACAAGTGTATAACTGAAATAATAAATTTAATTTCTTTGTCATCACTATAATGAATTCTATGCATCGCAACGAAAACAGATTGATTGCAATTGTATTTAGCATGGTTAGATTGAGAACAATGATTGCTAAGGAAACGAATATTCCACGCTATGTGCAAGAATTCTCATATGGAATCAGAGCTGACCATCAAATAGTTTTTACCCGACTACACTCTGTACAACTTCAACATCCAAAGGATAGAATAGACGGAGAAGAGTCGGTCATTGAAATTTAGACGCATGATACATCAATCTTTGTTTACAAAAGAGGATCACTAATCTTTTGCGAAAACTTATCATATTTCCTGAATTAAATTGCACAGTGTGTATACTTCTCAACCAGCTGGACCAGCACTCTTGTTCTCTTATCCTTGAGCAATGACAAATGTATAATTGAAAGAATGTCTATAACATCTTTTGACAATATATGTTGAATGGAATCTATTATCAAATGCTGCGATGCAAATGGGGGATTTTACAAGCATGACGTGCAGACGGAGTCTACAATTCTAATCACACAATCCTCATAACACACAGCACACAAACAAGTATGAGATAAATTCTATCTGGCAATCAGATTTTGGGAGAAGCGAACCACACAATTATCATCAGAAATGTTTAACCAATATACAATGAGGATGAGCATCATGTATAAGCACAATGGAAGATATGTAAATGTAATTATATAAGCAAATATTCATTTTGCAAACTTCATCATTATAAGAAGCACAGGTGAAACATAAACGTAGATCATTTATCCAATTCACAAAATGTACCTGAGGTTTCCCGAAGACATACTGAAAAACTATCATCCTATTCAGAGTCTCATAGCTTACGAACACTGCAAATGGAAAGGGCGTATTTAATTTTAGAGGTTTTTAGCTCATAATGAGGTAAAACGCTAACTCCACACCGAAGATCATTTTCTTGTTTAAATTTTCAAAGTCAAAACTGTACATACTTTCTTACGTTTTTTTTTTTTTTAAGATACAGATTAAAAAGTTTTACATATAGTCAGACATCCTATACAAGACATTTGAGTGTGCATTAAATGCTAAAATTTGTCGAAACACTTTCAGGAGAAGCCTTGTAAAGTGGAGACTACCACACATCAGTAAGTGTTTAATTAAAATTTGAACGGGTGTTGCAATTTACGAGCTTAGTTGTAGGAAGTGTAATTTCACAATATGGAAGCTTTAGCTCGCTGACTTGACACACGAAGGTTTTAAGAAGTCTTTCGCGATGACAGAGAATTTAATCGAAGATTCGGTATTTTCTATGTACCACACTACAACGCAATGTGGATTCTCTATGCTGTGAGATTGATAAGTACGAATATTTTTCGAATGAAATTTACTTAAAACTCGAAGAAAGGGTGAATTTAGCAAAGGTTACACATATTGATCGCGTCATAAAAATAGAAGATGATGGTTCTGGTGCTTCAAACTTTGCAGACTAATAGTCATTCGCCTGAAGTTTTATTCATATTTTTTTATGCAATCACTTTGTAGAAAAATAGTTAGAAGCAAAGCCAATTCTTATCCCATGCTCATTGCTATGGCCTATACCGTTCGCAAACCGCCATTTTTTCCTCTGTCTGCTTCACGTTCACATCACCACGTATAGGTGGCGCTGCCTCGAAACCTTGCATCTGATCCATCTGGTTGTTGGTTGTTCCATAGACCTGTTTTTCTGGGCCAGGTGGCGCGAGTGAGCGGCAACGTCAGCGCCCCAAATTATGCAACACGCGGTAGTTTAGCAGACGACGCGGCACTTTCAAATACACGGTCTCGAGTTGTTCGCACTTTTGAAGAAGCACTGCTTTTTCTGTGTATTTCTTACATGTTTTGTAGCTTTCATTGGCACCATACCGTTTGAAACACCATGTAAAACCCGCTAATGAAACGACCGACTGTTGGGATCCGTGGCCGTTTGGGCCCGAAATGGCGCTGTGCAAACTTCACTGCAACAGCCCTAAATGTTTTGGTCTTGCTTCGTCTCCAGGCAGCGCCACCTATACGTGGTGATGTGAACGTGATCAGAAGGAGAAAAAAAAAGGGCGATTTGCGGGCGGTATGGGCAGTAGGAAATGCATGGGGTGAGAAATTTCTTTGTTTCTAACTTTTTTCTCACAAAGTAATAGCATTTGAAAAAGAAAAAAAAATATGGATAAAACTTCAGGCGAATGACTATTAGTCTGCAAAGTTTGAAGGGCCAGAGATGTTATCTTGTATTTTTACGACTCGATCAAAATGATTAACGTTTGCTAAATTCACCCTGTATGTAGCGCGCGATAAATGCATTCCTTCCCAGTTATTCATCGCGAGCTAACCCAGCGGAGGCTAATCGCAACATTTATTAAGAATTCCAACCTACCAAAGCGGTTTCCACGTTTGGTACCCGCCAATTTAAAAAATAACGGTAACGAACGGTATGTTCAATGCAGCTTCAAGCTTCAATTTAAACAAGACATTGCATTCCTTAAACTTCTTGTCACATTTCGTCAATGCACTAAGGTCGTCTGGGAAGAAAAACTGAAGCTTTTATATGAAAAGCAAAGCCATTTGTCGTAGAGTGACACGTGTACTTAGTGTTCTTTTTCTATCTTTATGAAGCGAGCATACATTTGCCTGCCAATCAAAAGCGTCCTATGACCGTCACCGTTACGTCAGGCGCGATTACCCCGCGGATTTGCGAAGTCCATGGTCATTGCAGCAGGGAGTCTACGCAGGCCTGTCGTTTTTCTGTCAACTATAGAATCATTGCCACAATTATTGCCGTGAGCTATCTACATCGCCCGGGCAGTTCCTGATAAGGCAATCATGGAGAACTCTTAAACCATCTCACTTCGGAGATGGGAGGAACTGGGACCATGTCGCCCGTCATCAACAAGAAGTCATTGCTGCTGCCAATAGCGCATACTATTAACCTCAACCTGGGATGTGCTGGGCTGGTGAGCTAGATTGCTTCTCAAATTCCCTGTTCATGTCTGAACCGAAACTCGGCAAAAGCCTATTAGTGAGTTCATTCAAATGACAAAATGAATTCATAGTCTAGCTTTGTAGTAGAGTTAAGTTTGAGCGGTGCTTTAAGATCAGCAAAAAAAAAACCGGTTTAACAATCCTAGCTATGTGTAACATCTCGGGTGCCCTTTACTGATCCGACATGATATGTCGGGGAGTGTACCCCTCCAGCGGCATGATTGCGTGGACGCAGCATTCGCTTGCTGGTGGTATATCTCCGATTTCGAGGTGATGTTGCTGAAGGGTGGGAGGTGGTAGATTCAAATCCTTCGCTCTACGTCGGTCATAGCCACTGCTGATTCGCGCTATTAACACCGAATAAAAAAATATCTAATTGGAAAAAAAATAGAGAAAAGCGAGATGTTGTAGACCGTCGATCATGTAGCAGTACATTTCCGCCGCGCTTGACATTGTGTATGATTGATGTAACACAAAAGTTTGTGGAGGAAAGACTGTCACTGAACATGCTCATACGACAAATATAGTGAAACACTTTAGGTATGTACACATGTGTGTTATCGAAGACATGTGCATGAAAAAGTTGTTCGATGGTGATGTAAGTACAGACAAGTGTTGCCATCCGTGTCTTTACATCACCATCGAGCGAGTAAACACACTCAAGTGTATACCGACCACTTGGAAATGGCAAATGACTGCACTCTTTCGATGATACTAGCGCTGATAATAAGTAGCCCAGAAGCGTACGCACTCCTAATCGTTTGGTTCGTAATGTATCTTCCTGCAGGCAAAGCGGGACCTGTTAGAATTGTACGGAGTGTGCTTGAGCGAGCCGCTCCGAGAGACGTCGTTGGACAAGCTGGACGCGCATGTCACATTCGTGCATTTTATGGAGGCGTCGCCCGCGCCGGTGCAGCTGCACTAGCGCGGCCGACGTCTTCATCTCTCTCTCTCTCTTCCTTGCGTTCCCTGTCTCTATGTTATATTTATATCAGTTTTCCTTACAGCGGGGTTCGGTTGTTATAACATTATAAGCTAGAATTTCAAATTCTGATTGCAATCATTTTCTATAGTTGCTCATCGCTGACTCAGTCTTCGTGATGTTTTCGATCAGTATAGCTCCCGCGTGCTTCCCTCAAGCCTTTGTCGCTGTACAGACAGACCTTCGGTCCGTCCATATCTGGTGGCTGTTGCTCCGACAACCTCCACTATCAAAGAACAAACCTCTCCTCAATGTTTGCTAATAGCAGTGCCAAAATGATAACGCCCTACATAGTACTTGCAGTTATTTTCGATCCGGAGACAGGCGGGCTCCACAGTATGCTGGAAACAGACGTACATAAGAGTGGAGAATACCCTCAGGCATTTTTTATATGCGTGTGTGCGTCCAACAAGTGCCTAAATCGAAAAAGTAAATTGGGTGGTCACTTGATGTATTGGCCTCCAATACACGTGAAGTTTCCCGTCGACCATAGTTCGCTGACAATAGGCCTTACCTGATTTTACTGCAGCAGCTGGATGCCGACCTGTGGTTCTTCATCCACAACCGTATCTCCCGTTCAGCCGAGACGGTCATCCATCGTCTTTGCACCGGTGTCCCATTTTGCTGGCGTTTGCTTTTCGGGATGGGCCTGGTGGACTTTCCAATGCGTCCCACTCGTGGTCTAGTGGACGATGTCAACCACATATTGCTAGAGTGCAGACGGTTTACGTCGGAAGGAGAATTGCTCCTAGATGGTGTTTCGCGCATGAGAGCTCCCAGTAAACCATATATATTCCAGCAACATCCCGATGATATCCTGATTTGGATATTAGAATATCCCAGGGAGCATTCTGTACAGCCCATGGATATCCCTGGGGTACCCAGAAGATCAGCATTTGGACCTCGATTGAACGTTACAGCAACGTCCCAAAGATGCCACTTTGAGACATATGGACGAACATGGAAGATGGACTACTAACCCTTTCCAAGCAGGCAAAATACCCCCTATCCCGAGTGCATCCATATCCTTAATAATAATAGTAGTACTGGAAACTCTGTTGAAAGCGTTTGACTCTTTTAGAGGCTGCTTTAGAGAAACGAAATAGTAATGGTAGCGGTGACAACGGT
Organism: Ornithodoros turicata; assembly: GCF_037126465.1. Lineage (NCBI taxonomy): Eukaryota > Metazoa > Arthropoda > Arachnida > Ixodida > Argasidae > Ornithodoros > Ornithodoros turicata. Next base: position 51,584,331 of record NC_088201.1, read on the forward strand.
CTATACCTACCAGCTGGTTTACGGCTGCGCAACAGAAACTTCAAGGCGGCGCACTTCGTGACTCACTCAGAACACGTACGATTCGGTTCTCTATGGTTACCTACGTATTGACATATATTGACTCGACCAAGCAGGGCATAATGGGGTAAACGAGTTATTACATTACAAAAAGCAACATAGTTTACCGGAAGCTATGCTGGCGAAAGCGACGTCCGCTTCTTCGCTCTCCATTTTTTATTTCATCGGCTGGATGAAGAAGAAATGAAGAGAAAGTGTCGGCGCTCTTTCGCGCTGTCGTTAGCAGAAGGCTTTCAAGGCTTCCAAAACACTCCGAGGGGTATTATGTGTTTAGGGTGTAACGGACATCTGAGTCGTAACACTTCCCGCCGTAACAGCGTCCCCAGTTCAAGTTCGAAAGTCCATTCAATCTAAATAAAACTTGGTTTCGTTCAACTAGAAGAAACTCCATAATGTGAAAAGCCTGAGTCTGGGCACAACTAGAGGGACAGGACAAACACAAGACAAACAGTTTGTCCGCCAGCTGGCCTACATCTACGCCAGACCCTCAACAAGAAGAAACATCGGAGGACCGGAATGCGCACAGATTAACTTTCTCTTGGGGTCATTCTAGATGCCGTTTTGTGTGATGCTTTCGACAGTTTTTTGCTGAGTGAAGAGCCAACGTCATTTTGAACTAATAAGGTATGCTCGATGCCTCCTTTCTCTCCTTCGTCAAGTAACACATAGAGTGCCTATGACGTTTATTTCTACAATCATCGTGGACTTGAAAAACAGGAAGCCTGCCGCTACATGTGGCATGCCTGCGCGATTGAAGGCTCCGCGATTGATCGTCACCATGACCACGGTGGTTAGAACCGCGGTTTTGATTGGACATACTCCTAACCATACGTCACTTCGAGTAACTAGCAGGCCTTCCTCGGAAATCTACGTAAATTTTCATTCGCAAAACTCGTTTCAACTCGTAGTTTGTGAAACTTGTGCGAATGCAAGCAGACGACAAAACCGACTTTTCGTTCGCACGACTCACTAACTAGAACGAGATGAACCGTTTTTCTTTTTTTCTTTTTTTTTACTTTATTCGACTCATTGACTAAAACTTTAGGGTATGAGACATACTGTAAAAGTGGTTAATTTCGAGGTCTTACGAATTCGTGTGGGACCGGACGGAAGCGGACTATCGCGGGATCGGGGAGATCGGGGGTTCATGACACTGCCAGCAGTGTCATGAAGCCTTGCCGGTAGGCTTCTAGATGCTTACCGTGAGCTTCGATCCCGTGACAATGACACGCTCTAAGGAAAAAGGGCGTGATAAGGTACTTCTATATAGTTACCACCTAGGTCAACATAGCGTCTGATAAAGGGTGTAAAAGGGTGGTAAAAACAGCTCATATATCCAAATTGCTACAAAAGGTGTATGACCCCCTCGCTCACCGAATCAGAAGCGGTAACCCCATCATTCGTGGCAATGGTCGGCGAACTACGTGCTATGCGGTGAAGTTCTATTTTGAGAGTGAAGTAACAGGTAGAACTTCGCAATCTTCTAGGCGCAACATATGCGACAACTATTACCTCGTAAAAGGTGTAACTGCCCCACCCTTTTTTCTAAGAGTGCATACGTGCTGGTTTTATGAGAGCAGGGTGTTATTGGGGTGTGTTTCTAATGTACACCCATTTTACGCCCATAAAACACCCTTGTAGGTTGACAAGGGTGTAGCGAAGGGTGTAACTGGAAAAAGTATGGTGTTATCCGCAAATTACACCCTTTTTACACCCTAAAGGGTGCAAAAAGATTTACTGTGTACACTATGCGAACAAACTACCGATGTTGAAGTGGCGTTTCAGTTATAGAAATGTTTCACAAGAACGAATTTGTGAGAATGCGGGTCGTCAAGTAAGTCTATTTGTCTTTGTGGAGCTCATATCGTCGCAAATTCCAGTGCCCATACTTTTTCATATCCGCTACCTATATTTCGCGGAACCTTAATTTCGCGAAAAAAGTTCGATCACGAAATTCGCGAAAATTTCTACTTTTACAGTATTGCCTATATTGGTATACACTCTAAGAAAAAAAGGAGTAAAACGGGGAGTAATTGCAGCTTCTACTCCCCTAGACTGCAATTACTCCCCATTTTAGTCCCCAACCCCGACATTTAGTCCCGACATTTACTCCCCAGGACTGCAAATTGTCACTAAACTTCGCGAATGGTCTCCTGAATGCAAAAGTCTACGTAAATATGTGCCCTTTGTCAATTTGAACGACATAAGGCTGTATAACTCAGACAACGTAGCAATTTTCCAGCCACACAGAGTAAGAAACAGTTAACGCATCTTTCTTCGCAAATTGTGCCCTGGTATGGCGCAAGATTTTATATCACTCGATATATCACGGTTGACGGTTTGTTTCAAAGTATTTTCATGCGTGCGCACCAATTATGTACCTTGGAGTCTTACAACAGCGCGTGAAATGCGGTCTTCACTCTGTGACATTTATTTGCTCCCGTGCATTTACTCCCGAAAGGGACTATTTTTTGTGGCAATGCAGTTACTCCCCAAAAGGAGTAAAAGTACTCCTTTTTTTCTTAGAGTGTAGATGTCGAAGCCGTGCGCGTCCGGCGAAGCACTGTTGCTCTGGCGCCCATTGACCGCCGTAGGTATCTCTGGCAACCCCGCGAAGATATTCCACGTGATTTGTGCGTGGTGTGGGGATGAAAATTTCCCATAAACTTCTGAAGGAGTGAGACCGCCTTAATGGTCTTGGAGAAGCTCCGTTCATCCGATATCCTATCGGGAGCATTTCTAAAAACACTTATTTAAAGGGGCACTAAAATGCAGAAACAGGTTCACTTCAAATTACGTTACACGTTACGTAAACTTCGTACTTGTTATTATAATTAAAAACTTCGATCCCGTAACGAAGCTACAATCGAAATTCCGTAATTTCACGGGTATTAGCCGCACCGCAGATAAGCCGCAGGACCTGTTTTTACGAACGTTTTGAAAATTTTCGGGCAGATAAGCCGCACTCGCAGATAAGCCGCGAGCAATACGAGGTGACTGATTTGTGCAACAAGGAAGACCACTGAGAAGGCCGTAAACCCTGTGATCCATACCCCGGGGTCGGGATGGTGTACAACAAAGGAAATCAGTTCTAGTGTTCTACGAAGATCGGACTTCGCCCTTGTGTGTTTTTCATGGATCGACAGGTCATTGGCCTTCAAGAAGGCATGAATCAGTAACAACCTTGGTTAGAGCTGCTTGGGAGAAGACGCCAGGAAGGTCAATCTACTCGAATGTGGACGTGCCCCTGTTCCGCATTGTTCGTGCATTGGCAGGGCGGCGCTGTTCGAGAGACACTGTCGCCCTTTCGGTTAAAACCTGGGTATGAGGAAAGTACCAGGCCAAAATAGTTATCAGATAAGCCGCACCGGTGGATAAGCCGCAGAGCGGCCGTGAGAAAAAAAAATCGCGCATAAGCCGCGGCTAATACGCGTGAAATTACGGTATACCGGACTCTTTCTTGCTTCGGCGCTGAGCAGTGAACGTCGTTTCAACTCATGCATCGCTAGTTTTAGTCCATACTAGAGTCACTAAATAGGGGTACAGAGTATGGCATTCCTTTTCCGTGCAGGAGCCGCCTTTCGGTGTCCACGATTGGACCCGTCGTGTCACGTGGTTTCTCCTTCCAAGAACGCGCGTCCATGTTGAGTCCCCTCCATCCAAAACCGGTTTCCTCGGTTGCGAGCTGGCGCCCCATTGCTAGGCGACGCAGCCACGCCGGACCCAAAATGGCTGGCTCGCCCGCCGGCGTGGCTCAGTGTCGCTACTCTGCTCCCTATCTAGTGACTCTAGTCCATACTGCGCGTGCACGCGCGTGCCACGCCATGGAGCAGTCCCGGTGAAAAACATAGTGCGCGTTGCCAAGCGGACTGGCGTCGCTGTCCGAAGGACGTGAACATAAATGTTGTCAGTGAAGCATTCGCGAGAACTGTTGTGGGCTACAATTTAGTGAATCGGTGTTGAGAAATGCAGCAGTGCGCATCATGCCGCGCATATATCGAACACTACGATCGGACCCGTTCCAAATCCACACGGCCACGATAGTTACGCGCGCACTTCTCCTGCTGTCTCATTGGATGCCGCCAATCTTTGCCTCTTGGGGATCCCATTCGTTGCCGCCAAAGACGGCTCTGTTTTCATTGCTCAGTGCTCAGTGGTTAGCGTGCTGGCCATGTCGTCACGTCGAGACTGGGAGGTACCCGGGTTCGAATCCCGGTGCCGGCTGTGCTGTCTGGGGTTTTTCCTGGGTTTTCCTCAGACGCTTTCAGACATATGTCGGCACAGTTCCCTTAGAAGTCGGCCCAGGACGCACATTCCCCCAGGGCGTGAGTCGTGACGTTGCCCACATACGTGAGGCCGACAACGGCAAGCCCTATCACCACCACCTAGCTACCTACGTTTTTCTTCTAAACTGTCGCGCTGTGTGAACTAATTTTGCTTGCGTTATACCAATTGAAACACGGACTTTCACTTGAGAGTAAGTTGTTGTTTGTCTTGTTTTAGTGCCCCTTTAACTACTCCGCTGTCTGCGGTGAACAAATAAAAAAAACGTGTACAGCTGTGCACCTAAACTATACGTAAAGTTTCAATACATTGTAGTTTATGAAATCGATCAAATTAAACATTAGACTACACTGAAAATTTCTTGGGCTTTCTTACAACAGCGAGAGCTAGACCAAAAGGCCGGTGCTGTCCAGGGTAACTTGCAGGTAATGCACAGATACCTCTAGATATTGTATGTTGTTATCCAACGTATTCCAGTAGCTTCTTGTGCATCGAGAGGTCGAACGGAAGTGGTTTGCAGGTTCCGTCCAGAGGATGGTGACTTCTTCGTCGAGTTAATCAGTATTGCCAACGTAACGTCCTTTATGACGATGGGGCTCACCGCAAGACAGGAAACAAAGGGAATTACAGCAAACTGCCGGCTGAAAGGTACGCATATGGCGACCCAAAAATAACTCCACGACTTGTGCACCACTATCTGATTTCCTCTCACACACACACAAAAAAAAAAAAAAGCTTTATGGAATGGAAATATTTGATTTCGCAATATTTTATTCCCTCTTTCAGTTTCTTCAGCTCACGAATGAGAGCGTGTGGCTGACTCTAAGTCTAGCATGTCCCTGAGGATGGGGTGAAAATTGCGCTCAAGTTTAAGGTTAAAGTTTTCTGTTCACAGATTATATATCCAGCATGCGGAACCCTGCGACATTATAGTATGCACATTCTAAAGTCACCAAAATTGTACACAGATATTGCACTGTGATACAAAGAGGAGTGGCAATATGGCGCAGTCCACGATTCAACAGTGCGAACTTTGGCGGAACCAGGACGACTTCCACTAATATCCTTTCTCTCTCTCTCTCTCTCTCTCTCTCTGTTTAGGGTTTCATACTTTCGCTGACAGGAGTGGCCCTGCTGGACCTCGTAGACATATATGACTCCAACGTCGGTGCCGTATCTCATCTCATGACGTCCCGATGTATCGGATCCCTAGTTGGGTGTCTCGTTGGTAAGCAGAACTCTTTACACGTTCCGCTCAGCTTACCCAGCTTCAGGTGGCGCTGGTGTCGTGCCCTTGTAGTTATGTTGCCTCGATACTCGCGTTCTATCAAAGCACTGTAGCCTTTGTCAAAGTATGCGCACGTGTTTCTACGAGATCATATTGAAGCTTCGCAACGTTTCCGAACGTTTGTCTGCGTCTGCGCTTAGCTTAAATTTTGAGCCGAGTTCGGGTGTACTACTTACAGTTTACTGAGAACTTCCACAATTTCATTTTTTTAAAAAAGCGCTGCGTTGCGAACCACTCCAGTCGTGGAATTGTAAACAGAACCCGACCGTGTGCGGTGGACGTGCAGCAAACACTAACCGCAATTTTCGGCAAAAAGAGAAAGTTGTGATGGTGATAATGATGATGATGATTGAGCATTGAAGTTCTGCGAAAGATTCACACGCACTCAGTAAATTGAAGCGAACATTTATTGCATGCCGCTGAAAAACGAAAGCACTATGAAAATGAGATGCAACGTATGAAATTCGCTGAGTGTAAGGCATTACTTGTTATGGTTGACTGGTTGCTTGGATGAAGAAAACCCAGGAGATATTGAATTTATCACCCGACCAATTCGGCTGCTCCCCATATATGGGCCCTCTCCCCCTCGGTTTATCCATTGACCGCAGAGTGTAAGTGCTTTGTTCTAGCAGCTGGCGTATCTGTGTACCTGTGGCGTATCTGTGTGTGTGTGTGTGCCTGACGTCACAATCATTGCATTTCACTTTGTAGACAACTCCATTTTGGGAATCCGGATCAGTGGGCCCTTGGTCCCAGTGTGGTCCCAATGGGGTCCTTGTCGAAACCAAAGGACCCCATTGATCCGGATTCCCAAAGTGGAGTTGTGTGTGTGCGCGCACACATCACACAGATACACCACGTGCGCGCGCGCGCGTGGGAACTATTATGATCTGTGACTGTTGTTCGCCATCAAAGGTGGCCCTACCCCGTTGTTGGCTGAAGAATGGGTAGTATATTATACATTTCGCTCGCGAGACCGGTCGTCGTCAAAAAGTTCCAGAACAGAGGGAGGCAATGCAGCTGATACGCGGTGGTAGACCATGACCCGACAAGTTTGTCCATGGTGAACGGTCGGTGATCGATATGCTGCATATCGCTCTGCCACGTGCTTTTGGTCTCGGGAAAGACCACACACCATGAGCATGTGTTGCAGGTGGCACCGGACGTCGCATCTGGGGCAGAAGTTCCACGTTGCAAGGCCAAGACGCTCTTTACTCAGGAGTAGATAGGACGTTTAGGCGCATACGGTCACGGGTGACTACGAGTCGACGTGGTAACTGGTGGGGAAGCGTCAGGGAGAGTGGCCGATCCACAGCATGCAACAAAGAGTGTGATGTTATATTTTGCTACCACTGAGTGCTCATCTTGTTAGCGGATATACCCGAAATCAGAGACAGGCGATCCCCTCTGGATGATACGATGTGTTGGGATGGCGACACGTGGTGAGAGCTGCCCTATCTGCCTACTAGTTGCCAGGAATACCCACATGACCTGGTACCAACTAGAACGCAATGCGGTGTCTCTTGTTGTATCATTCCCGGTAAGCTTCTAGAATGTCAAGAGGATGTCCAAGTGATCCGTAAATGCCCATGTTTGCTGAGCACTGTAGCGGACTCCGCGTTATAGAATGTCCAGGATCGAATCGTGCACTCCTCCATCTTCCTCACTTCGAGCATAACGTTTCGTTCGGCAGATGTTGATTACGTCTTATGTGATAAGTGAATGCTGCAGGTTATGGTGTCAGACGGAATCATAAAGGCACTTGAGGAGCATTTTAGGTGGACATTTGTAAATATAGCTGTATACAGTCATGTCTCGCTTATCCGGAGTTCAGATATCCGGAAAACTCGTTATCTGGACTATATTACCTGGAACGAGCCTGCTACCATTGGATTTTGCCTCGGTTATCCGGAATTCGTTATCCGTATCCAGATAGCAAGTACGAGGAACGATCTTCCAGGACATAGGTCATTCTGATTCCCTGATCCGGAGAAGTGTCAGCGTCCTCTGTCCCTGGCATGTGCTGTATTCGCACTACTCCGGAAAAGGGTCACATCTCACCGTGGCATTCTGTACTGTTTGACTCCGCTTTCTTCAGAGCTCACTCCCTTTTGGTGTAAGTGGACACACGATAAGCGGAAGAGGTGCCCTGTTCCCACCGGGCGCAAGAAATCCACATGTGAACGTCATGTCCAGGCCGTCCTTGAGCATCGCCTGTCTTTTGGCAAAGGCGTTTGCAAAAAGACAAAAACATGTGCGCGGGACCAACTTTCTGAGACTGAGTCATCGCCCTTCTTTGAACAGCAGTGCGACGCAGTGGGTGCCATGGCGGTGACACAAAATTATGTCAGAGGCATGCTACTAATTTCAAGCAGCTCACTTGGCATACATTTTTGAAGAAACGATCGTTCACTTGTTTCCTTTTCTGGGGCTGTGACGAGGTCTCCCAAATTTTTCGTGTTTCCCCGGAAGTCTGCTTGGTTTGGTTATCCGGAAATTCGTTGTCCGGACGAAAAGGGATGACTCCCGAGGTGTCCGGATAATCGAGACATGACTGTAATCCGTATCATGGCCGGAGTGCTCACTTTGGACAAACAACATGCCATATCACATTTTTTATCTTCGGCCTAGGGATGGAAAATAAAAGAGGTCCAGGTTCGGAGGTGTCCAGGACGGAGTGATAAAGGATGATGATTCAACCGTGAACTTCGGCAGCTGTTGAATGGAGGATCTTACCTTGTTCGGCGCATGTTAATGAACAAAGCTACACTCTGGAACATGATGTTGACCGTGGGCTTGGAAAGACCCATAAAATATATAATCTGCTTTATATATTTCTCTTGATGTGCGCGTGCAAAATATTGTATAATTCCTACGAAGGACGGTTGGAGACAGGGACGACATTTTTCGTGAAGCGTATATGTTTAAGCCGGAAGGGACACGTGAACGGCCAAATGTCAATATGTCATATATTGTAAGGTAAAATTGGATGAACAGGTGCGGATTCTGACAGATGTACGTTATTCTTGGCTCGTAGAAAATGTTTGGCAGAATAGTTTGTCGAAGAACGTTCGCACTGGCTATGATTGAAGTGACTGTGTCATGCATGGTTTTACTTATGGCAATGACGTTGCATCACAACGGTTCCCTGTTCTACAGTTTCCTCCCCTTGTTAAAAGTCCATGCGAGAGAATCTGGCGGTTTGCTTTGTAAAGCTCAAAAAGTGATCTACAATAAGTCTTCTTATATTCCCTCATTTATTTTGAAACGATTGGGAAATCTCGATGCACAGAAAGACTGTCTTGCAGGCACGTTTGCGAGCATAACAACCACAGTGTAAACGGCGGTCTAGCCCAGCGCAACCAGGGGGAGTCAACGCAACCTGGGGTAATTGGTAATTGGAGTAGATTGGAGTATAAAGTGGGGATGTTGTCAATTTCATCCAATCGCCGCAGGCCGTTTCGAACACTGGCTTTCTGTGGCTACCTGTGGCTCCCCATGTGACTAATGGCGGCTCATCTCCATAGCTACGGCCGCCAGTAGCATGGTTCTGATTGGCGGACTCTTATTTTGGGGCGTGGCACCTACGTCACGTCAAGTAGCGCTCAGGCTGTATTTGCTCTAGCCTTGTGTCCTTGCATCCCCACTATGGGCAGTTCATAGAGTAGCCGCATGACGGCGACGGTGTTCGCTCTTACGGCCAATAACTTGCTTGCTCCCTTTAATAAGTTACAAAGTACATAATCGTAGTAGATCTTCTAATATTACAAACTAAAATGGTTATTTATGAACGTGCCTAGCAATGTACCTGTTGTGTTTACATTTATTTTCGTTTTAGGTGGCCGTCTCTTTGACAGATACAACCTACAGTTGCTGCTTATCCTCACCGTGGCCATGATGTCCGGGACTTTTGTTTTCTTACCTCTCTGCGGAAACTTGCCTTTGGCACATTGTGCTAGCTTCATTAATGGCATGGGGGTTGGGGCATTTGATACTGGTGAGCACTTTATCTTTTACATTTTGTGGAAAAAGTGAAATTTATTGTGCTGTGGATACTTCTTGTACACTTTAAAAAATGGCATTCATATATATATGTTTTTTTTTGCGATACATTATTCCTTTATTGCTGAGTAGAATGCCCAAAAACTACGATCGGCAGTTCAGTTGGCCTTAAATAAACCAGTACCTTTGATGCTCTTGCTTTCCCAGGCTCGCAAGTCCGTCTCGTTAATATATGGCCGGTGAACAACGGTCCCGTGCTCCAGGTCTTCCATTTTAGTTTCGGCGTGGGTTCCTTGCTGGCTCCTCTCCTGGCACAACCATTTCTCTCGGGACTACCACGTGATCACCTCGCCGGCAACCTGTCAGACTCAAACACATCACTCCCAGAGAGCACCAGCTTCCTCAACTCTACAGTGACGAATTATTATGAAGAATCAAAAATTCAATATGCGTTTCTCATCGTTAGCATCTATATCGCTGTCATCGCTGTGTGTATGACCCTACTGTACATTGTGGATAACAAGGAAACCAGTGAAAGGCAGGCCTCCACGCAGAAGGTGCACAACGACGTCGCACCGTCAAATCGCGACATAAGGTTCACCAGGACATTTCTCGCGCTCACGGGAATTTACGTTTTCGTGTATGTTGCCATGGAATGTTCTTATGGACAAATGCTGACAACATTCGGTGTGAAGAGCGACCTTCGCATGACTGTGTCATCAGCTGCCTACCTCACACAAGTCTTCTTTGTCACATTCACGCTGGCTAGAGTTTTAGCCGCGGTGATGGCGTTAAAAGTGACTCCTTTCGGAATGTTACTCGCGTCAAATCTCCTTCTTGTAGGCACCTACGCCATCCTAATGCCATGGGGTGCATCCTCAAGTCTCCTTCTTTGGGTTGGAACAGCAGTGTCTGGAATAGGTCAGGCATCGATTTACGGCGCCGCTGTGTCGTTCTGCGTTGAGTACGTCGTCCTGACGAACGCCAACATGTCCCTTATCATTGTCATGTCTGGCGTTGGTGCTATGTTAAGCCCAGTACTTGTTGGACAGTTTATAGATGATTTCCCCATGGTGTTGATGTACACATGTTTCGTGGCTTCCCTCGTAATGGCGCTAGTGTTGATTCTGCTGCACTTGCTTACCAGGAACTGCGAAAAATTGTGTGACGCTGATAAAAACGCGACTCGTGTGGAGGAACAGGGTTCAATGCTAACTTACAGCAAAGAATAAATGTACGCTAACAATTAATCATCGGCCGGAGACGCAGTCATACAGTAAGTAAAATTCGAGCCGCCATGCATGCGTGGAGGACCAACTGAGGTATCCATACTGGACGAGTACCATCTCGTGCTCGCTTCAACCTGTACGTAGAACTAGAGAGTGGTACCAAACTGTTTTCTGTCCGCTTCAGTTTGACACTTTTCCCCCGAGTCTCCGCTTCAAGGCCTTCAAAAGGGGTTGAGAAACCATCTCTAACCGCATGTGTTTAATGCACTGCTCGTATAATATTGTAGACCACATTTTCAATACAGAGAGCCATATATGTAGCCGTAGCACGCCATTTTTGTGAAGACGCTTAGAAAAAAAATGCGTTATCCAAAGCTCGATAGACGGCTGGTGACGCCAAACGGAGAACTGCACGCCCTGCGGAAGAGCAGACAGTTGCCGTGGGAACATGTACGCATCGCATCTCCACATGAAGAGGTGCCGCACGTGGTATTTTAACGGTGTTTTTTTTTTCTTCTTCTTCTTCTTGATCATGGTCACTCCGTCGAGCAACTTGTCGAGCGCATCCTCGGTAGTACAACCTTCCGACACGAAGGACGAGAACAGGAATAAGATTCTCAGAGGGCTACGCGCGTGTGCATGGTTATGTTAAAGGATCGATGTAGTTTCGAAAAAGAAAAAAGAAAAACCCGGAAGCAACCGTCGTATAATTGTCAGTGCTATTCACAACCACCACCATGGCAGACATTTTGAAACGACGCGCAGCAGATAATCTATAATTGAATTTTGCATGTAGCGTTCATTATCTCTACAAAGGTTATGAAGGGATCCCGTCACGGGCTGCGGGTCGTGCCCTCCACAGGTGTATCACGTATCCATGTTAACGTCCCATTCACTTGACAGATGTGACGTGCCCGTAGCGGGACTGGGCGACAAAGAAACGAAAGTGAGAAACCGAATGTGAGGAATTTCATGGCGTACCCCTGAATGGTACTACCCTATTGCACATTGGAAACGGATGAGGGGATGATGATGGGGGAGCACTTTCAGAGATCCGTCGCCAGACCGGAGGAGCGCAGGAACTCCGCAAGAAGACGAAGACCTTGCATCTGGTGGGCGTTCGACCACGGTCCGAGAATCTTCGCGAGGTTGAACGGCCGTTTGTCAATATGTTGCATAACAACTTCCATGAGTACAAGCTCTTTGTGATATTGCCCACAAACCAGGATAACGTGGCAGAGGTCGCCGTGCATTCCACAAGTGGGGCAGAAGGAAGACGAGATGGAGCCGAGACAGTGTTTAAAGGCAGGTGCAAAGGCAACGTTCAGCCTCATGCGGTGGAAGAGTGCAGTAAAAGGGCACGGTAGTTGCGGAGGAATTTCAGGAGAAAGCGTGGGGTCTACAGCAGATAGAAGTGAGTGGTCTACGTCGTGTTGCCATTCAGCCTGCATCTTGGAACAGGTGAGTATCGAAAGAAGGCACATCTACGGTCGCCTGGGGACATCATTGTTGGGGAAAGAGCTGCGTGGGCGCTCAAGGCGGCTCTGTCTACTTCTTTATTACCGCTGATGCCGAAATGTCCGGGGATCCACTGCAATGCGACAACAACAACAACAAATGCACTGATGATGATGAATGTGGAAATTCGCCACCTGGGTTGTGGCTCACTACCCCAATGTCGACAGCGTGTTTTCCCATTTCGCCTATTCCCATTTTGCCTAATGCTTCTTAGCAGATTATCTCGCCATCCCTTAGCAGGTTCACCGACCTCGAACTGCAGGGGGTCCCATTTGGCCTAATGTATGCTGCAGACAGTCCCACTTCCCCTACTAATCCGTGTTACGTAAGAAAGAAGGCGGTCCTCTGGCATGCTGCCAAAAGTCCATTTCGGATCTTCATATAACTTTACATGCAACCTTGTTGGTTTCATTGAAGCATGAGGTCTGTATTTATAATTCATATTACACTAGGGTTTCTTCCCTCATCTGTTGGTTCACAAATATAGACTGTGCAAGAGTGAAAACATAGTATTTATTTACATTTTTTAAATTAAAAGGGCAGCTTTGTTTTCTGCACTTCATAATTCTTCCAAATTTGCAGCTCTACTCAATATGCATTAGATGTCCCACGGCATCGAGGTACGACATCATGTCCCGTTCGCCATTCTGAATTATTGACTGCTCAATGACATTCTTAAGTAGCATCACAACTTTTTATTAATTCCAACGCCCTACGCCGGCTTTTTCAAATGACTTTAAGTGATTTGGGAGAAATTCACAGCACACCCTGGAGGAGACTAGAACTTGTACGACACCGACCAGAAAAGAAATTCCTGTCGGAAAATATTTCCGTGTATAACTCCCACCGTTAGATAATGCGCAGGCCCTCTTCAGAGCGCCATTTTACCGAATAACGCGCGCGTTATACACCGGAAAATACGGTAGTTAGGTTGAACGTGGGTTAAGGCGTCTCGCTCGGTGGTGTCGTGCTAACTGGGAGGCGGTGGGTTCGAATCCTACCACCGGTTGTGCTGTCAGAGGTTTTCCCTGGGTTTTCCGAAGACTTTCGAGACGAATACCGGCACAGTTCCCCCTGAAGTCTGCCCAAGACGCATATTAACCCCCTATCCCCCCACTCCTTCCTGCTGTCCTCTCTCCATCTGTTCTCATCTGTACGTCGCTCATAGCCACCTCTCATCTCCACATAGCCACATCTCGCTCATAGCCACCTCGCCGTCGCTCATAGCTTCGCGGCGCTAACACGAAAAAAAAAAAGAAAAAAGAGTTAAATTAAACACGACTATAGTGACACCAGTTTCCATATTTAACATCGCTCAGGTGACACTGAACATGGCTCGAAGCCTTGTTTCATTCGTCATGCTGTCCATCAGGAGTCACTATGTAAAATGTTTGTTATATTTGTACATTATATTTACACTTTATATTTGCAAATGTAAAGGGTCTTTGTTTCGGACGACGTAAGGTAGTTGTCCGACGAGCACATTCATTTCTTGCACACGTCATCATCGGGTCCGAGCGTGTAAGTAACGCCCACTTGCCGACAGTCCCGTTTAGCCTAATGAGATTGCACGGCAGTCCCATTTCGCCTAACGGCTGTTACCCCTCCCGCCTCTTTAATCCGATAATCCGGGTTAGGCAAAATGGGAATAGGCGAAATGGGATGTAACCGTCGACAGGACTGCGTGAGATGTAAAATGACAATGACGAGACGAGGGGGGAGAGACGGTAGCAAGGCCGCACATCAGGATTAAAGAACATAAAGGAGGCCGTAGATGGGTAGAAATCCAGCGAACCGGTAGAATGTAGGAAGGAGTTGCCTCAGGACAGAAGCCGCCGATATTTCGAACAGAGACTGTTCTTCTTCTGGGCACCGTCCTCATCATTGGCATGGTATTTAAAGGGTTAGGTGTGACGTGTTTAAAGGTTCATGCGAATTGTGGGTCAACAGCCCGGAGGGAAGAAAGGTTCTGTACGGGGTTTTACGGCCGGAGTGAATGGCTGCTTTGTTAGAGTGTGGAGGGGATTATGTGAACGTAGTGATCTAGGCTACAGACCGGTTACAGAAAAATGGAAGGTTCACGAACACGTGGACGAAACGGGACAACAGGCAAGAACTGGCAAGCATACCGAAAGATAAGGAGGTTAGTGATTACGTGGGGAAAATTCCAGAACCAGCAACGTTTTTTTTTTTTTTTTTTTTTTTTTTTTGTAATGCAAAGTTGTGGCATGCAATAAAGAAAGTGGAAAGCAGATAATGGAGGTAGAAGTAGTAGAAGGGAAAAGCATATTTTATTTGTGAAGTGTTTCTAGGGTGCCTTGTGATTTGTTGATACCGGACGGGTGAAGAGCGTTGAACTTGTATATGAGATAAGACTCCCTATCACGTCTGTCACGTGTGGATCTAAACCCGGTTTCTAGAATATATAGTTTAATGTTGTCAAAATTGTGACCAGGAACGTTAAAGTGTTCGGCGACTGCTTTGGGGAGTTTGTTGGACGTGTCGGTTCTGTGTCCGGTAAGGCGGTTGTTCATTTGTTGGCCGGTTTCACCAATGTATTGCATAGAGCAGTCGCCGCATTCAATGCAGTATATGACATTGGAGCTTGTGCATGTGAATGCGTGGTTAACGGGGTGGGTGTAATTGCTCGCAGTGCTTTTGATGGAGTTAGCGTGTTGAACGTGCTTGCATGTTTTGCAGCGCGGGAGGTTGCAGGGTCGTGTTCCCGTGTACGGGGTGCTTGTTTTGCTGATTTTGGCATTGACCAAGGAGTCTGCCAGGTTTTTTGCGCGTCGGTATGTCACCTGTATGGGATTTGTGAATATATTGCTAAGTCGGGGGCTCGTGCTTCTGTAGAATGGCTTTGATGTTTGGAAGTGCGTTGGAATATCTTGTGATGAAGCTTATTTGGCACGCGTCAGGATTTTTTCGGTTTTCCAGAACCTCGTCTCGATCGAGTGTGAGTGCCTTGCGATGGAATTCGGTTAGGAGGGAGTCTGGATAGTCCCTTTGGGCAAGTGTACTGCAGAGTTCGTCAAGCTTCTCAGCGTAATCTGTGTCGTTTGAACAAATTCTGCGTAGTCTTACACTCTGCCCATTAGGAATTCCAACCTTACAGTGACGCGGGTGGTGACTCTTGAAGTGAAGGTATTGTTGTTTGTCAGTTGGCTTTTTGTACAGGGTTGTGATGAGGTTGCCGTTGTCTAGTGATATTGTGGTGTCGAGGAAGTTAATTAAGTGAGTTGACTGTGATGATGACGCGCTTGACAGGCGGCGCCACCGCTCCCTGCGTGCAGCGCCACCTGTGGCAAATCCCAAAACAGATTGACTGTACTTTTCTGCCATTTTTGCGACTTACTACGAAGCGTACGGTACTTTATGGTGTTTGATTGACTCTGGGTGTTCCTGTGACGGGGTATAATGAGTGCTTACGTGATATTTTGTGGGTTTGGAAGGATAAAAGGCATTCCACAGTTTTTCCGTGCTAGCAATATTAGAAAGGGAAGAAAACTGTTGGAGTCCGAACATGTGTACGGCGTGAAGGAAGAAGCCCTTGGACGAGACGTCACGATTTCTGGCAAATGCGTTGCGCAGACAAGCAGGCATTCACACGATGTCTTAATTGAGGTAAGCCTCAGTATTAAGAAGATATATTGCATTGGTTACCTCTTGCATCGTTGCCGCAATTGGAATTTTGCTATTTTTTCGTTGCCAGATTGGATCTGAAAGAGCTATCGTTTCTGCATCGTGCAGCTGTAAAGGCGGAATCGCTGGGCAATGCAAACATACCGCTGCAGTTGCCCAGTACATCAACAATGACGTTATGAAGTCGTGCACAGACCGTCCACGTGCTTGGGGACGCCCTTCAACACGACCTGCGCTCGACAACCAGCTCTTGATATGCGATCTTTTCGCAGGTGAGCCTTGACTAAAGCATGTTGCTGGTTGCGTTTTTTTTTTGTTTTTTTTTCACGTTTTTAATTTTATGGAATTTACAACAAGCAGACCTACCCATTTGAGTAAACTAACTTTAGTTTATTCAATATGCCCCTTCCACATCCAAAGGGGGCAGCTCGAATTAAAGATGCTGACCGTTTTTGCACGAACCATATCCTGGAACATTTTCCAGGCATTGAGGGCTCATTTGTTCAGATGTTGAACCTCGAACAGAGATGCCCGATTGAAAAAGAATGTGAAACGTTGCTTCGTGGTATCGTAAACAGTGTTAGTGAGCAGTTGGACAGGGATTTGCTCCAACAATTATATAGTGCACCATCTGGTAACACGTACCACTGTATGGAGTCAAGTATTGCCAGAACACAGAGCCTTACACTAACGAAACGAAATTTCATTGTGTGCCTCCCCGAAACGGCGTGGTCTTTCTACAGTGAGAGGGTTGTCGTCACACAAGAGGAAGCTATTGAATTGGCAATTGAAACAAGAAAGCAAGCCATGTGCGAAAGGTGGTCCCCACAACGTTTTTTTTTTTTTTCTTTTTCAGTGACGTTGCCTAATATGTATCATGCGGTATAACCTGCTATCATTGTTCATCCCCTCATCTGTCTTCCAGGTGGCATCAAGAGCGTAGGTGCAGGATAACCAGCTCTAATGCACATCGTGTATGGACGAGGACAGTGAATGAAGAAGGTTTGGTGCAAGCCCTGCTGAACAGCAGGCGCTTCAGCAATGCAGCAACAAAATATGGTGAGGGCATTTGCTGGCACTGTCAATTTCACCTGCAGCACAACCTTTTTTTTTTGTTCCAAAGGGAGTTCGACTGAGGCAGAAGCGAGGCTGAGTTTTGCTAGCAGGCATCATGCTCCTGTGTACGAGGTGTGGTCTCCTAAATACAACACATACTTTACAAGCTCACTGATGCATTGACTTTTTGCAGACTGGTGTTATGATTAGCATCTGCCAGCCTTGGCTCTGTGGCAGCCCTGATGGCATCATCTGGAAAGGGGGTGAGCCACTGCTGCTTGAAATAAAGTGCCCGTTCTCAAGAGCAGGAAAGGAGCTTTACTGGGAAGAGGCGCAGTCAACATCTGTCCCATATTTGGAGTTCCGGGATGCCAAACTGTGTTTAAAGCAGCGTCATACCTACTATACTCAAGTGCAGCTACTGATGTACATTGCAGGTGTGCAGAAGGCCCACTTCTATGTGTACACTACAAAGCAGCAGGCAGATATTCTAGTGCAAAGGGATGAACAGTTCCTGTGTGAGGTTGTGCCCAAGCTTGAGAAGTTTTATTTTGAACACTATTTGCAAAGGCTGACATAATTTATGGTTTGCATAAATGCAAAATAAAGTGAGTCTGCTTTTGAGTGGCAGCATCTAACGAATACTTTCCTGGGGTGCTTTATTTTTACTATTCACACGCAATTCATGACCAATTTTCAAAGTAAATAGGGTAACTACACTACAAAGGGTTAAATTTATTTGGCTGTTTGTATGCAGAGCACAATTTCACATTAACACGACAAATAATCCTACATCATTTGTCTACCCCGCCAGTGTGCAGTTTCATGACTACTGAACCTTGATGATCGGACTTTGCAAGTTTGCTAACACACAACACATGTGAAATATGTTGTCGATGTGTGGCAGGAGCGTTACTGGAACCTGAGTGTTTAAGATGTTGAATATTTTGATCCTCTGTATGACTCGCTCCACGTGAATACGAACTTGTGCAATATTATACGTGGTCCTCATCTCTTCTTCACTAAATTGACCTCCACTTGAGAACGGAGGCATCACTAGTACAGCATCCAGGTTTTTCATGTCTGTCCTTATCCCAGGGAAGCCCTTGTCACTAAGAATAACATCTCCTCTCTGTACATGATTTAAAAATCCAGAGTTGACAGTAATGAATGAGTCAGTTGCTCGTCCACCATATGCCTTTGAAATGAATGCAACCATCCCATTTGGGAGAACACCAACAAGGAATTTAACTGTGTAACCATTTTTGTAGGCTGAAAACAGGGCACGTTGTTGTTGCACTGTTGGAGGTGTTTCCGTTCGGATCTCAGTGCAGTCTCAGATAAATGTACACGAGGGATAGTGAAGCTTGAAACAAGGTGGACTTGCAGACAGTATAGATGCACGGCTGGGTACAAATATCTCTTGTTGCACTTGCTAGTTTGTAAAGTACAAACTGAAATATTCGAGATGCTGTGGATGGATGGATGGATGCCAAACAGAAAACTGAGTGATACAAACGATATGCCTAATTTCAATTTCATAAGGAACAGCAGCAACTTATTTGGAAGGCTTATATCACCCTCACGCACTGTAGCTGCAGTTTGCAGTACACTGAGGAGGAGAGCAAACACAGCAGCTGACACGTTTGTGAGCCCATGAAGTGCATCAGAATTGTATGCCACACTTTCGTATCCTGCAAACCAACATTGTCTTTCTGTTGGCCCGGATGAACTGGTCACTGTTGCAATTACTGCAGGGGATGTAGATGCATCTCTTGTAGTCTTGTGCAAGATTTGTGATGCTGCTCCATCACTAGTTATTGTGCAGAGGAAAACTGAAAATGAGGCTGCGATGGTTGTCCCGCACACAGGCATTGACTGGTCATCTTCAGTTTGCGTCCCCTGCAGAAAACTAAAGAATAGAACCATGTTATGTGGGTAAAGGAGCTTACCAACACGGAAGTACTTACACAGTCAAGCATAGTACACGTGTAGTCTAAAGGGTCTGTGTTGTCCAGTGAGGAGTTCGTGTCCTCAGCTTCAGGCAGTGCCATGTGTTGTGTTTCATCAAAAACCTGTACATCGGCCAATAGCTGCATTGATTGTATGTGTCGCTTGCTCCACCTAAGCACAGTATAAGGAAAGGAGTCTTCATTCAAATAGTGCACAAGCAAACTTTGCCACGATGTGTTCAAGAGTGTGTTCAAGGAATCTTGACAACTTAACTCCATCTTGCAACAAAAACAGGAGCAGATAATACCTTTCGTGCCTTCCCCGAGCGCACTGCAGGTCCCTCATTCTTTGCCGATACGCATCTGGAAATATCGTGGGGATGTATGAGGGGCTGTTTGTGCTGTCACTTTTACGACCGCCAACGAAATGCGCGCTGCAGATTACGCTTTGTTTCTTCGGCTTCCACGAGCTGCCGTCTGGGCTGAATGAATGAATACGGTAGTCAGAAAACGATATTTGACCACAAAGAAGTTTAGTGGAGAATGCTACATAAATGGATACACTTCCTTGGCCCTGCGCACGGCCAGTTACCCAACGCTCTTTTCTTTCTTTCTCGTACGGCTTGCCGGGAAAGGAGTAGAAGATGACAGGTGTTTCCGCATTTCTGGAGTCCCACTGATTGTTATGGCATTCATATACGCAGCAAAACTTCCCTTTGACGACCATCGTAGCCTAGGCGGGACGTTTTCCATGGCGAAGAACGTGCTGCAACGCTCCAAACAGGCGATGACAACCGGGAAGCGCCGGAAAGCTACAGTTAGCAAATGCCCTTTCCTGCCACGCCGCGGCGCTGGCTGTCCAATGAAGTTTGAGTGCGTCGGGCCGTCGGGCCCACTGATCTCGATTGTAAAAGGCTGGATCGCGGATAGGGAGCGCGAGCGTGAAGAAACCGGCCGCCATCTTACGGTGCCCACAACAGTCGCCGCAGCGATCATGGCAACTTCTTGCAATTACGGTCGTACCAACCGTACTGGCAAGGTTACAGGGCCTAAATTTATACAGGTGAGTCACTCTTCATCAAGGAATAAATAGGCGTCCATTCTGTACATTTATTTGACCATTATGAAGTGTTTTTTTGCCCAAAACGAGCACTGGATGCAGGTTGCTTGATCGCTCTTCCGACGTTCAATCGAGCACACTTGCATTTTACCCGGCGGCAAATACAGTTTGAGTGCATAATATGCTTGAAAGAACATGTTACACTACACAGGTAGTGTTGTCATCAATATATGTGCGAACACTCGAGCGCTTTTTTGCATGCATTGCTAGCATGGTACACGGTGTTCTCTGCGGAAGCAAGTGCCACATTCATTTCTTTGAATTACCTTCGCGCAGAAGTTCGGTATTACGTCATAATAAGACCACGATTGTCACATTTTTTCATGTATTGGTATTGTTTTGTGCCTTGGTTTGATTTGTGACAAAGAATCCTACGTAACGGTGGTGTGGCGCGACTTGAATAACGCCTTTGTGTCTGAGCTGTATCGTCAGCTTGTTACGATAGTAATAATTTCTAGCGTGTCGTGCTATTTGTAGCAGTTTTAAGGCGAAAGTGGTCTCTCAATACAGGTTTCGTCATTAGGGCTGCCCAGTGAATAATCTGTGCAGTGTGATACGGCTGGGTGTACAGGTAAGTATCACGTTCCTCATCCACTGGTTTCGACTTTACAGGAAGGAACAACCTCAGTGCACGCACTGTGGTTAGCCTCTCTCAGTTTTGCATATTTTCTTACATGTTCACCTCAGAAACACACCTTACACTTTAGGCTCGTTCACCCAGCAATATAATAATTAGAGATTATAATTCTTTTTAGAAGAGTTCCCCATATTCTTTTTAGAATAGTTTTTAATCTTTTCAATTATTAGAAGATACAGGGATTGTAAACCATGTTTTAAACTGATGTTTTAACATTTGTCCAATGCATTTATTAAACAACATATTCATTTTTAACTGGTTGCACCCAAACCAATGTTCTGATGTATTATTTCCTTTGTTGTCGATGCACCATAAAAATTGGAATAATCATCATCAATGCAGGTTACTTCACAGCTGCCTCGACATACTCAAGAAATGGGTGCAGAACCTGCGTAATGCCCACAAACTTTGATTACCGCAGCACCTCCAGAAAGTATGTGTCACATGGGATTTTTAAATGTATTCACAGTATATAATACCTTGTATTAACTGTTGTAGATCTAAGCCGTCTCTACAGTACACTCTCAGAAATTAAAACCGTGAGAACCGTGATAATTGTTTCAGTTAATAGGCATGCACATATATGCTATAAGAAGAAAATTATTTCTTGAGAATGCACTTCTCTGGCTACTGGTGTTGTTTACATCTACTGTTGATCACATTCATTTATCACATATTATATTCTTATATATATTATTATATTAACACATATTTGATCACATTAAATTCAAAATTCATCATATATAAGAAAATACCAGGAGGGAAGTTGCTATTCATTGCTCATTCTAACCTAAAATTGAGTGCTACAAATTTAGAGAGAGTACCTGTCCATTGTCATTCCTAAAATATATATTGTCATTGTAGCAAGGTCATAAAACAATAAATGTAGTCTTTTGTGACCTCCCTGCACGTTCATTGTATCCTGAAACACATAAGTGCAACAAATAACTTGAATAAACTTGATGTTGTATAAACTTGATATAAAATGTTGAATAATATAATGACTTGAAAGTGAACATATTCGACACAAGTGTGTCTGGTTGGGTGAGAACTATGATAGTAACGAAAATCTCCAACCAAGTTACAGGACGGGGATACCCGACGTTTCGGAGCCAGTTCGGCTCCTTCCTCAGGGGTGACTGTAGTGGCCGTTGGCAGCAGCGTTCTTGCCTTGGTTCGAATTTCGTGATGCGCCGGATTGTTTTTCAGTCACGTGACGGAGGCCGTTGACGTATATGCTGGGTAACGCTCCAACAGATGGAAACCTTAACCGATCTGTTGGAGCGTTACCCAGCGTTGAATAAACTTGAACTTGTATATTCTCTTTACTCACCATCAGTGACCTTCTTTACAAAAGCATATCGTGTTAGATATTTTTTGTTTACGTTTCACAGACGGGGTACACGAGGGCCAAAATGACAAAATCACAACTGTTTCAAGCTCCAAATCGTCCTGCTGCAATTATCCTGTTGCAGATCATACGTGTGTAGTGCAAGAAGGCCCTTGCACATCAAAATGTAAGATGGGAGTCACAGTTAATGCAAAGTGGTTCCTATGAGAGACTTCGATGCTGAACAAAATTGTGCAAACTGCGGAAGGTGCCATAGAAGATATTCAGAAAGCGTGTCTGGTCATACAACGGTGCTACGACGCTCTCTTTTAGATGACGATGATACTCATTGGAGTTTCAGATGTGCAGCTGCATTTTTTCGAACGTGCTCCACATAACAAGCATGACAAAGTCAGCACTGGATAGCAGGCCCCCGTTCCTAAGCAGCTTTGCTCACGCTGCAGTTGTATTCAGCAAAAGCATGTGAGTACTCGAGAAGGACATTCAGTTTGGCACAACTGCGCCTGCAAATAATCAGAACAAATGAAGGAAGAAACAAACAAACATAGAAGGGATGTACTTCAAAAAGAGGTAAATCTTGTGTCTCAAGGAGGTGTTACCACTTTTAAGTAACTTAATTGATTAACATTACATCACTACCTGATTAACTGTCCTAACGAGCGTGTTCTAATTGCGTGAAGCAATTAAATCACGCTCACAACGTATTTGGGCTGCTTCGGTGTGTCCATATTTGCGAGGCAAAGCACCGCAGTCGTTCACTAAAAGACACTTCCTGCGGCAGTGCTTGATATACATCATATGAAACCGATACACGGCTAAAACAACGGCTGTGATTCTACAGAACGATCTCTTTCTGCCATGCGAGTATATCCTTTCCCGGACCGTTCTTTATGGAACAATTTTTGTCCAGAACGCAGCACGGGATATCACATACATGGTGGTTGTTAACCTCACATCGTTTCTTGTTGAAATATTGGCTGGGAAACGTACTGTAGTACAATCCCCAGCGCTGCACTGCTGTGACGGTCTAGTTTCGGAATGCAAAACATAACGTAATTAAGAATCGAACGGCAGGACACCTGTGAAACACTGTTAGGATACATCAGTATACTGGCACCTTACAAAATTGTGTGATGACAAGCAACGATCAACGCCTGCAGCGCTATAAATACTCACAATCTCCGTTGCCTCCCATTGTTTTCTATGGGCGCACACTGCGCTTTAGGGCCTCCCAACATGGCGGCCCGAATGCACGCCTCTCCCCCGCGAGCCCCTCTCTCATGCGCCATCCAGCCTTTATAGATAGAGATCAGTGGTCGGGCCTCAACTTTTGAAATTCATGTTACCCGTGTTCCCATATTATCAGTATATCATCGATGTATCGAAGGTACACCGTGGGTTTCAATGAGAGGGCGCTGAGAACTTTGTTTTCTAAGAACCCCGTGAAGATATTTGCGTACGTGGGTGCAACAGGTGTGCCCATACTTGTACCGTGTACTTGTAGGTAGTGTTCGCCATTGAACTCGAAGTAGTTCAGTTTAAGGACCAAGTCCATTAGAGCGAGTATGGTTTCCGTGTCTTTTCTGGTGTTTGTTGTAGAAAGGGTATTGCAGAGGGCTGTGATTCCGTCGTTGTGTGGGATGTTAGTATACAGTGATGTCACATCCAGCGTGGCTAGTATTGTGTCCCTACCAAATGTACGAGTGTTGTTTATATCTCTGATTATTCTGAGGAGGTGGGTTGTGTCTTGTACATGCGATGGCAGTGTTGTCGGAATATGGTTTAAATAGTGGTCCAGGAATTTCGAGAGTCTTTCTGTTGGTGTGTTGTTATTAGATACAATTGGCCTGCCGGGGATGTCAGCCGTATAGAACTCGTTGGCGTGTACCTTGTGGATTTTGGGCAGTAAATAGAAACGACCTGCGCCTGTGTTTGATGGGGTGAGATATCTGAGGTCATCACGTGTGATGAGCTTTCGTTCGTGGAGGTCCTGTATGGTATGGGTTATTAGCGCCGTGTACTCCTTTGTTGGGTCATGGTCCAGTTTGAGGTAGTGTTGCGTATTGTTGAGTTGCCTATGAGCTTCAGAAATATATTTATCTGTGGGCCAGATGACGATACTCCCACCCTTATCTGCGGGCTTGATAATAATATCATCTCTGTCAGCTAGCGCTTTGATGATGTCACGCTGTGTTTTAGTGAGGTTGTGACCACGCGAGCTTTGGGAAATACCGCGAAGGATGTCGTTGCTTACTTGTTTAATGTACAGGTCTAATGCGGGTTCTCGGCCGTGATTTGGTGTCCAGGTTGATGGTAGTCGGAGGTCGTTGTTGTTTTCTTGTGTTGTATGAGCGAAGAATTCTCTAAGGCGTAGCCGCGCAAAGTCTGATATGTCTTTGTGGATTTCGTATTCGTTAACAGAATTGAGTGTAGGGCAGAATGTTAATCCCCTAGAGAGTGTCACGGGTTCGGGTGACGATACCAAGTAATGTCTGGAACTCCGTGACTAATTATGATTCGGACTCAGCGAGTCAAGCGGCTGCAGTCAGTGGCTGAACGATTGCACACGTACACAGAGCTACAATCAACAACATATTTACTGATGCTACAATAATGTTGCAAAAACTGAGATTACACAGAGCCAGTACCACTTCAAACCAAACAGTCACACTTAGCTCAGTTCTGCGATGTCTTGGAGGGGGTCAATCGCTGCCTACTTCCGACGGTGGTTCTCGGTGGGTCCCTTGAGTCGTCGCTTCACTCACAACACTTGCCGAACTTAGTCAGCTTTCACACACATTTCTAACTTGTATCATCGTCCACCTGCAGTACATTGCCGCCACTCCTCTAACTTCCCCCCCACTCTCTCGCTGGGACTCTTAACTGACCACCTTGCGACGACTGCCCCACTTTCCCTCAGTTACCCCTTATATTACCTCGGGAAACGGGGTTCCCAAATGTCACTGCACGGAGCATCCCCCCTTTTTCTGAGAAAAGGTAATCGCCCCTCTGTCCCAAAACACAGCTGGTATTTTTACGTAAAAAAAAACAGAAACAATAACAACACAACAGAAAAGAAAACTTCTTGCAACGCATCATTGCGAAGACGACCCTCATGTTCTGGACCTTAAAACAGAATTCTATTCTACAACACGTGGCCTCTGGTTAATGTACACGGTCCGAACGACCCGAAAGAAGCAGCACTGGTCGCGCCGCGGGGTGCCAAGAACAACCCGGAGGGCACAAACACAGTCGCGTCGAAGTGTCGTATTTCTCAACGTGGACTGTTCCTCCACGAGTCTAACCAAGCATCTGGACGCCATAAATCTGAGCATCCCGAAGATGTCATGGCGCACCGAACCAGAGTGTGTTCTTCCAAATTGACTCTCCCAAAACCTGTTAAACGACAAAAATCCACAAAACAATCTTGTCGCCCTGTGACAGAGAGGACTTGTAGTTCGTCGCTGGTTAGTGAGCGTGATATATCTATTACGGTGCTTGCGTCAGCGTTTTCTCGGGGTGACTCAGCGATGTTGCAGGGAGTTGTGGTTGTGGTGCTGGAAATTATTTGTTCGGCTGCTGCGTGTGTCGTGTTAATGGGTCCGGTATCCGTGTCGTTGTTGGAATTAGGTTTTCCGAGTTTTGAGTGTTCCTTGTTAGCTAGCTCGCGGTTGAGTTGTTGAATGTGTAGTTCGAGAGTGTTTGCCTCCGCGTCGGTGAGACTGATATTGTTCATATGGGCCTGGATCGTAGCGAGTTGCGCGTGGCACTGTTTCTTTAATATTTCTAGAAACGTACGGGCTGTGTTGTTAAGGGCTGATGCCCACTCTAGCTCTAGTTCAGGTGTCAGTTTTCCTAATGCAGGAACTGTTTTAGGGGTGAGGCCTTTAGGTATACTGTGTTGTGAGCCAGGTGGCGGGTGTAGATCCGTAGATGATGTAGGTATCGGCTACGTTTCTCCATGAGTTTTCGCATTCGTAGAAAGTTCGTTGACTGCATGGTAGGCTGGTGATTAGATAGTCAACGGTGTTTTCTGCGTGATGTGCGCGTGCGTCGTGTCTGTGGGGTCGGTGGCTGTGGGGTCAGTGGCTGTGGAGACTCGCTGTGTTCCTCGATGTCATCTGTCTGTGTTTGCGTGCTTGTGGTTTTCCGTGTCACAGTTTGCGTGAACTTTGTGTGTGTGCGGGTTGTGTTCGGAGTGTTGTCGTTTGCCGCGTGTGTATGCGTGGGTGCAGTGGTCGTTGTGGTCCCCTTTGATGCCATCGTGTGTTCTGGCGTGTTTGCGGTGCTGGCACTTAAAGTGTAAGCTGGTTGAGGATGTTGTGTTTGAGCGTTTGTCAGTGCAGGACGGCATCTATGGACCATTAGGTGTTTGATGTTGTGTGCCATAGCTCGTACGCCTGCGTGGTTTGGGTGGATGCCGTCCCGAGCGAGATGTGCTTCAGCGTGGTATTCGAAAGCTGCGTGTGTGATAACCATAACGTTGGTGTGTACCTGACGCATGTGGATGAGGTGGTTGTTGACAGCGTGCGCCTTCCTGTCGAACTCGTGTAGCCATGTGTCCTGGTATATGTATGCTCGGTGTTTGTTCTGTCTTCGGGGAAGTATCGTTGTCAGTACTATTTCAGCGCCTGGTCTGTTGTTTGTGATGAAGGAAACTAGTGCTTCGAATTCCTGGATGACATGTTGTGCTGTCGACCGTGCGATGTCGTTGGTCCCTACGTGGAGTATAGATCCACACGTGGCAGACGTGATAGGGAGTCTTATCTCATATACAAGTTCAACGCTCTTCACACGTCCGGTATCAACAAATCACAAGGCACCCTAGAAACACTTCACAAATAAAATATGCTTTTCCCTTCTACCTCCATTATCATCTGTTATGTTCTGCATGGCCACTGCTTTCTACTTTCTTTATTGCATGCCACAACTTTGCATTACAAAAATAAAAAAAAAACGTTGCTGGTTCTGGAATTTTCCCCACGTAATCACTAACCTCCTTATCTTTCGCTATGCTTGCCAATTCTTGTCTGTTCCGTTTCGTCCACGTGTTCGTGAACCTTCCATTTTCCTGTAACCGGTCTGTAGCCTAGATCACTACATTCACATAATCTCCTCCACACTCTAACAAAGCAGCCATTCACTCCGGCCGTAAAACACCGTACGGAACCTTTCTTCCCTCCGGGCTGTTGACCCACAATTCGCATGAACCTTTAAACACGTCACACCTAACCCTTTAAATACCATGCCAATGATGAGGACGGTGCCCAGAAGAAGAACAGTCTCTGTTCGAAATATCGGCGGCTTCTGTCCTCAGGCAACTCCTTCCCATAAAGGAGGCCGGTGTCTTTCAGAAAATCCAGGAAAATCTGCAGGACACGACGATGTTGCAGGAT